>NW_027094142.1:600000-925413 GCF_029207755.1 Chamaea fasciata
CCATCTGGACCACTCTCCATCTGGATTCGGATCCATGACTCTGGTTGCTAACTGGAGCAGTATCCATCCAGAGTGGAATCCATGGCCCTTGCATCCATCCAGAACAGGTTCCAATTTGGATCTATGGCTCTTGTGTCCATCCAGAACTGTGTCCATCCAGAGACGGATCCATGGCTCTGGAGTCCATCCAGACCAGTATCCACCAAGAGTGGGATCCATGGCTCTGCGTTCCATCTGGAGCAGTATCCATCCAGAGTCCAATCCAAGACTCTGCTGTCCATCTGGAGCAGTATCCATCCAGAGTCCAATCCAAGACTCTGCTCTCCATCCAGAACACAGTCAAGCTGGGATCCAAGGCTCTGATGTCTATCCATACCAGTGTCCATCCACAGTGGGATCCATGGCACTGGTGTCCATCGAGACCACTGTCCAGTTGGGATCCATGGATCTGGTGTCCATCTGGATGCGTGGCTGTGCTGTCCATTCAAACCAGGCTCCATCCACAGAGCGATGCATGGCTCTTGTGTCCATCACGAGTAGTGTGCATTCAGAGTGGGATCCATGGCTCTGGTGCCCATCCAGACCAGTGTCAAGCTGGGATCCATAGCTCTTTTGTCTATTCAGGCAAGCGTCCATCCAGAGTGGAAGCCAGGGTTCTGCTGTCTATCCAGACCAGTGTCCATCCAGAGCGGACACCATTACTCTGGTGTGCATCTCTACCTACCTGTGTCCATCCACAGTGGCATCCATTGCTCTGGTGTTCATCCTGACCACTGTCAATCCACTGTGGGATCCATGGCTCTGGGGTCTATTCACAGCAGCGTCCATCCAGATTGGGATCCGTGGCTCTTATGTCCATCCAAACCAGTGTCCATCCACAGTGGCATCCATGGCTCTGGTGTCCATCCACACCAGTGTCCAGCTGGAATCCATGGCTCTGGCGTCCATCTAGACCAGTGTCCATTCATAGGGGATCCATGGTCTGGGGCCCATCCAGACCACTGGCCATCCAGAGTGGGATGCATGCCTCGGGGTCTGGCAAGACCACTATCAATACAAGGTGGGAGGAATGGCTCTGGTCACCATCCGGACCAGTGTCCATCTGGACCAGTCTCCATCTGGATTCGGATCCATGACTCTGGTTGCTAACTGGAGCAGTATCCATCCAGAGTGGAATCCATGGCCCTTGCATCCATCCAGAACAGGTTCCAATTTGGATCTATGGCTCTTGTGTCCATCCAGAACTGTGTCCATCCAGAGACGGATCCATGGCTCTGGAGTCCATCCAGACCAGTATCCACCAAGAGTGGGATCCATGGCTCTGCGTTCCATCTGTAGCAGTATCCATCCAGAGTCCAATCCAAGACTCTGCTGTCCATCTGGAGCAGTATCCATCCAGAGTCCAATCCAAGACTCTGCTCTCCATCCAGAACACAGTCAAGCTGGGATCCAAGGCTCTGATGTCTATCCATACCAGTGTCCATCCACAGTGGGATCCATGGCACTGGTGTCTATTCACAGCAGCGTCCATCTAGATTGGGATCCGTGGCTCTTATGTCCATCCAAACCCGTATCCATCCACAGTGGCATCCATTGCTCTGGTGTCCATCCACACCAGTGTCCAGCTGGAGTCATTGGCTCTGGCATCCATCTAGACCAGTGTCCATTGATAGGGGAGCCATGGTCTGGTGCCCATCCAGACCACTGGCCATCCAGAGTGGGATCCATGCCTCGGGGTCTGGCAAGAGTCAATACAAGGTGGGAGGAATGGCTCTGGTCACCATCTAGACCACTGTCCTTCAGGACCAGTGTCCATCTCGAGTCGGATCCATGCCTCTGGTTGCTGTCTCCACAAGTGTCCATCAAGAGTGGAATCCATGGCCCTTGTATCCATCCAGACCAGGCTCCAATTTGGATCCATGGCTCTGGTGTCCATCCAGACCAGCATCCATCCAGAGACGGATCCATGGCTCTGGAGTCTATTTAGAACAGAGTAAAGCTGGGATCCAAGGCTCTGAGGTCTATCCATACCAGTGTCCATCCACAGTGGGATCCATTGCTCTGGTTTCCATCCAGACCACTGTCCACTTGAGATCCACGGCTCTGCGGTCCATCTGGACAAGTATCCATCTGGATACGTGGCTGTGCTGTCCATTCATACCAGGCTCCATCTACAGACCCATGCATGACTCCTGTGTCCATCAAGAACAGCGTGCATCCAGAGTGGGATCCATGGCTTTGGCGTCCATCCAGATCATTATCCATCTGGAGCAGTGTCCACTTTGCATCCATGACTATGCTGTCTACCTGTACCAGGGTCCATCCAGAGTGGGATCCATGGCTCTGGTGTCCATCCAGACCACTGTGCAGTTGGGATCCACGGCTCTGGTGTCCATCTGGATGCGTGGCTGTGCTGTCCATTCAAACCAGGCTCCATCCACAGAGGGATGCATGGCTCTTGTGTCCATCACGAGTAGTGTGCATTCAGAGTGGGATCAATGGCTCTGGTGTCCATCCAGACCAGTGTCAAGCTGGGATCCATAGCTCTTTTGTCTATTCAGGCAAGCGTCCATCCAGAGTGGAAGCCAGGGTTCTGCTGTCTATCCAGACCAGTGTCCATCCAGAGCGGACACCATTACTCTGGTGTGCATCTCTACCTGCGTCCATCCACAGTGGCATCCATTGCTCTGGTGTCCATCCTGACCACTGTCAATCCACTGTGGGATCCATGGCTCTGGTGTCTATTCACAGCAGCGTCCGTCTAGATTGGGATCCGTGGCTCTTATGTCCATCCAAACCCGTATCCATCCACAGTGGCATCCATGCCTCAGGTGTCCATCCACACCAGTGTCCAGCTGGAATCCATGGCTCTGGCGTCCGTCAAGACCAGTGTCCATTCATAGGGGATCCATGGTCTGGTGCCCATCCAGACCACTGGCCATCCAGAGTGGGATCCATGCCTTGGGGTCTGGCAAGAGTCAATACAAGGTGGGAGGAATGGCTCTGGTCACCATCTAGACCACTGTCCTTCAGGACCAGTGTCCATCTCGAGTCGAATCCATGCCTCAGGTTGCTATCTCCACAAGTGTCCATCAAGAGTGGAATCCATGGCCCTTGTATCCATCCAGACCAGGCTCCAATTTGGATCCATGGCTCGGGTGTCCATCCAGACCAGCATCCATCCAGAGACGGATCCATGGCTCTGGAGTCTATCCAGACTGGGATCCATCCAAAGTGGGATCCATGGCTCTGGTGTCCATCTGGAGCAGTATCCATCCAGAGTCCAATCCAAGACTCTGCTCTCCATCCAGAACACAGTCAAGCTGGGATCCAAGGCTCTGATGTCTATCCATACCAGTGTCCATCCACAGTGGGATCCATGGCACTGGTGTCCATCGAGACCACTGTCCAGTTGGGATCCACGGCTCTGGTGTCCATCTGGATGCGTGGCTGTGCTGTCCATTCAAACCAGGCTCCATCCACAGAGGGATGCATGGCTCTTGTGTCCATCACGAGTAGTGTGCATTCAGAGTGGGATCCATGGCTCTGGTGTCCATCCAGACCAGTGTCAAGCTGGGATCCATAGCTCTTTTGTCTATTCAGGCAAGCGTCCATCCAGAGTGGAAGCCAGGGTTCTGCTGTCTATCCAGACCAGTGTCCATCCAGAGCGGACACCATTACTCTGGTGTGCATCTCTACCTGCGTCCATCCACAGTGGCATCCATTGCTCTGGTGTCCATCCTGACCACTGTCAATCCACTGTGGGATCCATGGCTCTGGTGTCTATTCACAGCAGCGTCCATCCAGATTATGTCTGGATGTCTCTTATGTCCATCCAAACCAGTGTCCATCCACAGTGGCATCCATGGCTCTGGTGTCCATCCTGACCACTGTCAATCCACTGTGGGATCCATGGCTCTGGGGTCTATTCACAGCAGCGTCCATCCAGATTGGGATTAGTGGCTCTTATGTCCATCCAAACCAGTGTCCATCCACAGTGGCATCCATGGCTCTGGTGTCCATCCACACCAGTGTCCAGCTGGAATCCATGGCTCTGGCGTCCATCTAGACCAGTGTCCATTCATAGGGGATCCATGGTCTGGGGCCCATCCAGACCACTGGCCATCCAGAGTGGGATGCATGCCTCGGGGTCTGGCAAGACCACTATCAATACAAGGTGGGAGGAATGGCTCTGGTCACCATCCGGACCAGTGTCCATCTGGACCAGTCTCCATCTGGATTCGGATCTATGACTCTGGTTGCTAACTGGAGCAGTATCCATCCAGAGTGGAATCCATGGCCCTTGCATCCATCCAGAACAGGTTCCAATTTGGATCTATGGCTCTGGTGTCCATCCAGAACTGTGTCCATCCAGAGACGGATCCATGGCTCTGGAGTCCATCCAGACCAGTATCCACCAAGAGTGGGATCCATGGCTCTGCGTTCCGTCTGGAGCAGTATCCATCCAGAGTCCAATCCAAGACTCTGCTGTCCATCTGGAGCAGTATCCATCCAGAGTCCAATCCAAGACTCTGCTCTCCATCCAGAACACAGTCAAGCTGGGATCCAAGGCTCTGATGTCTATCCATACCAGTGTCCATCCACAGTGGGATCCATGGCACTGGTGTCCATCGAGACCACTGTCCAGTTGGGATCCACGGCTCTGGTGTCCATCTGGATGCGTGGCTGTGCTGTCCATTCAAACCAGGCTCCATCCACAGAGGGATGCATGGCTCTTGTGTCCATCACGAGTAGTGTGCATTCAGAGTGGGATTCATGGCTCTGGTGTCCATCCAGACCAGTGTCAAGCTGGGATCCATAGCTCTTTTGTCTATTCAGGCAAGCGTCCATCCAGAGTGGAAGCCAGGGTTCTGCTGTCTATCCAGACCAGTGTCCATCCAGAGCGGACACCATTACTCTGGTGTGCATCTCTACCTGCGTCCATCCACAGTGGCATCCATTGCTCTGGTGTCCATCCTGACCACTGTCAATCCACTGTGGGATCCATGGCTCTGGGGTCTATTCACAGCAGCGTCCATCCAGATTGGGATCCGTGGCTCTTATGTCCATCCAAACCAGTGTCCATCCACAGTGGCATCCATGGCTCTGGTGTCCATCCACACCAGTGTCCAGCTGGAATCCATGGCTCTGGCGTCCATCTAGACCAGTGTCCATTCATAGGGGATCCATGGTCTGGGGCCCATCCAGACCACTGGCCATCCAGAGTGGGATGCATGCCTCGGGGTCTGGCAAGACCACTATCAATACAAGGTGGGAGGAATGGCTCTGGTCACCATCCGGACCAGTGTCCATCTGGACCAGTCTCCATCTGGATTCGGATCCATGACTCTGGTTGCTAACTGGAGCAGTATCCATCCAGAGTGGAATCCATGGCCCTTGCATCCATCCAGAACAGGTTCCAATTTGGATCTATGGCTCTTGTGTCCATCCAGAACTGTGTCCATCCAGAGACGAATCCATGGCTCTGGAGTCCATCCAGACCAGTATCCACCAAGAGTGGGATCCATGGCTCTGCGTTCCATCTGGAGCAGTATCCATCCAGAGTCCAATCCAAGACTCTGCTGTCCATCTGGAGCAGTATCCATCCAGAGTCCAATCCAAGACTCTGCTCTCCTACCAGAACACAGTCAAGCTGGGATCCAAGGCTCTGATGTCTATCCATACCAGTGTCCATCCAGAGCGGACACCATTACTCTGGTGTGCATCTCTACCTGCGTCCATCCACAGTGGCATCCATTGCTCTGGTGTCCATCCTGACCACTGTCAATCCACTGTGGGATCCATGGCTCTGGGGTCTATTCACAGCAGCGTCCATCCAGATTGGGATCCGTGGCTCTTATGTCCATCCAAACCAGTGTCCATCCACAGTGGCATCCATGGCTCTGGTGTCCATCCACACCAGTGTCCAGCTGGAATCCATGGCTCTGGCGTCCATCTAGACCAGTGTCCATTCATAGGGGATCCATGGTCTGGGGCCCATCCAGACCACTGGCCATCCAGAGTGGGATGCATGCCTCGGGGTCTGGCAAGACCACTATCAATACAAGGTGGGAGGAATGGCTCTGGTCACCATCCGGGCCAGTGTCCATCTGGACCAGTCTCCATCTGGATTCGGATCCATGACTCTGGTTGCTAACTGGAGCAGTATCCATCCAGAGTGGAATCCATGGCCCTTGCATCCATCCAGAACAGGTTCCAATTTGGATCTATGGCTCTTGTGTCCATCCAGAACTGTGTCCATCCAGAGACGGATCCATGGCTCTGGAGTCCATCCAGACCAGTATCCACCAAGAGTGGGATCCATGGCTCTGCGTTCCATCTGGAGCAGTATCCATCCAGAGTCCAATCCAAGACTCTGCTGTCCATCTGGAGCAGTATCCATCCAGAGTCCAATCCAAGACTCTGCTCTCCATCCAGAACACAGTCAAGCTGGGATCCAAGGCTCTGATGTCTATCCATACCAGTGTCCATCCACAGTGGGATCCATGGCACTGGTGTCCATCGAGACCACTGTCCAGTTGGGATCCACGGATCTGGTGTCCATCTGGATGCGTGGCTGTGCTGTCCATTCAAACCAGGCTCCATCCACAGAGGGATGCATGGCTCTTGTGTCCATCACGAGTAGTGTGCATTCAGAGTGGGATCCATGGCTCTGGTGTCCATCCAGACCAGTGTCAAGCTGGGATCCATAGCTCTTTTGTCTATTCAGGCAAGCGTCCATCCAGAGTGGAAGCCAGGGTTCTGGTGTCTATCCAGACCAGTGTCCATCCAGAGCGGACACCATTACTCTGGTGTGCATCTCTACCTGCGTCCATCCACAGTGGCATCCATTGCTCTGGTGTCCATCCTGACCACTGTCAATCCACTGTGGGATCCATGGCTCTGGGGTCTATTCACAGCAGCGTCCATCCAGATTGGGATCCGTGGCTCTTATGTCCATCCAAACCAGTGTCCATCCACAGTGGCATCCATGCCTCAGGTGTCCATCCACACCAGTGTCCAGCTGGAATCCATGGCTCTGGCGTCCATCTAGACCAGTGTCCATTCATAGGGGATCCATGGTCTGGGGCCCATCCAGACCACTGGCCATCCAGAGTGGGATGCATGCCTCGGGGTCTGGCAAGACCACTATCAATACAAGGTGGGAGGAATGGCTCTGGTCACCATCCGGACCAGTGTCCATCTGGACCAGTCTCCATCTGGATTCGGATCCATGACTCTGGTTGCTAACTGGAGCAGTATCCATCCAGAGTGGAATCCATGGCCCTTGCATCCATCCAGAACAGGTTCCAATTTGGATCTATGGCTCTTGTGTCCATCCAGAACTGTGTCCATCCAGAGACGAATCCATGGCTCTGGAGTCCATCCAGACCAGTATCCACCAAGAGTGGGATCCATGGCTCTGCGTTCCATCTGGAGCAGTATCCATCCAGAGTCCAATCCAAGACTCTGCTGTCCATCTGGAGCAGTATCCATCCAGAGTCCAATCCAAGACTCTGCTCTCCTACCAGAACACAGTCAAGCTGGGATCCAAGGCTCTGATGTCTATCCATACCAGTGTCCATCCAGAGCGGACACCATTACTCTGGTGTGCATCTCTACCTGCGTCCATCCACAGTGGCATCCATTGCTCTGGTGTCCATCCTGACCACTGTCAATCCACTGTGGGATCCATGGCTCTGGGGTCTATTCACAGCAGCGTCCATCCAGATTGGGATCCGTGGCTCTTATGTCCATCCAAACCAGTGTCCATCCACAGTGGCATCCATGGCTCTGGTGTCCATCCACACCAGTGTCCAGCTGGAATCCATGGCTCTGGCGTCCATCTAGACCAGTGTCCATTCATAGGGGATCCATGGTCTGGGGCCCATCCAGACCACTGGCCATCCAGAGTGGGATGCATGCCTCGGGGTCTGGCAAGACCACTATCAATACAAGGTGGGAGGAATGGCTCTGGTCACCATCCGGGCCAGTGTCCATCTGGACCAGTCTCCATCTGGATTCGGATCCATGACTCTGGTTGCTAACTGGAGCAGTATCCATCCAGAGTGGAATCCATGGCCCTTGCATCCATCCAGAACAGGTTCCAATTTGGATCTATGGCTCTTGTGTCCATCCAGAACTGTGTCCATCCAGAGACGGATCCATGGCTCTGGAGTCCATCCAGACCAGTATCCACCAAGAGTGGGATCCATGGCTCTGCGTTCCATCTGGAGCAGTATCCATCCAGAGTCCAATCCAAGACTCTGCTGTCCATCTGGAGCAGTATCCATCCAGAGTCCAATCCAAGACTCTGCTCTCCATCCAGAACACAGTCAAGCTGGGATCCAAGGCTCTGATGTCTATCCATACCAGTGTCCATCCACAGTGGGATCCATGGCACTGGTGTCCATCGAGACCACTGTCCAGTTGGGATCCACGGATCTGGTGTCCATCTGGATGCGTGGCTGTGCTGTCCATTCAAACCAGGCTCCATCCACAGAGGGATGCATGGCTCTTGTGTCCATCACGAGTAGTGTGCATTCAGAGTGGGATTCATGGCTCTGGTGTCCATCCAGACCAGTGTCAAGCTGGGATCCATAGCTCTTTTGTCTATTCAGGCAAGCGTCCATCCAGAGTGGAAGCCAGGGTTCTGCTGTCTATCCAGACCAGTGTCCATCCAGAGCGGACACCATTACTCTGGTGTGCATCTCTACCTGCGTCCATCCACAGTGGCATCCATTGCTCTGGTGTCCATCCTGACCACTGTCAATCCACTGTGGGATCCATGGCTCTGGTGTCTATTCACAGCAGCGTCCATCCAGATTGGGATCCGTGGCTCTTATGTCCATCCAAACCAGTGTCCATCCACAGTGGCATCCATGGCTCTGGTGTCCATCCGCACCAGTGTCCAGCTGGAATCCATGGCTCTGGCGTCCATCTAGACCAGTGTCCATTCATAGGGGATCCATGGTCTGGGGCCCATCCAGACCACTGGCCATCCAGAGTGGGATGCATGCCTCGGGGTCTGGCAAGACCACGATCAATACAAGGTGGGAGGAATGTCTCTGGTCACCATCCGGACCAGTGTCCATCTGGACCAGTCTCCATCTGGATTCGGATCTATGACTCTGGTTGCTAACTGGAGCAGTATCCATCCAGAGTGGAATCCATGGCCCTTGCATCCATCCAGAACAGGTTCCAATTTGGATCTATGGCTCTTGTGTCCATCCAGAACTGTGTCCATCCAGAGACGGATCCATGGCTCTGGAGTCCATCCAGACCAGTATCCACCAAGAGTGGGATCCATGGCTCTGCGTTCCATCTGGAGCAGTATCCATCCAGAGTCCAATCCAAGACTCTGCTGTCCATCTGGAGCAGTATCCATCCAGAGTCCAATCCAAGACTCTGCTCTCCATCCAGAACACAGTCAAGCTGGGATCCAAGGCTCTGATGTCTATCCATACCAGTGTCCATCCAGAGCGGACACCATTACTCTGGTGTGCATCTCTACCTGCGTCCATCCACAGTGGCATCCATTGCTCTGGTGTCCATCCTGACCACTGTCAATCCACTGTGGGATCCATGGCTCTGGGGTCTATTCACAGCAGCGTCCATCCAGATTGGGATCCGTGGCTCTTATGTCCATCCAAACCAGTGTCCATCCACAGTGGCATCCATGGCTCTGGTGTCCATCCACACCAGTGTCCAGCTGGAATCCATGGCTCTGGCGTCCATCTAGACCAGTGTCCATTCATAGGGGATCCATGGTCTGGGGCCCATCCAGACCACTGGCCATCCAGAGTGGGATGCATGCCTCGGTGTCTGGCAAGACCACTATCAATACAAGGTGGGAGGAATGGCTCTGGTCACCATCCGGACCAGTGTCCATCTGGACCAGTCTCCATCTGGATTCGGATCCATGACTCTGGTTGCTAACTGGAGCAGTATCCATCCAGAGTGGAATCCATGGCCCTTGCATCCATCCAGAACAGGTTCCAATTTGGATCTATGGCTCTTGTGTCCATCCAGAACTGTGTCCATCCAGAGACGGATCCATGGCTCTGGAGTCCATCCAGACCAGTATCCACCAAGAGTGGGATCCATGGCTCTGCGTTCCATCTGGAGCAGTATCCATCCAGAGTCCAATCCAAGACTCTGCTGTCCATCTGGAGCAGTATCCATCCAGAGTCCAATCCAAGACTCTGCTCTCCATCCAGAACACAGTCAAGCTGGGATCCAAGGCTCTGATGTCTATCCATACCAGTGTCCATCCACAGTGGGATCCATGGCACTGGTGTCCATCGAGACCACTGTCCAGTTGGGATCCATGGATCTGGTGTCCATCTGGATGCGTGGCTGTGCTGTCCATTCAAACCAGGCTCCATCCACAGAGGGATGCATGGCTCTTGTGTCCATCACGAGTAGTGTGCATTCAGAGTGGGATCCATGGCTCTGGTGCCCATCCAGACCAGTGTCAAGCTGGGATCCATAGCTCTTTTGTCTATTCAGGCAAGCGTCCATCCAGAGTGGAAGCCAGGGTTCTGGTGTCTATCCAGACCAGTGTCCATCCAGAGCGGACACCATTACTCTGGTGTGCATCTCTACCTGCGTCCATCCACAGTGGCATCCATTGCTCTGGTGTCCATCCTGACCACTGTCAATCCACTGTGGGATCCATGGCTCTGGTGTCTATTCACAGCAGCGTCCATCCAGATTGGGATCCGTGGCACTTATGTCCATCCAAACCAGTGTCCATCCACAGTGGCATCCATGGCTCTGGTGTCCATCCGCACCAGTGTCCAGCTGGAATCCATGGCTCTGGCGTCCATCTAGACCAGTGTCCATTCATAGGGGATCCATGGTCTGGGGCCCATCCAGACCACTGGCCATCCAGAGTGGGATGCATGCCTCGGGGTCTGGCAAGACCACTATCAATACAAGGTGGGAGGAATGGCTCTGGTCACCATCTGGACCAGTGTCCATCTGGACCAGTCTCCATCTGGATTCGGATCCATGACTCTGGTTGCTAACTGGAGCAGTATCCATCCAGAGTGGAATCCATGGCCCTTGCATCCATCCAGAACAGGTTCCAATTTGGATCTATGGCTCTGGTGTCCATCCAGAACTGTGTCCATCCAGGGACGGATCCATGGCTCTGGAGTCCATCCAGACCAGTATCCACCAACAGTGGGATCCATGGCTCTGCGTTCCATCTGGAGCAGTATCCATCCAGAGTCCAATCCAAGACTCTGCTGTCCATCTGGAGCAGTATCCATCCAGAGTCCAATCCAAGACTCTGCTCTCCATCCAGAACACAGTCAAGCTGGGATCCAAGGCTCTGATGTCTATCCATACCAGTGTCCATCCACAGTGGGATCCATGGCACTGGTGTCTATTCACAGCAGCGTCCATCTAGATTGGGATCCGTGGCTCTTATGTCCATCCAAACCCGTATCCATCCACAGTGGCATCCATTGCTCTGGTGTCCATCCACACCAGTGTCCAGCTGGAGTCATTGGCTCTGGCATCCATCTAGACCAGTGTCCATTGATAGGGGAGCCATGGTCTGGTGCCCATCCAGACCACTGGCCATCCAGAGTGGGATCCATGCCTCGGTGTCTGGCAAGAGTCAATACAAGGTGGGAGGAATGGCTCTGGTCACCATCTAGACCACTGTCCTTCAGGACCAGTGTCCATCTCGAGTCGGATCCATGCCTCTGGTTGCTATCTCCACAAGTGTCCATCAAGAGTGGAATCCATGGCCCTTGTATCCATCCAGACCAGGCTCCAATCTGGATCCATGGCTCTGGTGTCCATCCAGACCAGCATCCATCCAGAGACGGATCCATGGCTCTGGAGTCTATTTAGAACAGAGTAAAGCTGGGATCCAAGGCTCTGAGGTCTATCCATACCAGTGTCCATCCACAGTGGGATCCATCGCTCTGGTTTCCATCCAGACCACTGTCCACTTGAGATCCACGGCTCTGCTGTCCATCTGGACAAGTATCCATCTGGATACGTGGCTGTTCTGTCCATTCATACCAGGCTCCATCTACAGACCCATGCATGACTGCTGTGTCCATCAAGAACAGCGTGCATCCAGAGTGGGATCCATGGCTTTGGCGTCCATCCAGATCATTATCCATCTGGAGCAGTGTCCACTTTGCATCCATGGCTATGCTGTCTATCTGTACCAGGGTCCATCCACAGTGGGATCCATGGCTCTGGTGTCCATCCAGACCACTGTGCAGTTGGGATCCACGGCTCTGGTGTCCGTCTGGATGCGTGGCTGTGCTGTCCATTCAAACCAGGCTCCATCCACAGAGGGATGCATGGCTCTTGTGTCCATCACGAGTAGTGTGCATTCAGAGTGGGATCCATGGCTCTGGTGTCCATCCAGACCAGTGTCAAGCTGGGATCCATAGCTCTTTTGTCTATTCAGGCAAGCGTCCATCCAGAGTGGAAGCCAGGGTTCTGCTGTCTATCCAGACCAGTGTCCATCCAGAGCGGACACCATTACTCTGGTGTGCATCTCTACCTGCGTCCATCCACAGTGGCATCCATTGCTCTGGTGTCCATCCTGACCACTGTCAATCCACTGTGGGATCCATGGCTCTGGTGTCTATTCACAGCAGCGTCCGTCTAGATTGGGATCCGTGGCTCTTATGTCCATCCAAACCAGTATCCATCCACAGTGGCATCCATGGCTCAGGTGTCCATCCACACCAGTGTCCAGCTGGAATCCATGGCTCTGGCGTCCGTCAAGACCAGTGTCCATTCATAGGGGATCCATGGTCTGGAGCCCATCCAGACCACTGGCCATCCAGAGTGGGATCCATGCCTTGGGGTCTGGCAAGAGTCAATACAAGGTGGGAGGAATGGCTCTGGTCACCATCTAGACCACTGTCCTTTAGGACCAGTGTCCATCTCGAGTCGAATCCATGCCTCAGGTTGCTATCTCCACAAGTGTCCATCAAGAGTGGAATCCATGGCCCTTGTATCCATCCAGACCAGGCTCCAATTTGGATCCATGGCTCGGGTGTCCATCCAGACCAGCATCCATCCAGAGACGGATCCATGGCTCTGGAGTCTATCCAGACTGGGATCCATCCAAAGTGGGATCCATGGCTCTGGTGTCCATCTGGAGCAGTATCCATCCAGAGTCCAATCCAAGACTCTGCTCTCCATCCAGAACACAGTCAAGCTGGGATCCAAGGCTCTGATGTCTATCCATACCAGTGTCCATCCACAGTGGGATCCATGGCACTGGTGTCCATCGAGACCACTGTCCAGTTGGGATCCACGGCTCTGGTGTCCATCTGGATGCGTGGCTGTGCTGTCCATTCAAACCAGGCTCCATCCACAGAGGGATGCATGGCTCTTGTGTCCATCACGAGTAGTGTGCATTCAGAGTGGGATTCATGGCTCTGGTGTCCATCCAGACCAGTGTCAAGCTGGGATCCATAGCTCTTTTGTCTATTCAGGCAAGCGTCCATCCAGAGTGGAAGCCAGGGTTCTGCTGTCTATCCAGACCAGTGTCCATCCAGAGCGGACACCATTACTCTGGTGTGCATCTCTACCTGCGTCCATCCACAGTGGCATCCATTGCTCTGGTGTCCATCCTGACCACTGTCAATCCACTGTGGGATCCATGGCTCTGGTGTCTATTCACAGCAGCGTCCATCCAGATTGGGATCCGTGGCTCTTATGTCCATCCAAACCAGTGTCCATCCACAGTGGCATCCATGGCTCTGGTGTCCATCCGCACCAGTGTCCAGCTGGAATCCATGGCTCTGGCGTCCATCTAGACCAGTGTCCATTCATAGGGGATCCATGGTCTGGGGCCCATCCAGACCACTGGCCATCCAGAGTGGGATGCATGCCTCGGGGTCTGGCAAGACCACGATCAATACAAGGTGGGAGGAATGGCTCTGGTCACCATCCGGACCAGTGTCCATCTGGACCAGTCTCCATCTGGATTCGGATCTATGACTCTGGTTGCTAACTGGAGCAGTATCCATCCAGAGTGGAATCCATGGCCCTTGCATCCATCCAGAACAGGTTCCAATTTGGATCTATGGCTCTTGTGTCCATCCAGAACTGTGTCCATCCAGAGACGGATCCATGGCTCTGGAGTCCATCCAGACCAGTATCCACCAAGAGTGGGATCCATGGCTCTGCGTTCCATCTGGAGCAGTATCCATCCAGAGTCCAATCCAAGACTCTGCTGTCCATCTGGAGCAGTATCCATCCAGAGTCCAATCCAAGACTCTGCTCTCCATCCAGAACACAGTCAAGCTGGGATCCAAGGCTCTGATGTCTATCCATACCAGTGTCCATCCAGAGCGGACACCATTACTCTGGTGTGCATCTCTACCTGCGTCCATCCACAGTGGCATCCATTGCTCTGGTGTCCATCCTGACCACTGTCAATCCACTGTGGGATCCATGGCTCTGGGGTCTATTCACAGCAGCGTCCATCCAGATTGGGATCCGTGGCTCTTATGTCCATCCAAACCAGTGTCCATCCACAGTGGCATCCATGGCTCTGGTGTCCATCCACACCAGTGTCCAGCTGGAATCCATGGCTCTGGCGTCCATCTAGACCAGTGTCCATTCATAGGGGATCCATGGTCTGGGGCCCATCCAGACCACTGGCCATCCAGAGTGGGATGCATGCCTCGGGGTCTGGCAAGACCACTATCAATACAAGGTGGGAGGAATGGCTCTGGTCACCATCCGGACCAGTGTCCATCTGGACCAGTCTCCATCTGGATTCGGATCCATGACTCTGGTTGCTAACTGGAGCAGTATCCATCCAGAGTGGAATCCATGGCCCTTGCATCCATCCAGAACAGGTTCCAATTTGGATCTATGGCTCTTGTGTCCATCCAGAACTGTGTCCATCCAGAGACGGATCCATGGCTCTGGAGTCCATCCAGACCAGTATCCACCAAGAGTGGGATCCATGGCTCTGCGTTCCATCTGGAGCAGTATCCATCCAGAGTCCAATCCAAGACTCTGCTGTCCATCTGGAGCAGTATCCATCCAGAGTCCAATCCAAGACTCTGCTCTCCATCCAGAACACAGTCAAGCTGGGATCCACGGCTCTGATGTCTATCCATACCAGTGTCCATCCACAGTGGGATCCATGGCACTGGTGTCCATCGAGACCACTGTCCAGTTGGGATCCATGGATCTGGTGTCCATCTGGATGCGTGGCTGTGCTGTCCATTCAAACCAGGCTCCATCCACAGAGGGATGCATGGCTCTTGTGTCCATCACGAGTAGTGTGCATTCAGAGTGGGATCCATGGCTCTGGTGCCCATCCAGACCAGTGTCAAGCTGGGATCCATAGCTCTTTTGTCTATTCAGGCAAGCGTCCATCCAGAGTGGAAGCCAGGGTTCTGCTGTCTATCCAGACCAGTGTCCATCCAGAGCGGACACCATTACTCTGGTGTGCATCTCTACCTGCGTCCATCCACAGTGGCATCCATTGCTCTGGTGTCCATCCTGACCACTGTCAATCCACTGTGGGATCCATGGCTCTGGTGTCTATTCACAGCAGCGTCCATCCAGATTGGGATCCGTGGCACTTATGTCCATCCAAACCAGTGTCCATCCACAGTGGCATCCATGGCTCTGGTGTCCATCCGCACCAGTGTCCAGCTGGAATCCATGGCTCTGGCGTCCATCTAGACCAGTGTCCATTCATAGGGGATCCATGGTCTGGGGCCCATCCAGACCACTGGCCATCCAGAGTGGGATGCATGCCTCGGGGTCTGGCAAGACCACGATCAATACAAGGTGGGAGGAATGGCTCTGGTCACCATCCGGACCAGTGTCCATCTGGACCAGTCTCCATCTGGATTCGGATCTATGACTCTGGTTGCTAACTGGAGCAGTATCCATCCAGAGTGGAATCCATGGCCCTTGCATCCATCCAGAACAGGTTCCAATTTGGATCTATGGCTCTTGTGTCCATCCAGAACTGTGTCCATCCAGAGACGGATCCATGGCTCTGGAGTCCATCCAGACCAGTATCCACCAAGAGTGGGATCCATGGCTCTGCGTTCCATCTGGAGCAGTATCCATCCAGAGTCCAATCCAAGACTCTGCTGTCCATCTGGAGCAGTATCCATCCAGAGTCCAATCCAAGACTCTGCTCTCCATCCAGAACACAGTCAAGCTGGGATCCAAGGCTCTGATGTCTATCCATACCAGTGTCCATCCAGAGCGGACACCATTACTCTGGTGTGCATCTCTACCTGCGTCCATCCACAGTGGCATCCATTGCTCTGGTGTCCATCCTGACCACTGTCAATCCACTGTGGGATCCATGGCTCTGGGGTCTATTCACAGCAGCGTCCATCCAGATTGGGATCCGTGGCTCTTATGTCCATCCAAACCAGTGTCCATCCACAGTGGCATCCATGGCTCTGGTGTCCATCCACACCAGTGTCCAGCTGGAATCCATGGCTCTGGCGTCCATCTAGACCAGTGTCCATTCATAGGGGATCCATGGTCTGGGGCCCATCCAGACCACTGGCCATCCAGAGTGGGATGCATGCCTCGGGGTCTGGCAAGACCACTATCAATACAAGGTGGGAGGAATGGCTCTGGTCACCATCCGGACCAGTGTCCATCTGGACCAGTCTCCATCTGGATTCGGATCCATGACTCTGGTTGCTAACTGGAGCAGTATCCATCCAGAGTGGAATCCATGGCCCTTGCATCCATCCAGAACAGGTTCCAATTTGGATCTATGGCTCTTGTGTCCATCCAGAACTGTGTCCATCCAGAGACGGATCCATGGCTCTGGAGTCCATCCAGACCAGTATCCACCAAGAGTGGGATCCATGGCTCTGCGTTCCATCTGGAGCAGTATCCATCCAGAGTCCAATCCAAGACTCTGCTGTCCATCTGGAGCAGTATCCATCCAGAGTCCAATCCAAGACTCTGCTCTCCATCCAGAACACAGTCAAGCTGGGATCCAAGGCTCTGATGTCTATCCATACCAGTGTCCATCCACAGTGGGATCCATGGCACTGGTGTCCATCGAGACCACTGTCCAGTTGGGATCCATGGATCTGGTGTCCATCTGGATGCGTGGCTGTGCTGTCCATTCAAACCAGGCTCCATCCACAGAGGGATGCATGGCTCTTGTGTCCATCACGAGTAGTGTGCATTCAGAGTGGGATCCATGGCTCTGGTGCCCATCCAGACCAGTGTCAAGCTGGGATCCATAGCTCTTTTGTCTATTCAGGCAAGCGTCCATCCAGAGTGGAAGCCAGGGTTCTGCTGTCTATCCAGACCAGTGTCCATCCAGAGCGGACACCATTACTCTGGTGTGCATCTCTACCTGCGTCCATCCACAGTGGCATCCATTGCTCTGGTGTCCATCCTGACCACTGTCAATCCACTGTGGGATCCATGGCTCTGGTGTCTATTCACAGCAGCGTCCATCCAGATTGGGATCCGTGGCACTTATGTCCATCCAAACCAGTGTCCATCCACAGTGGCATCCATGGCTCTGGTGTCCATCCGCACCAGTGTCCAGCTGGAATCCATGGCTCTGGCGTCCATCTAGACCAGTGTCCATTGATAGGGGAGCCATGGTCTGGGGCCCATCCAGACCACTGGCCATCCAGAGTGGGATGCATGCCTCGGGGTCTGGCAAGACCACGATCAATACAAGGTGGGAGGAATGGCTCTGGTCACCATCCGGACCAGTGTCCATCTGGACCAGTCTCCATCTGGATTCGGATCTATGACTCTGGTTGCTAACTGGAGCAGTATCCATCCAGAGTGGAATCCATGGCCCTTGCATCCATCCAGAACAGGTTCCAATTTGGATCTATGGCTCTTGTGTCCATCCAGAACTGTGTCCATCCAGAGACGGATCCATGGCTCTGGAGTCCATCCAGACCAGTATCCACCAAGAGTGGGATCCATGGCTCTGCGTTCCATCTGGAGCAGTATCCATCCAGAGTCCAATCCAAGACTCTGCTGTCCATCTGGAGCAGTATCCATCCAGAGTCCAATCCAAGACTCTGCTCTCCATCCAGAACACAGTCAAGCTGGGATCCAAGGCTCTGATGTCTATCCATACCAGTGTCCATCCAGAGCGGACACCATTACTCTGGTGTGCATCTCTACCTGCGTCCATCCACAGTGGCATCCATTGCTCTGGTGTCCATCCTGACCACTGTCAATCCACTGTGGGATCCATGGCTCTGGGGTCTATTCACAGCAGCGTCCATCCAGATTGGGATCCGTGGCTCTTATGTCCATCCAAACCAGTGTCCATCCACAGTGGCATCCATGGCTCTGGTGTCCATCCACACCAGTGTCCAGCTGGAATCCATGGCTCTGGCGTCCATCTAGACCAGTGTCCATTCATAGGGGATCCATGGTCTGGGGCCCATCCAGACCACTGGCCATCCAGAGTGGGATGCATGCCTCGGGGTCTGGCAAGACCACTATCAATACAAGGTGGGAGGAATGGCTCTGGTCACCATCCGGACCAGTGTCCATCTGGACCAGTCTCCATCTGGATTCGGATCCATGACTCTGGTTGCTAACTGGAGCAGTATCCATCCAGAGTGGAATCCATGGCCCTTGCATCCATCCAGAACAGGTTCCAATTTGGATCTATGGCTCTTGTGTCCATCCAGAACTGTGTCCATCCAGAGACGGATCCATGGCTCTGGAGTCCATCCAGACCAGTATCCACCAAGAGTGGGATCCATGGCTCTGCGTTCCATCTGGAGCAGTATCCATCCAGAGTCCAATCCAAGACTCTGCTGTCCATCTGGAGCAGTATCCATCCAGAGTCCAATCCAAGACTCTGCTCTCCATCCAGAACACAGTCAAGCTGGGATCCAAGGCTCTGATGTCTATCCATACCAGTGTCCATCCACAGTGGGATCCATGGCACTGGTGTCCATCGAGACCACTGTCCAGTTGGGATCCATGGATCTGGTGTCCATCTGGATGCGTGGCTGTGCTGTCCATTCAAACCAGGCTCCATCCACAGAGGGATGCATGGCTCTTGTGTCCATCACGAGTAGTGTGCATTCAGAGTGGGATCCATGGCTCTGGTGCCCATCCAGACCAGTGTCAAGCTGGGATCCATAGCTCTTTTGTCTATTCAGGCAAGCGTCCATCCAGAGTGGAAGCCAGGGTTCTGCTGTCTATCCAGACCAGTGTCCATCCAGAGCGGACACCATTACTCTGGTGTGCATCTCTACCTGCGTCCATCCACAGTGGCATCCATTGCTCTGGTGTCCATCCTGACCACTGTCAATCCACTGTGGGATCCATGGCTCTGGTGTCTATTCACAGCAGCGTCCATCCAGATTGGGATCCGTGGCACTTATGTCCATCCAAACCAGTGTCCATCCACAGTGGCATCCATGGCTCTGGTGTCCATCCGCACCAGTGTCCAGCTGGAATCCATGGCTCTGGCGTCCATCTAGACCAGTGTCCATTCATAGGGGATCCATGGTCTGGGGCCCATCCAGACCACTGGCCATCCAGAGTGGGATGCATGCCTCGGGGTCTGGCAAGACCACTATCAATACAAGGTGGGAGGAATGGCTCTGGTCACCATCCGGACCAGTGTCCATCTGGACCAGTCTCCATCTGGATTCGGATCTATGACTCTGGTTGCTAACTGGAGCAGTATCCATCCAGAGTGGAATCCATGGCCCTTGCATCCATCCAGAACAGGTTCCAATTTGGATCTATGGCTCTTGTGTCCATCCAGAACTGTGTCCATCCAGAGACGGATCCATGGCTCTGGAGTCCATCCAGACCAGTATCCACCAAGAGTGGGATCCATGGCTCTGCGTTCCATCTGGAGCAGTATCCATCCAGAGTCCAATCCAAGACTCTGCTGTCCATCTGGAGCAGTATCCATCCAGAGTCCAATCCAAGACTCTGCTCTCCTACCAGAACACAGTCAAGCTGGGATCCAAGGCTCTGATGTCTATCCATACCAGTGTCCATCCAGAGCGGACACCATTACTCTGGTGTGCATCTCTACCTGCGTCCATCCACAGTGGCATCCATTGCTCTGGTGTCCATCCTGACCACTGTCAATCCACTGTGGGATCCATGGCTCTGGGGTCTATTCACAGCAGCGTCCATCCAGATTGGGATCCGTGGCTCTTATGTCCATCCAAACCAGTGTCCATCCACAGTGGCATCCATGGCTCTGGTGTCCATCCACACCAGTGTCCAGCTGGAATCCATGGCTCTGGCGTCCATCTAGACCAGTGTCCATTCATAGGGGATCCATGGTCTGGGGCCCATCCAGACCACTGGCCATCCAGAGTGGGATGCATGCCTCGGTGTCTGGCAAGACCACTATCAATACAAGGTGGGAGGAATGGCTCTGGTCACCATCCGGACCAGTGTCCATCTGGACCAGTCTCCATCTGGATTCGGATCCATGACTCTGGTTGCTAACTGGAGCAGTATCCATCCAGAGTGGAATCCATGGCCCTTGCATCCATCCAGAACAGGTTCCAATTTGGATCTATGGCTCTTGTGTCCATCCAGAACTGTGTCCATCCAGAGACGGATCCATGGCTCTGGAGTCCATCCAGACCAGTATCCACCAAGAGTGGGATCCATGGCTCTGCGTTCCATCTGGAGCAGTATCCATCCAGAGTCCAATCCAAGACTCTGCTGTCCATCTGGAGCAGTATCCATCCAGAGTCCAATCCAAGACTCTGCTCTCCATCCAGAACACAGTCAAGCTGGGATCCAAGGCTCTGATGTCTATCCATACCAGTGTCCATCCACAGTGGGATCCATGGCACTGGTGTCCATCGAGACCACTGTCCAGTTGGGATCCATGGATCTGGTGTCCATCTGGATGCGTGGCTGTGCTGTCCATTCAAACCAGGCTCCATCCACAGAGGGATGCATGGCTCTTGTGTCCATCACGAGTAGTGTGCATTCAGAGTGGGATCCATGGCTCTGGTGCCCATCCAGACCAGTGTCAAGCTGGGATCCATAGCTCTTTTGTCTATTCAGGCAAGCGTCCATCCAGAGTGGAAGCCAGGGTTCTGCTGTCTATCCAGACCAGTGTCCATCCAGAGTGGACACCATTACTCTGGTGTGCATCTCTACCTACCTGTGTCCATCCACAGTGGCATCCATTGCTCTGGTGTCCATCCTGACCACTGTCAATCCACTGTGGGATCCATGGCACTGGGGTCTATTCACAGCAGCGTCCATCCAGATTGGGATCCGTGGCTCTTATGTCCATCCAAGCCAGTGTCCATCCACAGTGGCATCCATGGCTCAGGTGTCCATCCACACCAGTGTCCAGCTGGAATCCATGGCTCTGGCGTCCATCTAAACCAGTGTCCATTCATAGGGGATCCATGGTCTGGGGCCCATCCAGACCACTGGCCATCCAGAGTGGGATGCATGCCTCGGGGTCTGGCAAGACCACTATCAATACAAGGTGGGAGGAATGGCTCTGGTCACCATCTGGACCAGTGTCCATCTGGACCAGTCTCCATCTGGATTCGGATCCATGACTCTGGTTGCTAACTGGAGCAGTATCCATCCAGAGTGGAATCCATGGCCCTTGCATCCATCCAGAACAGGTTCCAATTTGGATCTATGGCTCTGGTGTCCATCCAGAACTGTGTCCATCCAGGGACGGATCCATGGCTCTGGAGTCCATCCAGACCAGTATCCACCAACAGTGGGATCCATGGCTCTGCGTTCCATCTGGAGCAGTATCCATCCAGAGTCCAATCCAAGACTCTGCTGTCCATCTGGAGCAGTATCCATCCAGAGTCCAATCCAAGACTCTGCTCTCCTACCAGAACACAGTCAAGCTGGGATCCAAGGCTCTGATGTCTATCCATACCAGTGTCCATCCACAGTGGGATCCATGGCACTGGTGTCTATTCACAGCAGCGTCCATCTAGATTGGGATCCGTGGCTCTTATGTCCATCCAAACCCGTATCCATCCACAGTGGCATCCATTGCTCTGGTGTCCATCCACACCAGTGTCCAGCTGGAGTCATTGGCTCTGGCATCCATCTAGACCAGTGTCCATTGATAGGGGAGCCATGGTCTGGTGCCCATCCAGACCACTGGCCATCCAGAGTGGGATCCATGCCTCGGTGTCTGGCAAGAGTCAATACAAGGTGGGAGGAATGGCTCTGGTCACCATCTAGACCACTGTCCTTCAGGACCAGTGTCCATCTCGAGTCGGATCCATGCCTCTGGTTGCTATCTCCACAAGTGTCCATCAAGAGTGGAATCCATGGCCCTTGTATCCATCCAGACCAGGCTCCAATCTGGATCCATGGCTCTGGTGTCCATCCAGACCAGCATCCATCCAGAGACGGATCCATGGCTCTGGAGTCTATTTAGAACAGAGTAAAGCTGGGATCCAAGGCTCTGAGGTCTATCCATACCAGTGTCCATCCACAGTGGGATCCATCGCTCTGGTTTCCATCCAGACCACTGTCCACTTGAGATCCACGGCTCTGCTGTCCATCTGGACAAGTATCCATCTGGATACGTGGCTGTGCTGTCCATTCATACCAGGCTCCATCTACAGACCCATGCATGACTGCTGTGTCCATCAAGAACAGCGTGCATCCAGAGTGGGATCCATGGCTTTGGCGTCCATCCAGATCATTATCCATCTGGAGCAGTGTCCACTTTGCATCCATGGCTATGCTGTCTATCTGTACCAGGGTCCATCCACAGTGGGATCCATGGCTCTGGTGTCCATCCAGACCACTGTGCAGTTGGGATCCACGGCTCTGGTGTCCGTCTGGATGCGTGGCTGTGCTGTCCATTCAAACCAGGCTCCATCCACAGAGGGATGCATGGCTCTTGTGTCCATCACGAGTAGTGTGCATTCAGAGTGGGATCCATGGCTCTGGTGTCCATCCAGACCAGTGTCAAGCTGGGATCCATAGCTCTTTTGTCTATTCAGGCAAGCGTCCATCCAGAGTGGAAGCCAGGGTTCTGCTGTCTATCCAGACCAGTGTCCATCCAGAGCGGACACCATTACTCTGGTGTGCATCTCTACCTGCGTCCATCCACAGTGGCATCCATTGCTCTGGTGTCCATCCTGACCACTGTCAATCCACTGTGGGATCCATGGCTCTGGTGTCTATTCACAGCAGCGTCCGTCTAGATTGGGATCCGTGGCTCTTATGTCCATCCAAACCAGTATCCATCCACAGTGGCATCCATGGCTCAGGTGTCCATCCACACCAGTGTCCAGCTGGAATCCATGGCTCTGGCGTCCGTCAAGACCAGTGTCCATTCATAGGGGATCCATGGTCTGGAGCCCATCCAGACCACTGGCCATCCAGAGTGGGATCCATGCCTTGGGGTCTGGCAAGAGTCAATACAAGGTGGGAGGAATGGCTCTGGTCACCATCTAGACCACTGTCCTTTAGGACCAGTGTCCATCTCGAGTCGAATCCATGCCTCAGGTTGCTATCTCCACAAGTGTCCATCAAGAGTGGAATCCATGGCCCTTGTATCCATCCAGACCAGGCTCCAATTTGGATCCATGGCTCGGGTGTCCATCCAGACCAGCATCCATCCAGAGACGGATCCATGGCTCTGGAGTCTATCCAGACTGGGATCCATCCAAAGTGGGATCCATGGCTCTGGTGTCCATCTGGAGCAGTATCCATCCAGAGTCCAATCCAAGACTCTGCTCTCCATCCAGAACACAGTCAAGCTGGGATCCAAGGCTCTGATGTCTATCCATACCAGTGTCCATCCACAGTGGGATCCATGGCACTGGTGTCCATCGAGACCACTGTCCAGTTGGGATCCACGGCTCTGGTGTCCATCTGGATGCGTGGCTGTGCTGTCCATTCAAACCAGGCTCCATCCACAGAGGGATGCATGGCTCTTGTGTCCATCACGAGTAGTGTGCATTCAGAGTGGGATTCATGGCTCTGGTGTCCATCCAGACCAGTGTCAAGCTGGGATCCATAGCTCTTTTGTCTATTCAGGCAAGCGTCCATCCAGAGTGGAAGCCAGGGTTCTGCTGTCTATCCAGACCAGTGTCCATCCAGAGTGGACACCATTACTCTGGTGTGCATCTCTACCTACCTGTGTCCATCCACAGTGGCATCCATTGCTCTGGTGTCCATCCTGACCACTGTCAATCCACTGTGGGATCCATGGCTCTGGGGTCTATTCACAGCAGCGTCCATCCAGATTGGGATCCGTGGCTCTTATGTCCATCCAAACCAGTGTCCATCCACAGTGGCATCCATGGCTCTGGTGTCCATCCACACCAGTGTCCAGCTGGAATCCATGGCTCTGGCGTCCATCTAGACCAGTGTCCATTCATAGGGGATCCATGGTCTGGGGTCCATCCAGACCACTGGCCATCCAGAGTGGGATGCATGCCTCGGGGTCTGGCAAGACCACTATCAATACAAGGTGGGAGGAATGGCTCTGGTCACCATCCGGACCAGTGTCCATCTGGACCAGTCTCCATCTGGATTCGGATCTATGACTCTGGTTGCTAACTGGAGCAGTATCCATCCAGAGTGGAATCCATGGCCCTTGCATCCATCCAGAACAGGTTCCAATTTGGATCTATGGCTCTTGTGTCCATCCAGAACTGTGTCCATCCAGAGATGGATCCATGGCTCTGGAGTCCATCCAGACCAGTATCCACCAAGAGTGGGATCCATGGCTCTGCGTTCCATCTGGAGCAGTATCCATCCAGAGTCCAATCCAAGACTCTGCTGTCCATCCGGAGCAGTATCCATCCAGAGTCCAATCCAAGACTCTGCTCTCCATCCAGAACACAGTCAAGCTGGGATCCAAGGCTCTGATGTCTATCCATACCAGTGTCCATCCAGAGCAGACACCATTACTCTGGTGTGCATCTCTACCTGCGTCCATCCACAGTGGCATCCATTGCTCTGGTGTCCATCCTGACCACTGTCAATCCACTGTGGGATCCATGGCTCTGGGGTCTATTCACAGCAGCGTCCATCCAGATTGGGATCCGTGGCTCTTATGTCCATGCAAACCAGTGTCCATCCACAGTGGCATCCATGGCTCTGGTGTTCATCCACACCAGTGTCCAGCTGGAATCCATGGCTCTGGCGTCCATCTAGACCAGTGTCCATTCATAGGGGATCCATGGTCTGGGGCCCATCCAGACCACTGGCCATCCAGAGTGGGATGCATGCCTCGGTGTCTGGCAAGACCACTATCAATACAAGGTGGGAGGAATGGCTCTGGTCACCATCCGGACCAGTGTCCATCTGGACCAGTCTCTATCTGGATTCGGATCTATGACTCTGGTTGCTAACTGGAGCAGTATCCATCCAGAGTGGAATCCATGGCCCTTGCATCCATCCAGAACAGGTTCCAATTTGGATCTATGGCTCTTGTGTCCATCCAGAACTGTGTGCATCCAGAGACGGATCCATGGCTCTGGAGTCCATCCAGACCAGTATCCACCAAGAGTGGGATCCATGGCTCTGCGTTCCATCTGGAGCAGTATCCATCCAGAGTCCAATCCAAGACTCTGCTGTCCATCTGGAGCAGTATCCATCCAGAGTCCAATCCAAGACTCTGCTCTCCATCCAGAACACAGTCAAGCTGGGATCCAAGGCTCTGATGTCTATCCATACCAGTGTCCATCCACAGTGGGATCCATGGCACTGGTGTCTATTCACAGCAGCGTCCATCTAGATTGGGATCCGTGGCTCTTATGTCCATCCAAACCCGTATCCATCCACTGTGGCATCCATTGCTCTGGTGTCCATCCACACCAGTGTCCAGCTGGAGTCATTGGCTCTGGCATCCATCTAGACCAGTGTCCATTGATAGGGGAGCCATGGTCTGGTGCCCATCCAGACCACTGGCCATCCAGAGTGGGATCCATGCCTCGGGGTCTGGCAAGAGTCAATACAAGGTGGGAGGAATGGCTCTGGTCACCATCTAGACCACTGTCCTTCAGGACCAGTGTCCATCTCGAGTCGGATCCATGCCTCTGGTTGCTATCTCCACAAGTGTCCATCAAGAGTGGAATCCATGGCCCTTGTATCCATCCAGACCAGGCTCCAATTTGGATCCATGGCTCTGGTGTCCATCCAGACCAGCATCCATCCAGAGATGGATCCATGGCTCTGGAGTCTATTTAGAACAGAGTAAAGCTGGGATCCAAGGCTCTGAGGTCTATCCATACAAGTGTCCATCCACAGTGGGATCCATCGCTCTGGTTTCCATCCAGACCACTGTCCACTTGAGATCCACGGCTCTGCTGTCCATCTGGACAAGTATCCATCTGGATACGTGGCTGTGCTGTCCATTCATACCAGGCTCCATCTACAGACCCATGCATGACTCCTGTGTCCATCAAGAACAGCGTGCATCCAGAGTGGGATCCATGGCTTTGGCGTCCATCCAGATCATTATCCATCTGGAGCAGTGTCCACTTTGCATCCATGGCTATGCTGTCTATCTGTGCCAGGGTCCATCCACAGTGGGATCCATGGCTCTGGTGTCCATCCAGACCACTGTGCAGTTGGGATCCACGGCTCTGGTGTCCGTCTGGATGCGTGGCTGTGCTGTCCATTCAAACCAGGCTCCATCCACAGAGGGATGCATGGCTCTTGTGTCCATCACGAGTAGTGTGCATTCAGAGTGGGATCCATGGCTCTGGTGTCCATCCAGACCAGTGTCAAGCTGGGATCCATAGCTCTTTTGTCTATTCAGGCAAGCGTCCATCCAGAGTGGAAGCCAGGGTTCTGCTGTCTATCCAGACCAGTGTCCATCCAGAGCGGACACCATTACTCTGGTGTGCATCTCTACCTGCGTCCATCCACAGTGGCATCCATTGCTCTGGTGTCCATCCTGACCACTGTCAATCCACTGTGGGATCCATGGCTCTGGGGTCTATTCACAGCAGCGTCCATCTAGATTGGGATCCGTGGCTCTTATGTCCATCCAAACCAGTATCCATCCACAGTGGCATCCATGCCTCAGGTGTCCATCCACACCAGTGTCCAGCTGGAATCCATGGCTCTGGCGTCCATCTAGACCAGTGTCCTTTCATAGGGGATCCATGGTCTGGGGTCCATCCAGACCACTGGCCATCCAGAGTGGGATGCATGCCTCGGGGTCTGGCAAGACCACTATCAATACAAGGTGGGAGGAATGGCTCTGGTCACCATCCGGACCAGTGTCCATCTGGACCAGTCTCCATCTGGATTCGGATCTATGACTCTGGTTGCTAACTGGAGCAGTATCCATCCAGAGTGGAATCCATGGCCCTTGCATCCATCCAGAACAGGTTCCAATTTGGATCTATGGCTCTTGTGTCCATCCAGAACTGTGTCCATCCAGAGATGGATCCATGGCTCTGGAGTCCATCCAGACCAGTATCCACCAAGAGTGGGATCCATGGCTCTGCGTTCCATCTGGAGCAGTATCCATCCAGAGTCCAATCCAAGACTCTGCTGTCCATCCGGAGCAGTATCCATCCAGAGTCCAATCCAAGACTCTGCTCTCCATCCAGAACACAGTCAAGCTGGGATCCAAGGCTCTGATGTCTATCCATACCAGTGTCCATCCAGAGCAGACACCATTACTCTGGTGTGCATCTCTACCTGCGTCCATCCACAGTGGCATCCATTGCTCTGGTGTCCATCCTGACCACTGTCAATCCACTGTGGGATCCATGGCTCTGGGGTCTATTCACAGCAGCGTCCATCCAGATTGGGATCCGTGGCTCTTATGTCCATGCAAACCAGTGTCCATCCACAGTGGCATCCATGGCTCTGGTGTTCATCCACACCAGTGTCCAGCTGGAATCCATGGCTCTGGCGTCCATCTAGACCAGTGTCCATTCATAGGGGATCCATGGTCTGGGGCCCATCCAGACCACTGGCCATCCAGAGTGGGATGCATGCCTCGGTGTCTGGCAAGACCACTATCAATACAAGGTGGGAGGAATGGCTCTGGTCACCATCCGGACCAGTGTCCATCTGGACCAGTCTCTATCTGGATTCGGATCTATGACTCTGGTTGCTAACTGGAGCAGTATCCATCCAGAGTGGAATCCATGGCCCTTGCATCCATCCAGAACAGGTTCCAATTTGGATCTATGGCTCTTGTGTCCATCCAGAACTGTGTCCATCCAGAGACGGATCCATGGCTCTGGAGTCCATCCAGACCAGTATCCACCAAGAGTGGGATCCATGGCTCTGCGTTCCATCTGGAGCAGTATCCATCCAGAGTCCAATCCAAGACTCTGCTGTCCATCTGGAGCAGTATCCATCCAGAGTCCAATCCAAGACTCTGCTCTCCATCCAGAACACAGTCAAGCTGGGATCCAAGGCTCTGATGTCTATCCATACCAGTGTCCATCCACAGTGGGATCCATGGCACTGGTGTCCATCGAGACCACTGTCCAGTTGGGATCCACGGCTCTGGTGTCCATCTGGATGCGTGGCTGTGCTGTCCATTCAAACCAGGCTCCATCCACAGAGGGATGCATGGCTCTTGTGTCCATCACGAGTAGTGTGCATTCAGAGTGGGATCCATGGCTCTGGTGCCCATCCAGACCAGTGTCAAGCTGGGATCCATAGCTCTTTTGTCTATTCAGGCAAGCGTCCATCCAGAGTGGAAGCCAGGGTTCTGCTGTCTATCCAGACCAGTGTCCATCCAGAGTGGACACCATTACTCTGGTGTGCATCTCTACCTACCTGTGTCCATCCACAGTGGCATCCATTGCTCTGGTGTCCATCCTGACCAGTGTCAATCCACTGTGGGATCCATGGCTCTGGGGTCTATTCACAGCAGCGTCCATCCAGATTGGGATCCGTGGCTCTTATGTCCATCCAAACAAGTGTCCATCCACAGTGGCATCCATTGCTCTGGCGTCCATCCACACCAGTGTCCAGCTGGAATCCATGGCTCTGGCGTCCATCTAGACCAGTGTCCATTCATAGGGGATCCATGGTCTGGTGCCCATCCAGACCACTGGCCATCCAGAGTGGGATCCATGCCTTGGGGTCTGGCAAGACCACTATCAATACAAGGTGGGAGGAATGGCTCTGGTCACCATCTGGACCAGTGTCCATCTGGACCAGTCTCCATCTGGATTCGGATCCATGACTCTGGTTGCTAACTGGAGCAGTATCCATCCAGAGTGGAATCCATGGCCCTTGCATCCATCCAGACCAGGCTCCAATTTGGATCTATGGCTCTGGTGTCCATCCAGAACTGTGTCCATCCAGAGACGGATCCATGGCTCTGGAGTCCATCCAGACCAGTATCCACCAAGAGTGGGATCCATGGCTCTGCGTTCCATCTGGAGCAGTATCCATCCAGAGTCCAATCCAAGACTCTGCTGTCCATCTGGAGCAGTATCCATCCAGAGTCCAATCCAAGACTCTGCTCTCCATCCAGAACACAGTCAAGCTGGGATCCAAGGCTCGGATGTCTATCCATACCAGTGTCCATCCACAGTGGGATCCATGGCACTGGTGTCTATTCACAGAAGCGTCCATCTAGATTGGGATCCGTGGCTCTTATGTCCATCCAAACCCGTATCCATCCACTGTGGCATCCATTGCTCTGGTGTCCATCCACACCAGTGTCCAGCTGGAGTCATTGGCTCTGGCATCCATCTAGACCAGTGTCCATTGATAGGGGAGCCATGGTCTGGTGCCCATCCAGACCACTGGCCATCCAGAGTGGGATCCATGCCTCGGGGTCTGGCAAGAGTCAATACAAGGTGGGAGGAATGGCTCTGGTCACCATCTAGACCACTGTCCTTCAGGACCAGTGTCCATCTCGAGTCGGATCCATGCCTCTGGTTGCTATCTCCACAAGTGTCCATCAAGAGTGGAATCCATGGCCCTTGTATCCATCCAGACCAGGCTCCAATTTGGATCCATGGCTCTGGTGTCCATCCAGACCAGCATCCATCCAGAGACGGATCCATGGCTCTGGAGTCTATTTAGAACAGAGTAAAGCTGGGATCCAAGGCTCTGAGGTCTATCCATACCAGTGTCCATCCACAGTGGGATCCATCGCTCTGGTTTCCATCCAGACCACTGTCCACTTGAGATCCACGGCTCTGCTGTCCATCTGGACAAGTATCCATCTGGATACGTGGCTGTGCTGTCCATTCATACCAGGCTCCATCTACAGACCCATGCATGACTCCTGTGTCCATCAAGAACAGCGTGCATCCAGAGTGGGATCCATGGCTTTGGCGTCCATCCAGATCATTATCCATCTGGAGCAGTGTCCACTTTGCATCCATGGCTATGCTGTCTATCTGTGCCAGGGTCCATCCACAGTGGGATCCATGGCTCTGGTGTCCATCCAGACCACTGTGCAGTTGGGATCCACGGCTCTGGTGTCCGTCTGGATGCGTGGCTGTGCTGTCCATTCAAACCAGGCTCCATCCACAGAGGGATGCATGGCTCTTGTGTCCATCACGAGTAGTGTGCATTCAGAGTGGGATCCATGGCTCTGGTGTCCATCCAGACCAGTGTCAAGCTGGGATCCATAGCTCTTTTGTCTATTCAGGCAAGCGTCCATCCAGAGTGGAAGCCAGGGTTCTGCTGTCTATCCAGACCAGTGTCCATCCAGAGCGGACACCATTACTCTGGTGTGCATCTCTACCTGCGTCCATCCACAGTGGCATCCATTGCTCTGGTGTCCATCCTGACCACTGTCAATCCACTGTGGGATCCATGGCTCTGGTGTCTATTCACAGCAGCGTCCGTCTAGATTGGGATCCGTGGCTCTTATGTCCATCCAAACCAGTATCCATCCACAGTGGCATCCATGGCTCAGGTGTCCATCCACACCAGTGTCCAGCTGGAATCCATGGCTCTGGCGTCCGTCAAGACCAGTGTCCATTCATAGGGGATCCATGGTCTGGTGCCCATCCAGACCACTGGCCATCCAGAGTGGGATCCATGCCTTGGGGTCTGGCAAGAGTCAATACAAGGTGGGAGGAATGGCTCTGGTCACCATCTAGACCACTGTCCTTCAGGACCAGTGTCCATCTCGAGTCGAATCCATGCCTCATGTTGCTATCTCCACAAGTGTCCATCCAGAGTGGAATCCATGGCCCTTGCATCCATCCAGACCAGGCTCCAATTTGGATCTATGGCTCTGGTGTCCATCCAGAACTGTGTCCATCCAGAGACGGATCCATGACTCTGGAGTCCATCCAGACCAGTATCCACCAACAGTGGGATCCATGGCTCTGCGTTCCATCTGGAGCAGTATCCATCCAGAGTCCAATCCAAGACTCTGCTGTCCATCTGGAGCAGTATCCATCCAGAGTCCAATCCAAGACTCTGCTCTCCATCCAGAACACAGTCAAGCTGGGATCCAAGGCTCTGATGTCTATCCATACCAGTGTCCATCCACAGTGGGATCCATGGCACTGGTGTCCATCGAGACCACTGTCCAGTTGGGATCCACGGCTCTGGTGTCCATCTGGATGCGTGGCTGTGCTGTCCATTCAAACCAGGCTCCATCCACAGAGGGATGCATGGCTCTTGTGTCCATCACGAGTAGTGTGCATTCAGAGTGGGATCTATGGCTCTGGTGCCCATCCAGACCAGTGTCAAGCTGGGATCCATAGCTCTTTTGTCTATTCAGGCAAGCGTCCATCCAGAGTGGAAGCCAGGGTTCTGCTGTCTATCCAGACCAGTGTCCATCCAGAGCGGACACCATTACTCTGGTGTGCATCTCTACCTGCGTCCATCCACAGTGGCATCCATTGCTCTGGTGTCCATCCTGACCACTGTCAATCCACTGTGGGATCCATGGCTCTGGTGTCTATTCACAGCAGCGTCCATCCAGATTGGGATCCGTGGCTCTTATGTCCATCCAAACCCGTATGCATCCACAGTGGCATCCATTGCTCTGATGTCCATCCACACCAGTGTCCAGCTGGAGTCATTGGCTCTGGCATCCATCTAGACCAGTGTCCATTGATAGGGGAGCCATGGTCTGGTGCCCATCCAGACCACTGGCCATCCAGAGTGGGATCCATGCCTCGGGGTCTGGCAAGAGTCAATACAAGGTGGGAGGAATGGCTCTGGTCACCATCTAGACCACTGTCCTTCAGGACCAGTGTCCATCTCGAGTCGGATCCATGCCTCTGGTTGCTATCTCCACAAGTGTCCATCAAGAGTGGAATCCATGGCCCTTGTATCCATCCAGACCAGGCTCCAATTTGGATCCATGGCTCTGGTGTCCATCCAGACCAGCATCCATCCAGAGACGGATCCATGGCTCTGGAGTCTATTTAGAACAGAGTAAAGCTGGGATCCAAGGCTCTGAGGTCTATCCATACCAGTGTCCATCCACAGTGGGATCCATCGCTCTGGTTTCCATCCAGACCACTGTCCACTTGAGATCCACGGCTCTGCTGTCCATCTGGACAAGTATCCATCTGGATACGTGGCTGTGCTGTCCATTCATACCAGGCTCCATCTACAGACCCATGCATGACTCCTGTGTCCATCAAGAACAGCGTGCATCCAGAGTGGGATCCATGGCTTTGGCGTCCATCCAGATCATTATCCATCTGGAGCAGTGTCCACTTTGCATCCATGGCTATGCTGTCTATCTGTGCCAGGGTCCATCCACAGTGGGATCCATGGCTCTGGTGTCCATCCAGACCACTGTGCAGTTGGGATCCACGGCTCTGGTGTCCGTCTGGATGCGTGGCTGTGCTGTCCATTCAAACCAGGCTCCATCCACAGAGGGATGCATGGCTCTTGTGTCCATCACGAGTAGTGTGCATTCAGAGTGGGATCCATGGCTCTGGTGTCCATCCAGACCAGTGTCAAGCTGGGATCCATAGCTCTTTTGTCTATTCAGGCAAGCGTCCATCCAGAGTGGAAGCCAGGGTTCTGCTGTCTATCCAGACCAGTGTCCATCCAGAGCGGACACCATTACTCTGGTGTGCATCTCTACCTGCGTCCATCCACAGTGGCATCCATTGCTCTGGTGTCCATCCTGACCACTGTCAATCCACTGTGGGATCCATGGCTCTGGTGTCTATTCACAGCAGCGTCCGTCTAGATTGGGATCCGTGGCTCTTATGTCCATCCAAACCAGTATCCATCCACAGTGGCATCCATGGCTCAGGTGTCCATCCACACCAGTGTCCAGCTGGAATCCATGGCTCTGGCGTCCGTCAAGACCAGTGTCCATTCATAGGGGATCCATGGTCTGGTGCCCATCCAGACCACTGGCCATCCAGAGTGGGATCCATGCCTTGGGGTCTGGCAAGAGTGAATACAAGGTGGGAGGAATGGCTCTGGTCACCATCTAGACCACTGTCCTTCAGGACCAGTGTCCATCTCGAGTCGAATCCATGCCTCATGTTGCTATCTCCACAAGTGTCCATCCAGAGTGGAATCCATGGCCCTTGCATCCATCCAGACCAGGCTCCAATTTGGATCTATGGCCCTGGTGTCCATCCAGAACTGTGTCCATCCAGAGACGGATCCATGACTCTGGAGTCCATCCAGACCAGTATCCACCAACAGTGGGATCCATGGCTCTGCGTTCCATCTGGAGCAGTATCCATCCAGAGTCCAATCCAAGACTCTGCTGTCCATCTGGAGCAGTATCCATCCAGAGTCCAATCCAAGACTCTGCTCTCCATCCAGAACACAGTCAAGCTGGGATCCAAGGCTCTGATGTCTATCCATACCAGTGTCCATCCACAGTGGGATCCATGGCACTGGTGTCCATCGAGACCACTGTCCAGTTGGGATCCACGGCTCTGGTGTCCATCTGGATGCGTGGCTGTGCTGTCCATTCAAACCAGGCTCCATCCACAGAGGGATGCATGGCTCTTGTGTCCATCACGAGTAGTGTGCATTCAGAGTGGGATCCATGGCTCTGGTGCCCATCCAGACCAGTGTCAAGCTGGGATCCATAGCTCTTTTGTCTATTCAGGCAAGCGTCCATCCAGAGTGGAAGCCAGGGTTCTGCTGTCTATCCAGACCAGTGTCCATCCAGAGCGGACACCATTACTCTGGTGTGCATCTCTACCTGCGTCCATCCACAGTGGCATCCATTGCTCTGGTGTCCATCCTGACCACTGTCAATCCACTGTGGGATCCATGGCTCTGGTGTCTATTCACAGCAGCGTCCATCCAGATTGGGATCCGTGGCTCTTATGTCCATCCAAACAAGTGTCCATCCACAGTGGCATCCATGGCTCTGGTGTCCATCCACACCAGTGTCCAGCTGGAATCCATGGCTCTGGCGTCCATCTAGACCAGTGTCCATTCATAGGGGATCCATGGTCTGGGGCCCATCCAGACCACTGGCCATCCAGAGTGGGATCCATGCCTCGGGATCTGGCAAGACCACTATCAATACAAGGTGGGAGGAATGGCTCTGGTCACCATCTGGACCAGTATCCATCTGGACCAGTCTCCATCTGGATTCGGATCCATGACTCTGGTTGCTAACTGGAGCAGTATCCATCCAGAGTGGAATCCATGGCCCTTGCATCCATCCAGACCAGGCTCCAATTTGGATCTATGGCTCTGGTGTCCATCCAGAACTGTGTCCATCCAGAGACGGATCCATGGCTCTGGAGTCCATCCAGACCAGTATCCACCAAGAGTGGGATCCATGGCTCTGCGTTCCATCTGGAGCAGTATCCATCCAGAGTCCAATCCAAGACTCTGCTGTCCATCTGGAGCAGTATCCATCCAGAGTCCAATCCAAGACTCTGCTCTCCATCCAGAACACAGTCAAGCTGGGATCCAAGGCTCTGATGTCTATCCATACCAGTGTCCATCCAGAGCAGACACCATTACTCTGGTGTGCATCTCTACCTGCGTCCATCCACAGTGGCATCCATTGCTCTGGTGTCCATCCTGACCACTGTCAATCCACTGTGGGATCCATGGCTCTGGGGTCTATTCACAGCAGCGTCCATCCAGATTGGGATCCGTGGCTCTTATGTCCATGCAAACCAGTGTCCATCCACAGTGGCATCCATGGCTCTGGTGTCCATCCACACCAGTGTCCAGCTGGAATCCATGGCTCTGGCGTCCATCTAGACCAGTGTCCATTCATAGGGGATCCATGGTCTGGGGCCCATCCAGACCACTGGCCATCCAGAGTGGGATGCATGCCTCGGGGTCTGGCAAGACCACTATCAATACAAGGTGGGAGGAATGGCTCTGGTCACCATCCGGACCAGTGTCCATCTGGACCAGTCTCTATCTGGATTCGGATCTATGACTCTGGTTGCTAACTGGAGCAGTATCCATCCAGAGTGGAATCCATGGCCCTTGCATCCATCCAGAACAGGTTCCAATTTGGATCTATGGCTCTTGTGTCCATCCAGAACTGTGTGCATCCAGAGACGGATCCATGGCTCTGGAGTCCATCCAGACCAGTATCCACCAAGAGTGGGATCCATGGCTCTGCGTTCCATCTGGAGCAGTATCCATCCAGAGTCCAATCCAAGACTCTGCTCTCCATCCAGAACACAGTCAAGCTGGGATCCAAGGCTCTGATGTCTATCCATACCAGTGTCCATCCACAGTGGGATCCATGGCACTGGTGTCCATCGAGACCACTGTCCAGTTGGGATCCACGGCTCTGGTGTCCATCTGGATGCGTGGCTGTGCTGTCCATTCAAACCAGGCTCCATCCACAGAGGGATGCATGGCTCTTGTGTCCATCACGAGTAGTGTGCATTCAGAGTGGGATCCATGGCTCTGGTGCCCATCCAGACCAGTGTCAAGCTGGGATCCATAGCTCTTTTGTCTATTCAGGCAAGCGTCCATCCAGAGTGGAAGCCAGGGTTCTGCTGTCTATCCAGACCAGTGTCCATCCAGAGTGGACACCATTACTCTGGTGTGCATCTCTACCTACCTGTGTCCATCCACAGTGGCATCCATTGCTCTGGTGTCCATCCTGACCAGTGTCAATCCACTGTGGGATCCATGGCTCTGGGGTCTATTCACAGCAGCGTCCATCCAGATTGGGATCCGTGGCTCTTATGTCCATCCAAACAAGTGTCCATCCACAGTGGCATCCATTGCTCTGGCGTCCATCCACACCAGTGTCCAGCTGGAATCCATGGCTCTGGCGTCCATCTAGACCAGTGTCCATTCATAGGGGATCCATGGTCTGGTGCCCATCCAGACCACTGGCCATCCAGAGTGGGATCCATGCCTTGGGGTCTGGCAAGACCACTATCAATACAAGGTGGGAGGAATGGCTCTGGTCACCATCTGGACCAGTGTCCATCTGGACCAGTCTCCATCTGGATTCGGATCCATGACTCTGGTTGCTAACTGGAGCAGTATCCATCCAGAGTGGAATCCATGGCCCTTGCATCCATCCAGACCAGGCTCCAATTTGGATCTATGGCTCTGGTGTCCATCCAGAACTGTGTCCATCCAGAGACGGATCCATGGCTCTGGAGTCCATCCAGACCAGTATCCACCAACAGTGGGATCCATGGCTCTGCGTTCCATCTGGAGCAGTATCCATCCAGAGTCCAATCCAAGACTCTGCTGTCCATCTGGAGCAGTATCCATCCAGAGTCCAATCCAAGACTCTGCTCTCCATCCAGAACACAGTCAAGCTGGGATCCAAGGCTCGGATGTCTATCCATACCAGTGTCCATCCACAGTGGGATCCATGGCACTGGTGTCTATTCACAGAAGCGTCCATCTAGATTGGGATCCGTGGCTCTTATGTCCATCCAAACCCGTATCCATCCACTGTGGCATCCATTGCTCTGGTGTCCATCCACACCAGTGTCCAGCTGGAGTCATTGGCTCTGGCATCCATCTAGACCAGTGTCCATTGATAGGGGAGCCATGGTCTGGTGCCCATCCAGACCACTGGCCATCCAGAGTGGGATCCATGCCTCGGGGTCTGGCAAGAGTCAATACAAGGTGGGAGGAATGGCTCTGGTCACCATCTAGACCACTGTCCTTCAGGACCAGTGTCCATCTCGAGTCGGATCCATGCCTCTGGTTGCTATCTCCACAAGTGTCCATCAAGAGTGGAATCCATGGCCCTTGTATCCATCCAGACCAGGCTCCAATTTGGATCCATGGCTCTGGTGTCCATCCAGACCAGCATCCATCCAGAGACGGATCCATGGCTCTGGAGTCTATTTAGAACAGAGTAAAGCTGGGATCCAAGGCTCTGAGGTCTATCCATACCAGTGTCCATCCACAGTGGGATCCATCGCTCTGGTTTCCATCCAGACCACTGTCCACTTGAGATCCACGGCTCTGCTGTCCATCTGGACAAGTATCCATCTGGATACGTGGCTGTGCTGTCCATTCATACCAGGCTCCATCTACAGACCCATGCATGACTCCTGTGTCCATCAAGAACAGCGTGCATCCAGAGTGGGATCCATGGCTTTGGCGTCCATCCAGATCATTATCCATCTGGAGCAGTGTCCACTTTGCATCCATGGCTATGCTGTCTATCTGTGCCAGGGTCCATCCACAGTGGGATCCATGGCTCTGGTGTCCATCCAGACCACTGTGCAGTTGGGATCCACGGCTCTGGTGTCCGTCTGGATGCGTGGCTGTGCTGTCCATTCAAACCAGGCTCCATCCACAGAGGGATGCATGGCTCTTGTGTCCATCACGAGTAGTGTGCATTCAGAGTGGGATCCATGGCTCTGGTGTCCATCCAGACCAGTGTCAAGCTGGGATCCATAGCTCTTTTGTCTATTCAGGCAAGCGTCCATCCAGAGTGGAAGCCAGGGTTCTGCTGTCTATCCAGACCAGTGTCCATCCAGAGCGGACACCATTACTCTGGTGTGCATCTCTACCTGCGTCCATCCACAGTGGCATCCATTGCTCTGGTGTCCATCCTGACCACTGTCAATCCACTGTGGGATCCATGGCTCTGGTGTCTATTCACAGCAGCGTCCGTCTAGATTGGGATCCGTGGCTCTTATGTCCATCCAAACCAGTATCCATCCACAGTGGCATCCATGGCTCAGGTGTCCATCCACACCAGTGTCCAGCTGGAATCCATGGCTCTGGCGTCCGTCAAGACCAGTGTCCATTCATAGGGGATCCATGGTCTGGTGCCCATCCAGACCACTGGCCATCCAGAGTGGGATCCATGCCTTGGGGTCTGGCAAGAGTCAATACAAGGTGGGAGGAATGGCTCTGGTCACCATCTAGACCACTGTCCTTCAGGACCAGTGTCCATCTCGAGTCGAATCCATGCCTCATGTTGCTATCTCCACAAGTGTCCATCCAGAGTGGAATCCATGGCCCTTGCATCCATCCAGACCAGGCTCCAATTTGGATCTATGGCTCTGGTGTCCATCCAGAACTGTGTCCATCCAGAGACGGATCCATGACTCTGGAGTCCATCCAGACCAGTATCCACCAACAGTGGGATCCATGGCTCTGCGTTCCATCTGGAGCAGTATCCATCCAGAGTCCAATCCAAGACTCTGCTGTCCATCTGGAGCAGTATCCATCCAGAGTCCAATCCAAGACTCTGCTCTCCATCCAGAACACAGTCAAGCTGGGATCCAAGGCTCTGATGTCTATCCATACCAGTGTCCATCCACAGTGGGATCCATGGCACTGGTGTCCATCGAGACCACTGTCCAGTTGGGATCCACGGCTCTGGTGTCCATCTGGATGCGTGGCTGTGCTGTCCATTCAAACCAGGCTCCATCCACAGAGGGATGCATGGCTCTTGTGTCCATCACGAGTAGTGTGCATTCAGAGTGGGATCTATGGCTCTGGTGCCCATCCAGACCAGTGTCAAGCTGGGATCCATAGCTCTTTTGTCTATTCAGGCAAGCGTCCATCCAGAGTGGAAGCCAGGGTTCTGCTGTCTATCCAGACCAGTGTCCATCCAGAGCGGACACCATTACTCTGGTGTGCATCTCTACCTGCGTCCATCCACAGTGGCATCCATTGCTCTGGTGTCCATCCTGACCAGTGTCAATCCACTGTGGGATCCATGGCTCTGGTGTCTATTCACAGCAGCGTCCATCCAGATTGGGATCCGTGGCTCTTATGTCCATCCAAACAAGTGTCCATCCACAGTGGCATCCATTGCTCTGGTGTCCATCCACACCAGTGTCCAGCTGGAATCCATGGCTCTGGCGTCCATCTAGACCAGTGTCCATTCATAGGGGATCCATGGTCTGGGGCCCATCCAGACCACTGGCCATCCAGAGTGGGATCCATGCCTCGGGATCTGGCAAGACCACTATCAATACAAGGTGGGAGGAATGGCTCTGGTCACCATCTGGACCAGTATCCATCTGGACCAGTCTCCATCTGGATTCGGATCCATGACTCTGGTTGCTAACTGGAGCAGTATCCATCCAGAGTGGAATCCATGGCCCTTGCATCCATCCAGACCAGGCTCCAATTTGGATCTATGGCTCTGGTGTCCATCCAGAACTGTGTCCATCCAGAGACGGATCCATGGCTCTGGAGTCCATCCAGACCAGTATCCACCAAGAGTGGGATCCATGGCTCTGCGTTCCATCTGGAGCAGTATCCATCCAGAGTCCAATCCAAGACTCTGCTGTCCATCTGGAGCAGTATCCATCCAGAGTCCAATCCAAGACTCTGCTCTCCATCCAGAACACAGTCAAGCTGGGATCCAAGGCTCTGATGTCTATCCATACCAGTGTCCATCCAGAGCAGACACCATTACTCTGGTGTGCATCTCTACCTGCGTCCATCCACAGTGGCATCCATTGCTCTGGTGTCCATCCTGACCACTGTCAATCCACTGTGGGATCCATGGCTCTGGGGTCTATTCACAGCAGCGTCCATCCAGATTGGGATCCGTGGCTCTTATGTCCATGCAAACCAGTGTCCATCCACAGTGGCATCCATGGCTCTGGTGTCCATCCACACCAGTGTCCAGCTGGAATCCATGGCTCTGGCGTCCATCTAGACCAGTGTCCATTCATAGGGGATCCATGGTCTGGGGCCCATCCAGACCACTGGCCATCCAGAGTGGGATGCATGCCTCGGGGTCTGGCAAGACCACTATCAATACAAGGTGGGAGGAATGGCTCTGGTCACCATCCGGACCAGTGTCCATCTGGACCAGTCTCTATCTGGATTCGGATCTATGACTCTGGTTGCTAACTGGAGCAGTATCCATCCAGAGTGGAATCCATGGCCCTTGCATCCATCCAGAACAGGTTCCAATTTGGATCTATGGCTCTTGTGTCCATCCAGAACTGTGTGCATCCAGAGACGGATCCATGGCTCTGGAGTCCATCCAGACCAGTATCCACCAAGAGTGGGATCCATGGCTCTGCGTTCCATCTGGAGCAGTATCCATCCAGAGTCCAATCCAAGACTCTGCTGTCCATCTGGAGCAGTATCCATCCAGAGTCCAATCCAAGACTCTGCTCTCCATCCAGAACACAGTCAAGCTGGGATCCAAGGCTCTGATGTCTATCCATACCAGTGTCCATCCACAGTGGGATCCATGGCACTGGTGTCTATTCACAGCAGCGTCCATCTAGATTGGGATCCGTGGCTCTTATGTCCATCCAAACCCGTATCCATCCACTGTGGCATCCATTGCTCTGGTGTCCATCCACACCAGTGTCCAGCTGGAGTCATTGGCTCTGGCATCCATCTAGACCAGTGTCCATTGATAGGGGAGCCATGGTCTGGTGCCCATCCAGACCACTGGCCATCCAGAGTGGGATCCATGCCTTGGGGTCTGGCAAGAGTCAATACAAGGTGGGAGGAATGGCTCTGGTCACCATCTAGACCACTGTCCTTCAGGACCAGTGTCCATCTCGAGTCGGATCCATGCCTCTGGTTGCTATCTCCACAAGTGTCCATCAAGAGTGGAATCCATGGCCCTTGTATCCATCCAGACCAGGCTCCAATTTGGATCCATGGCTCTGGTGTCCATCCAGACCAGCATCCATCCAGAGATGGATCCATGGCTCTGGAGTCTATTTAGAACAGAGTAAAGCTGGGATCCAAGGCTCTGAGGTCTATCCATACAAGTGTCCATCCACAGTGGGATCCATCGCTCTGGTTTCCATCCAGACCACTGTCCACTTGAGATCCACGGCTCTGCTGTCCATCTGGACAAGTATCCATCTGGATACGTGGCTGTGCTGTCCATTCATACCAGGCTCCATCTACAGACCCATGCATGACTCCTGTGTCCATCAAGAACAGCGTGCATCCAGAGTGGGATCCATGGCTTTGGCGTCCATCCAGATCATTATCCATCTGGAGCAGTGTCCACTTTGCATCCATGGCTATGCTGTCTATCTGTGCCAGGGTCCATCCACAGTGGGATCCATGGCTCTGGTGTCCATCCAGACCACTGTGCAGTTGGGATCCACGGCTCTGGTGTCCGTCTGGATGCGTGGCTGTGCTGTCCATTCAAACCAGGCTCCATCCACAGAGGGATGCATGGCTCTTGTGTCCATCACGAGTAGTGTGCATTCAGAGTGGGATCCATGGCTCTGGTGTCCATCCAGACCAGTGTCAAGCTGGGATCCATAGCTCTTTTGTCTATTCAGGCAAGCGTCCATCCAGAGTGGAAGCCAGGGTTCTGCTGTCTATCCTGACCAGTGTCCATCCAGAGCGGACACCATTACTCTGGTGTGCATCTCTACCTGCGTCCATCCACAGTGGCATCCATTGCTCTGGTGTCCATCCTGACCACTGTCAATCCACTGTGGGATCCATGGCTCTGGGGTCTATTCACAGCAGCGTCCGTCTAGATTGGGATCCGTGGCTCTTATGTCCATCAAAACCAGTATCCATCCACAGTGGCATCCATGCCTCAGGTGTCCATCCACACCAGTGTCCAGCTGGAATCCATGGCTCTGGCGTCCGTTAAGACCAGTGTCCATTCATAGGGGATCCATGGTCTGGGGCCCATCCAGACCACTGGCCATCCAGAGTGGGATCCATGCCTCGGGGTCTGGCAAGAGTCAATACAAGGTGGGAGGAATGGCTCTGGTCACCATCTAGACCACTGTCCTTCTGCAGCAGTGTCCATCTCGAGTCGAATCCATGCCTCTGGTTGCTATCTCAACAAGTGTCCATCAAGAGTGGAATCCATGGCCCTTGTATCCATCCAGACCAGGCTCCAATTTGGATCCATGGCTCGGGTGTCCATCCAGACCAGCATCCATCCAGAGACGGATCCATGGCTCTGGAGTCTATCCAGACTGGGATCCATCCAAAGTGGGATCCATGGCTCTGGTGTCCATCTGGAGCAGTATCCATCTAGAGTCCAATCCAAGACTCTGCTCTCCATCCAGAACACAGTCAAGCTGGGATCCAAGGCTCTGATGTCTATCCATACCAGTGTCCATCCACAGTGGGATCCATGGCACTGGTGTCCATCGAGACCACTGTCCAGTTGGGATCCACGGCTCTGGTGTCCATCTGGATGCGTGGCTGTGCTGTCCATTCAAACCAGGCTCCATCCACAGAGGGATGCATGGCTCTTGTGTCCATCACGAGTAGTGTGCATTCAGAGTGGGATCCATGGCTCTGGTGTCCATCCAGACCAGTGTCAAGCTGGGATCCATAGCTCTTTTGTCTATTCAGGCAAGCGTCCATCCAGAGTGGAAGCCAGGGTTCTGCTGTCTATCCAGACCAGTGTCCATCCAGAGCGGACACCATTACTCTGGTGTGCATCTCTACCTGCGTCCATCCACAGTGGCATCCATTGCTCTGGTGTCCATCCTGACCACTGTCAATCCACTGTGGGATCCATGGCTCTGGGGTCTATTCACAGCAGCGTCCATCTAGATTGGGATCCGTGGCTCTTATGTCCATCCAAACCAGTATCCATCCACAGTGGCATCCATGCCTCAGGTGTCCATCCACACCAGTGTCCAGCTGGAATCCATGGCTCTGGCGTCCATCTAGACCAGTGTCCTTTCATAGGGGATCCATGGTCTGGGGCCCATCCAGACCACTGGCCATCCAGAGTGGGATGCATGCCTCGGGGTCTGGCAAGACCACTATCAATACAAGGTGGGAGGAATGGCTCTGGTCACCATCCGGACCAGTGTCCATCTGGACCAGTCTCCATCTGGATTCGGATCTATGACTCTGGTTGCTAACTGGAGCAGTATCCATCCAGAGTGGAATCCATGGCCCTTGCATCCATCCAGAACAGGTTCCAATTTGGATCTATGGCTCTTGTGTCCATCCAGAACTGTGTCCATCCAGAGATGGATCCATGGCTCTGGAGTCCATCCAGACCAGTATCCACCAAGAGTGGGATCCATGGCTCTGCGTTCCATCTGGAGCAGTATCCATCCAGAGTCCAATCCAAGACTCTGCTGTCCATCCGGAGCAGTATCCATCCAGAGTCCAATCCAAGACTCTGCTCTCCATCCAGAACACAGTCAAGCTGGGATCCAAGGCTCTGATGTCTATCCATACCAGTGTCCATCCAGAGCAGACACCATTACTCTGGTGTGCATCTCTACCTGCGTCCATCCACAGTGGCATCCATTGCTCTGGTGTCCATCCTGACCACTGTCAATCCACTGTGGGATCCATGGCTCTGGGGTCTATTCACAGCAGCGTCCATCCAGATTGGGATCCGTGGCTCTTATGTCCATGCAAACCAGTGTCCATCCACAGTGGCATCCATGGCTCTGGTGTTCATCCACACCAGTGTCCAGCTGGAATCCATGGCTCTGGCGTCCATCTAGACCAGTGTCCATTCATAGGGGATCCATGGTCTGGGGCCCATCCAGACCACTGGCCATCCAGAGTGGGATGCATGCCTCGGTGTCTGGCAAGACCACTATCAATACAAGGTGGGAGGAATGGCTCTGGTCACCATCCGGACCAGTGTCCATCTGGACCAGTCTCTATCTGGATTCGGATCTATGACTCTGGTTGCTAACTGGAGCAGTATCCATCCAGAGTGGAATCCATGGCCCTTGCATCCATCCAGAACAGGTTCCAATTTGGATCTATGGCTCTTGTGTCCATCCAGAACTGTGTCCATCCAGAGACGGATCCATGGCTCTGGAGTCCATCCAGACCAGTATCCACCAAGAGTGGGATCCATGGCTCTGCGTTCCATCTGGAGCAGTATCCATCCAGAGTCCAATCCAAGACTCTGCTGTCCATCTGGAGCAGTATCCATCCAGAGTCCAATCCAAGACTCTGCTCTCCATCCAGAACACAGTCAAGCTGGGATCCAAGGCTCTGATGTCTATCCATACCAGTGTCCATCCACAGTGGGATCCATGGCACTGGTGTCCATCGAGACCACTGTCCAGTTGGGATCCACGGCTCTGGTGTCCATCTGGATGCGTGGCTGTGCTGTCCATTCAAACCAGGCTCCATCCACAGAGGGATGCATGGCTCTTGTGTCCATCACGAGTAGTGTGCATTCAGAGTGGGATCCATGGCTCTGGTGCCCATCCAGACCAGTGTCAAGCTGGGATCCATAGCTCTTTTGTCTATTCAGGCAAGCGTCCATCCAGAGTGGAAGCCAGGGTTCTGCTGTCTATCCAGACCAGTGTCCATCCAGAGTGGACACCATTACTCTGGTGTGCATCTCTACCTACCTGTGTCCATCCACAGTGGCATCCATTGCTCTGGTGTCCATCCTGACCACTGTCAATCCACTGTGGGATCCATGGCTCTGGGGTCTATTCACAGCAGCGTCCATCCAGATTGGGATCCGTGGCTCTTATGTCCATCCAAACAAGTGTCCATCCACAGTGCCATCCATTGCTCTGGCGTCCATCCACACCAGTGTCCAGCTGGAATCCATGGCTCTGGCGTCCATCTAGACCAGTGTCCATTCATAGGGGATCCATGGTCTGGTGCCCATCCAGACCACTGGCCATCCAGAGTGGGATCCATGCCTTGGGGTCTGGCAAGACCACTATCAATACAAGGTGGGAGGAATGGCTCTGGTCACCATCTGGACCAGTGTCCATCTGGACCAGTCTCCATCTGGATTCGGATCCATGACTCTGGTTGCTAACTGGAGCAGTATCCATCCAGAGTGGAATCCATGGCCCTTGCATCCATCCAGACCAGGCTCCAATTTGGATCTATGGCTCTGGTGTCCATCCAGAACTGTGTCCATCCAGAGACGGATCCATGGCTCTGGAGTCCATCCAGACCAGTATCCACCAACAGTGGGATCCATGGCTCTGCGTTCCATCTGGAGCAGTATCCATCCAGAGTCCAATCCAAGACTCTGCTGTCCATCTGGAGCAGTATCCATCCAGAGTCCAATCCAAGACTCTGCTCTCCATCCAGAACACAGTCAAGCTGGGATCCAAGGCTCGGATGTCTATCCATACCAGTGTCCATCCACAGTGGGATCCATGGCACTGGTGTCTATTCACAGCAGCGTCCATCTAGATTGGGATCCGTGGCTCTTATGTCCATCCAAACCCGTATCCATCCACTGTGGCATCCATTGCTCTGGTGTCCATCCACACCAGTGTCCAGCTGGAGTCATTGGCTCTGGCATCCATCTAGACCAGTGTCCATTGATAGGGGAGCCATGGTCTGGTGCCCATCCAGACCACTGGCCATCCAGAGTGGGATCCATGCCTCGGGGTCTGGCAAGAGTCAATACAAGGTGGGAGGAATGGCTCTGGTCACCATCTAGACCACTGTCCTTCAGGACCAGTGTCCATCTCGAGTCGGATCCATGCCTCTGGTTGCTATCTCCACAAGTGTCCATCAAGAGTGGAATCCATGGCCCTTGTATCCATCCAGACCAGGCTCCAATTTGGATCCATGGCTCGGGTGTCCATCCAGACCAGCATCCATCCAGAGACGGATCCATGGCTCTGGAGTCTATCCAGACTGGGATCCATCCAAAGTGGGATCCATGGCTCTGGTGTCCATCTGGAGCAGTATCCATCCAGAGTCCAATCCAAGACTCTGCTGTCCATCCGGAGCAGTATCCATCCAGAGTCCAATCCAAGACTCTGCTCTCCATCCAGAACACAGTCAAGCTGGGATCCAAGGCTCTGATGTCTATCCATACCAGTGTCCATCCAGAGCAGACACCATTACTCTGGTGTGCATCTCTACCTGCGTCCATCCACAGTGGCATCCATTGCTCTGGTGTCCATCCTGACCACTGTCAATCCACTGTGGGATCCATGGCTCTGGGGTCTATTCACAGCAGCGTCCATCCAGATTGGGATCCGTGGCTCTTATGTCCATCCAAACCAGTGTCCATCCACAGTGGCATCCATGGCTCTGGTGTCCATGCACACCAGTGTCCAGCTGGAATCCATGGCTCTGGCGTCCATCTAGACCAGTGTCCATTCATAGGGGATCCATGGTCTGGGGCCCATCCAGACCACTGGCCATCCAGAGTGGGATGCATGCCTCGGGGTCTGGCAAGACCACTATCAATACAAGGTGGGAGGAATGGCTCTGGTCACCATCCGGACCAGTGTCCATCTGGACCAGTCTCTATCTGGATTCGGATCTATGACTCTGGTTGCTAACTGGAGCAGTATCCATCCAGAGTGGAATCCATGGCCCTTGCATCCATCCAGAACAGGTTCCAATTTGGATCTATGGCTCTTGTGTCCATCAAGAACTGTGTCCATCCAGAGATGGATCCATGGCTCTGGAGTCCATCCAGACCAGTATCCACCAAGAGTGGGATCCATGGCTCTGCGTTCCATCTGGAGCAGTATCCATCCAGAGTCCAATCCAAGACTCTGCTGTCCATCTGGAGCAGTATCCATCCAGAGTCCAATCCAAGACTCTGCTCTCCATCCAGAACACAGTCAAGCTGGGATCCAAGGCTCTGATGTCTATCCATACCAGTGTCCATCCACAGTGGGATCCATGGCACTGGTGTCCATCGAGACCACTGTCCAGTTGGGATCCACGGCTCTGGTGTCCATCTGGATGCGTGGCTGTGCTGTCCATTCAAACCAGGCTCCATCCACAGAGGGATGCATGGCTCTTGTGTCCATCACGAGTAGTGTGCATTCAGAGTGGGATCCATGGCTCTGGTGCCCATCCAGACCAGTGTCAAGCTGGGATCCATAGCTCTTTTGTCTATTCAGGCAAGCGTCCATCCAGAGTGGAAGCCAGGGTTCTGCTGTCTATCCAGACCAGTGTCCATCCAGAGCGGACACCATTACTCTGGTGTGCATCTCTACCTGCGTCCATCCACAGTGGCATCCATTGCTCTGGTGTCCATCCTGACCACTGTCAATCCACTGTGGGATCCATGGCACTGGTGTCTATTCACAGCAGCGTCCATCGAGATTGGGATCCGTGGCTCTTATGTCCATCCAAACCAGTGTCCATCCACAGTGGCATCCATTGCTCTGGTGTCCATCCACACCGGAGTCCAGCTGGAGTCATTGGCTCTGGCATCCATCTAGACCAGTGTCCATTGATAGGGGAGCCATGGTCTGGTGCCCATCCAGACCACTGGCCATCCAGAGTGGGATCCATGCCTCGGGGTCTGGCAAGACCACTATCAATACAAGGTGGGAGGAATGGCTCTGGTCACCATCTAGACCACTGTCCTTCAGGACCAGTGTCCATCTCGAGTCGAATCCATGCCTCATGTTGCTATCTCCACAAGTGTCCATCCAGAGTGGAATCCATGGCCCTTGCATCCATCCAGAACAGGTTCCAATTTGGATCTATGGCTCTTGTGTCCATCCAGAACTGTGTCCATCCAGAGACGGATCCATGGCTCTGGAGTCCATCCAGACCAGTATCCACCAAGAGTGGGATCCATGGCTCTGCGTTCCATCTGGAGCAGTATCCATCCAGAGTCCAATCCAAGACTCTGCTGTCCATCTGGAGCAGTATCCATCCAGAGTCCAATCCAAGACTCTGCTCTCCATCCAGAACACAGTCAAGCTGGGATCCAAGGCTCTGATGTCTATCCATACCAATGTCCATCCACTGTGGGATCCATGGCACTGGTGTCTATTCACAGCAGCGTCCATCTAGATTGGGATCCGTGGCTCTTATGTCCATCCAAACCCGTATCCATCCACAGTGGCATCCATTCCTCTGATGTCCATCCACACCAGTGTCCAGCTGGAGTCATTGGCTCTGGCATCCATCTAGACCAGTGTCCATTGATAGGGGAGCCATGGTCTGGTGCCCATCCAGACCACTGGCCATCCAGAGTGGGATCCATGCCTCGGGGTCTGGCAAGAGTCAATACAAGGTGGGAGGAATGGCTCTGGTCACCATCTAGACCACTGTCCTTCAGGACCAGTGTCCATCTCGAGTCGGATCCATGCCTCTGGTTGCTATCTCCACAAGTGTCCATCAAGAGTGGAATCCATGGCCCTTGTATCCATCCAGACCAGGCTCCAATTTGGATCCATGGCTCTGGTGTCCATCCAGACCAGCATCCATCCAGAGACGGATCCATGGCTCTGGAGTCTATTTAGAACAGAGTAAAGCTGGGATCCAAGGCTCTGAGGTCTATCCATACCAGTGTCCATCCACAGTGGGATCCATTGCTCTGGTTTCCATCCAGACCACTGTCCACTTGAGATCCACGGCTCTGCTGTCCATCTGGACAAGTATCCATCTGGATACGTGGCTGTGCTGTCCATTCATACCAGGCTCCATCTACAGACCCATGCATGACTCCTGTGTCCATCAAGAACAGCGTGCATCCAGAGTGGGATCCATGGCTTTGGCGTCCATCCAGATCATTATCCATCTGGAGCAGTGTCCACTTTGCATCCATGGCTATGCTGTCTATCTGTGCCAGGGTCCATCCACAGTGGGATCCATGGCTCTGGTGTCCATCCAGACCACTGTGCAGTTGGGATCCACGGCTCTGGTGTCCATCTGGATGCGTGGCTGTGCTGTCCATTCAAACCAGGCTCCATCCACAGAGGGATGCATGGCTCTTGTGTCCATCACGAGTAGTGTGCATTCAGAGTGGGATCCATGGCTCTGGTGTCCATCCAGACCAGTGTCAAGCTGGGATCCATAGCTCTTTTGTCTATTCAGGCAAGCGTCCATCCAGAGTGGAAGCCAGGGTTCTGCTGTCTATCCAGACCAGTGTCCATCCAGAGCGGACACCATTACTCTGGTGTGCATCTCTACCTGCGTCCATCCACAGTGGCATCCATTGCTCTGGTGTCCATCCTGACCACTGTCAATCCACTGTGGGATCCATGGCTCTGGTGTCTATTCACAGCAGCGTCCGTCTAGATTGGGATCCGTGGCTCTTATGTCCATCCAAACCAGTGTCCATCCACAGTGGCCTCCATGGCTCAGGTGTCCATCCACACCAGTGTCCAGCTGGAATCCATGGCTCTGGCGTCCGTCAAGACCAGTGTCCATTCATAGGGGATCCATGGTCTGGTGCCCATCCAGACCACTGGCCATCCAGAGTGGGATCCATGCCTTGGGGTCTGGCAAGAGTCAATACAAGGTGGGAGGAATGGCTCTGGTCACCATCTAGACCACTGTCCTTCAGGACCAGTGTCCATCTCGAGTCGAATCCATGCCTCATGTTGCTATCTCCACAAGTGTCCATCAAGAGTGGAATTCATGGCCCTTGTATCCATCCAGACCAGGCTCCAATTTGGATCCATGGCTCGGGTATCCATCCAGACCAGCATCCATCCAGAGACGGATCCATGGCTCTGGAGTCTATCCAGACTGGGATCCATCCAAAGTGGGATCCATGGCTCTGGTGTCCATCTGGAGCAGTATCCATCCAGAGTCCAATCCAAGACTCTGCTCTCCATCCAGAACACAGTCAAGCTGGGATCCAAGGCTCTGATGTCTATCCATACCAGTGTCCATCCACAGTGGGATCCATGGCACTGGTGTCCATCGAGACCACTGTCCAGTTGGGATCCACGGCTCTGGTGTCCATCTGGATGCGTGGCTGTGCTGTCCATTCAAACCAGGCTCCATCCACAGAGGGATGCATGGCTCTTGTGTCCATCACGAGTAGTGTGCATTCAGAGTGGGATCTATGGCTCTGGTGCCCATCCAGACCAGTGTCAAGCTGGGATCCATAGCTCTTTTGTCTATTCAGGCAAGCGTCCATCCAGAGTGGAAGCCAGGGTTCTGCTGTCTATCCAGACCAGTGTCCATCCAGAGCGGACACCATTACTCTGGTGTGCATCTCTACCTGCGTCCATCCACAGTGGCATCCATTGCTCTGGTGTCCATCCTGACCAGTGTCAATCCACTGTGGGATCCATGGCTCTGGTGTCTATTCACAGCAGCGTCCATCCAGATTGGGATCCGTGGCTCTTATGTCCATCCAAACAAGTGTCCATCCACAGTGGCATCCATTGCTCTGGTGTCCATCCACACCAGTGTCCAGCTGGAATCCATGGCTCTGGCGTCCATCTAGACCAGTGTCCATTCATAGGGGATCCATGGTCTGGGGCCCATCCAGACCACTGGCCATCCAGAGTGGGATCCATGCCTCGGGATCTGGCAAGACCACTATCAATATAAGGTGGGAGGAATGGCTCTGGTCACCATCTGGACCAGTATCCATCTGGACCAGTCTCCATCTGGATTCGGATCCATGACTCTGGTTGCTAACTGGAGCAGTATCCATCCAGAGTGGAATCCATGGCCCTTGCATCCATCCAGACCAGGCTCCAATTTGGATCTATGGCTCTGGTGTCCATCCAGAACTGTGTCCATCCAGAGACGGATCCATGGCTCTGGAGTCCATCCAGACCAGTATCCACCAACAGTGGGATCCATGGCTCTGCGTTCCATCTGGAGCAGTATCCATCCAGAGTCCAATCCAAGACTCTGCTGTCCATCTGGAGCAGTATCCATCCAGAGTCCAATCCAAGACTCTGCTCTCCATCCAGAACACAGTCAAGCTGGGATCCAAGGCTCTGATGTCTATCCATACCAATGTCCATCCACTGTGGGATCCATGGCACTGGTGTCTATTCACAGCAGCGTCCATCTAGATTGGGATCCGTGGCTCTTATGTCCATCCAAACCCGTATCCATCCACAGTGGCATCCATTCCTCTGATGTCCATCCACACCAGTGTCCAGCTGGAGTCATTGGCTCTGGCATCCATCTAGACCAGTGTCCATTGATAGGGGAGCCATGGTCTGGTGCCCATCCAGACCACTGGCCATCCAGAGTGGGATCCATGCCTCGGGGTCTGGCAAGAGTCAATACAAGGTGGGAGGAATGGCTCTGGTCACCATCTAGACCACTGTCCTTCAGGACCAGTGTCCATCTCGAGTCGGATCCATGCCTCTGGTTGCTATCTCCACAAGTGTCCATCAAGAGTGGAATCCATGGCCCTTGTATCCATCCAGACCAGGCTCCAATTTGGATCCATGGCTCTGGTGTCCATCCAGACCAGCATCCATCCAGAGACGGATCCATGGCTCTGGAGTCTATCCAGAACAGAGTAAAGCTGGGATCCAAGGCTCTGAGGTCTATCCATACCAGTGTCCATCCACAGTGGGATCCATCGCTCTGGTTTCCATCCAGACCACTGTCCACTTGAGATCCACGGCTCTGCTGTCCATCTGGACAAGTATCCATCTGGATACGTGGCTGTGCTGTCCATTCATACCAGGCTCCATCTACAGACCCATGCATGACTCCTGTGTCCATCAAGAACAGCGTGCATCCAGAGTGGGATCCATGGCTTTGGCGTCCATCCAGATCATTATCCATCTGGAGCAGTGTCCACTTTGCATCCATGGCTATGCTGTCTATCTGTGCCAGGGTCCATCCACAGTGGGATCCATGGCTCTGGTGTCCATCCAGACCACTGTGCAGTTGGGATCCACGGCTCTGGTGTCCGTCTGGATGCGTGGCTGTGCTGTCCATTCAAACCAGGCTCCATCCACAGAGGGATGCATGGCTCTTGTGTCCATCACGAGTAGTGTGCATTCAGAGTGGGATCCATGGCTCTGGTGTCCATCCAGACCAGTGTCAAGCTGGGATCCATAGCTCTTTTGTCTATTCAGGCAAGCGTCCATCCAGAGTGGAAGCCAGGGTTCTGCTGTCTATCCTGACCAGTGTCCATCCAGAGCGGACACCATTACTCTGGTGTGCATCTCTACCTGCGTCCATCCACAGTGGCATCCATTGCTCTGGTGTCCATCCTGACCACTGTCAATCCACTGTGGGATCCATGGCTCTGGGGTCTATTCACAGCAGCGTCCGTCTAGATTGGGATCCGTGGCTCTTATGTCCATCAAAACCAGTATCCATCCACAGTGGCATCCATGCCTCAGGTGTCCATCCACACCAGTGTCCAGCTGGAATCCATGGCTCTGGCGTCCGTTAAGACCAGTGTCCATTCATAGGGGATCCATGGTCTGGGGCCCATCCAGACCACTGGCCATCCAGAGTGGGATCCATGCCTCGGGGTCTGGCAAGAGTCAATACAAGGTGGGAGGAATGGCTCTGGTCACCATCTAGACCACTGTCCTTCTGCAGCAGTGTCCATCTCGAGTCGAATCCATGCCTCTGGTTGCTATCTCAACAAGTGTCCATCAAGAGTGGAATCCATGGCCCTTGTATCCATCCAGACCAGGCTCCAATTTGGATCCATGGCTCGGGTGTCCATCCAGACCAGCATCCATCCAGAGACGGATCCATGGCTCTGGAGTCTATCCAGACTGGGATCCATCCAAAGTGGGATCCATGGCTCTGGTGTCCATCTGGAGCAGTATCCATCTAGAGTCCAATCCAAGACTCTGCTCTCCATCCAGAACACAGTCAAGCTGGGATCCAAGGCTCTGATGTCTATCCATACCAGTGTCCATCCATAGTGGGATCCATGGCACTGGTGTCCATCGAGACCACTGTCCAGTTGGGATCCACGGCTCTGGTGTCCATCTGGATGCGTGGCTGTGCTGTCCATTCAAACCAGGCTCCATCCACAGAGGGATGCATGGCTCTTGTGTCCATCACGAGTAGTGTGCATTCAGAGTGGGATCCATGGCTCTGGTGTCCATCCAGACCAGTGTCAAGCTGGGATCCATAGCTCTTTTGTCTATTCAGGCAAGCGTCCATCCAGAGTGGAAGCCAGGGTTCTGCTGTCTATCCAGACCAGTGTCCATCCAGAGTGGACACCATTACTCTGGTGTGCATCTCTACCTACCTGTGTCCATCCACAGTGGCATCCATTGCTCTGGTGTCCATCCTGACCACTGTCAATCCACTGTGGGATCCATGGCTCTGGGGTCTATTCACAGCAGCGTCCATCCAGATTGGGATCCGTGGCTCTTATGTCCATCCAAACAAGTGTCCATCCACAGTGCCATCCATTGCTCTGGCGTCCATCCACACCAGTGTCCAGCTGGAATCCATGGCTCTGGCGTCCATCTAGACCAGTGTCCATTCATAGGGGATCCATGGTCTGGTGCCCATCCAGACCACTGGCCATCCAGAGTGGGATCCATGCCTTGGGGTCTGGCAAGACCACTATCAATACAAGGTGGGAGGAATGGCTCTGGTCACCATCTGGACCAGTGTCCATCTGGACCAGTCTCCATCTGGATTCGGATCCATGACTCTGGTTGCTAACTGGAGCAGTATCCATCCAGAGTGGAATCCATGGCCCTTGCATCCATCCAGACCAGGCTCCAATTTGGATCTATGGCTCTGGTGTCCATCCAGAACTGTGTCCATCCAGAGACGGATCCATGGCTCTGGAGTCCATCCAGACCAGTATCCACCAACAGTGGGATCCATGGCTCTGCGTTCCATCTGGAGCAGTATCCATCCAGAGTCCAATCCAAGACTCTGCTGTCCATCTGGAGCAGTATCCATCCAGAGTCCAATCCAAGACTCTGCTCTCCATCCAGAACACAGTCAAGCTGGGATCCAAGGCTCGGATGTCTATCCATACCAGTGTCCATCCACAGTGGGATCCATGGCACTGGTGTCTATTCACAGCAGCGTCCATCTAGATTGGGATCCGTGGCTCTTATGTCCATCCAAACCCGTATCCATCCACTGTGGCATCCATTGCTCTGGTGTCCATCCACACCAGTGTCCAGCTGGAGTCATTGGCTCTGGCATCCATCTAGACCAGTGTCCATTGATAGGGGAGCCATGGTCTGGTGCCCATCCAGACCACTGGCCATCCAGAGTGGGATCCATGCCTCGGGGTCTGGCAAGAGTCAATACAAGGTGGGAGGAATGGCTCTGGTCACCATCTAGACCACTGTCCTTCAGGACCAGTGTCCATCTCGAGTCGGATCCATGCCTCTGGTTGCTATCTCCACAAGTGTCCATCAAGAGTGGAATCCATGGCCCTTGTATCCATCCAGACCAGGCTCCAATTTGGATCCATGGCTCGGGTGTCCATCCAGACCAGCATCCATCCAGAGACGGATCCATGGCTCTGGAGTCTATCCAGACTGGGATCCATCCAAAGTGGGATCCATGGCTCTGGTGTCCATCTGGAGCAGTATCCATCCAGAGTCCAATCCAAGACTCTGCTGTCCATCCGGAGCAGTATCCATCCAGAGTCCAATCCAAGACTCTGCTCTCCATCCAGAACACAGTCAAGCTGGGATCCAAGGCTCTGATGTCTATCCATACCAGTGTCCATCCAGAGCAGACACCATTACTCTGGTGTGCATCTCTACCTGCGTCCATCCACAGTGGCATCCATTGCTCTGGTGTCCATCCTGACCACTGTCAATCCACTGTGGGATCCATGGCTCTGGGGTCTATTCACAGCAGCGTCCATCCAGATTGGGATCCGTGGCTCTTATGTCCATCCAAACCAGTGTCCATCCACAGTGGCATCCATGGCTCTGGTGTCCATGCACACCAGTGTCCAGCTGGAATCCATGGCTCTGGCGTCCATCTAGACCAGTGTCCATTCATAGGGGATCCATGGTCTGGGGCCCATCCAGACCACTGGCCATCCAGAGTGGGATGCATGCCTCGGGGTCTGGCAAGACCACTATCAATACAAGGTGGGAGGAATGGCTCTGGTCACCATCCGGACCAGTGTCCATCTGGACCAGTCTCTATCTGGATTCGGATCTATGACTCTGGTTGCTAACTGGAGCAGTATCCATCCAGAGTGGAATCCATGGCCCTTGCATCCATCCAGAACAGGTTCCAATTTGGATCTATGGCTCTTGTGTCCATCAAGAACTGTGTCCATCCAGAGATGGATCCATGGCTCTGGAGTCCATCCAGACCAGTATCCACCAAGAGTGGGATCCATGGCTCTGCGTTCCATCTGGAGCAGTATCCATCCAGAGTCCAATCCAAGACTCTGCTGTCCATCTGGAGCAGTATCCATCCAGAGTCCAATCCAAGACTCTGCTCTCCATCCAGAACACAGTCAAGCTGGGATCCAAGGCTCTGATGTCTATCCATACCAGTGTCCATCCACAGTGGGATCCATGGCACTGGTGTCCATCGAGACCACTGTCCAGTTGGGATCCACGGCTCTGGTGTCCATCTGGATGCGTGGCTGTGCTGTCCATTCAAACCAGGCTCCATCCACAGAGGGATGCATGGCTCTTGTGTCCATCACGAGTAGTGTGCATTCAGAGTGGGATCCATGGCTCTGGTGCCCATCCAGACCAGTGTCAAGCTGGGATCCATAGCTCTTTTGTCTATTCAGGCAAGCGTCCATCCAGAGTGGAAGCCAGGGTTCTGCTGTCTATCCAGACCAGTGTCCATCCAGAGCGGACACCATTACTCTGGTGTGCATCTCTACCTGCGTCCATCCACAGTGGCATCCATTGCTCTGGTGTCCATCCTGACCACTGTCAATCCACTGTGGGATCCATGGCACTGGTGTCTATTCACAGCAGCGTCCATCGAGATTGGGATCCGTGGCTCTTATGTCCATCCAAACCAGTGTCCATCCACAGTGGCATCCATTGCTCTGGTGTCCATCCACACCGGAGTCCAGCTGGAGTCATTGGCTCTGGCATCCATCTAGACCAGTGTCCATTGATAGGGGAGCCATGGTCTGGTGCCCATCCAGACCACTGGCCATCCAGAGTGGGATCCATGCCTCGGGGTCTGGCAAGACCACTATCAATACAAGGTGGGAGGAATGGCTCTGGTCACCATCTAGACCACTGTCCTTCAGGACCAGTGTCCATCTCGAGTCGAATCCATGCCTCATGTTGCTATCTCCACAAGTGTCCATCCAGAGTGGAATCCATGGCCCTTGCATCCATCCAGAACAGGTTCCAATTTGGATCTATGGCTCTTGTGTCCATCCAGAACTGTGTCCATCCAGAGACGGATCCATGGCTCTGGAGTCCATCCAGACCAGTATCCACCAAGAGTGGGATCCATGGCTCTGCGTTCCATCTGGAGCAGTATCCATCCAGAGTCCAATCCAAGACTCTGCTGTCCATCTGGAGCAGTATCCATCCAGAGTCCAATCCAAGACTCTGCTCTCCATCCAGAACACAGTCAAGCTGGGATCCAAGGCTCTGATGTCTATCCATACCAATGTCCATCCACTGTGGGATCCATGGCACTGGTGTCTATTCACAGCAGCGTCCATCTAGATTGGGATCCGTGGCTCTTATGTCCATCCAAACCCGTATCCATCCACAGTGGCATCCATTCCTCTGATGTCCATCCACACCAGTGTCCAGCTGGAGTCATTGGCTCTGGCATCCATCTAGACCAGTGTCCATTGATAGGGGAGCCATGGTCTGGTGCCCATCCAGACCACTGGCCATCCAGAGTGGGATCCATGCCTCGGGGTCTGGCAAGAGTCAATACAAGGTGGGAGGAATGGCTCTGGTCACCATCTAGACCACTGTCCTTCAGGACCAGTGTCCATCTCGAGTCGGATCCATGCCTCTGGTTGCTATCTCCACAAGTGTCCATCAAGAGTGGAATCCATGGCCCTTGTATCCATCCAGACCAGGCTCCAATTTGGATCCATGGCTCTGGTGTCCATCCAGACCAGCATCCATCCAGAGACGGATCCATGGCTCTGGAGTCTATTTAGAACAGAGTAAAGCTGGGATCCAAGGCTCTGAGGTCTATCCATACCAGTGTCCATCCACAGTGGGATCCATCGCTCTGGTTTCCATCCAGACCACTGTCCACTTGAGATCCACGGCTCTGCTGTCCATCTGGACAAGTATCCATCTGGATACGTGGCTGTGCTGTCCATTCATACCAGGCTCCATCTACAGACCCATGCATGACTCCTGTGTCCATCAAGAACAGCGTGCATCCAGAGTGGGATCCATGGCTTTGGCGTCCATCCAGATCATTATCCATCTGGAGCAGTGTCCACTTTGCATCCATGGCTATGCTGTCTATCTGTGCCAGGGTCCATCCACAGTGGGATCCATGGCTCTGGTGTCCATCCAGACCACTGTGCAGTTGGGATCCACGGCTCTGGTGTCCATCTGGATGCGTGGCTGTGCTGTCCATTCAAACCAGGCTCCATCCACAGAGGGATGCATGGCTCTTGTGTCCATCACGAGTAGTGTGCATTCAGAGTGGGATCCATGGCTCTGGTGTCCATCCAGACCAGTGTCAAGCTGGGATCCATAGCTCTTTTGTCTATTCAGGCAAGCGTCCATCCAGAGTGGAAGCCAGGGTTCTGCTGTCTATCCAGACCAGTGTCCATCCAGAGCGGACACCATTACTCTGGTGTGCATCTCTACCTGCGTCCATCCACAGTGGCATCCATTGCTCTGGTGTCCATCCTGACCACTGTCAATCCACTGTGGGATCCATGGCTCTGGTGTCTATTCACAGCAGCGTCCGTCTAGATTGGGATCCGTGGCTCTTATGTCCATCCAAACCAGTGTCCATCCACAGTGGCCTCCATGGCTCAGGTGTCCATCCACACCAGTGTCCAGCTGGAATCCATGGCTCTGGCGTCCGTCAAGACCAGTGTCCATTCATAGGGGATCCATGGTCTGGTGCCCATCCAGACCACTGGCCATCCAGAGTGGGATCCATGCCTTGGGGTCTGGCAAGAGTCAATACAAGGTGGGAGGAATGGCTCTGGTCACCATCTAGACCACTGTCCTTCAGGACCAGTGTCCATCTCGAGTCGAATCCATGCCTCATGTTGCTATCTCCACAAGTGTCCATCAAGAGTGGAATTCATGGCCCTTGTATCCATCCAGACCAGGCTCCAATTTGGATCCATGGCTCGGGTATCCATCCAGACCAGCATCCATCCAGAGACGGATCCATGGCTCTGGAGTCTATCCAGACTGGGATCCATCCAAAGTGGGATCCATGGCTCTGGTGTCCATCTGGAGCAGTATCCATCCAGAGTCCAATCCAAGACTCTGCTCTCCATCCAGAACACAGTCAAGCTGGGATCCAAGGCTCTGATGTCTATCCATACCAGTGTCCATCCACAGTGGGATCCATGGCACTGGTGTCCATCGAGACCACTGTCCAGTTGGGATCCACGGCTCTGGTGTCCATCTGGATGCGTGGCTGTGCTGTCCATTCAAACCAGGCTCCATCCACAGAGGGATGCATGGCTCTTGTGTCCATCACGAGTAGTGTGCATTCAGAGTGGGATCTATGGCTCTGGTGCCCATCCAGACCAGTGTCAAGCTGGGATCCATAGCTCTTTTGTCTATTCAGGCAAGCGTCCATCCAGAGTGGAAGCCAGGGTTCTGCTGTCTATCCAGACCAGTGTCCATCCAGAGCGGACACCATTACTCTGGTGTGCATCTCTACCTGCGTCCATCCACAGTGGCATCCATTGCTCTGGTGTCCATCCTGACCAGTGTCAATCCACTGTGGGATCCATGGCTCTGGTGTCTATTCACAGCAGCGTCCATCCAGATTGGGATCCGTGGCTCTTATGTCCATCCAAACAAGTGTCCATCCACAGTGGCATCCACTGCTCTGGTGTCCATCCACACCAGTGTCCAGCTGGAATCCATGGCTCTGGCGTCCATCTAGACCAGTGTCCATTCATAGGGGATCCATGGTCTGGGGCCCATCCAGACCACTGGCCATCCAGAGTGGGATCCATGCCTCGGGATCTGGCAAGACCACTATCAATATAAGGTGGGAGGAATGGCTCTGGTCACCATCTGGACCAGTATCCATCTGGACCAGTCTCCATCTGGATTCGGATCCATGACTCTGGTTGCTAACTGGAGCAGTATCCATCCAGAGTGGAATCCATGGCCCTTGCATCCATCCAGACCAGGCTCCAATTTGGATCTATGGCTCTGGTGTCCATCCAGAACTGTGTCCATCCAGAGACGGATCCATGGCTCTGGAGTCCATCCAGACCAGTATCCACCAACAGTGGGATCCATGGCTCTGCGTTCCATCTGGAGCAGTATCCATCCAGAGTCCAATCCAAGACTCTGCTGTCCATCTGGAGCAGTATCCATCCAGAGTCCAATCCAAGACTCTGCTCTCCATCCAGAACACAGTCAAGCTGGGATCCAAGGCTCTGATGTCTATCCATACCAGTGTCCATCCAGAGCAGACACCATTACTCTGGTGTGCATCTCTACCTGCGTCCATCCACAGTGGCATCCATTGCTCTGGTGTCCATCCTGACCACTGTCAATCCACTGTGGGATCCATGGCTCTGGGGTCTATTCACAGCAGCGTCCATCCAGATTGGGATCCGTGGCTCTTATGTCCATGCAAACCAGTGTCCATCCACAGTGGCATCCATGGCTCTGGTGTCCATCCACACCAGTGTCCAGCTGGAATCCATGGCTCTGGCGTCCATCTAGACCAGTGTCCATTCATAGGGGATCCATGGTCTGGGGCCCATCCAGACCACTGGCCATCCAGAGTGGGATGCATGCCTCGGGGTCTGGCAAGACCACTATCAATACAAGGTGGGAGGAATGGCTCTGGTCACCATCCGGACCAGTGTCCATCTGGACCAGTCTCTATCTGGATTCGGATCTATGACTCTGGTTGCTAACTGGAGCAGTATCCATCCAGAGTGGAATCCATGGCCCTTGCATCCATCCAGAACAGGTTCCAATTTGGATCTATGGCTCTTGTGTCCATCCAGAACTGTGTGCATCCAGAGACGGATCCATGGCTCTGGAGTCCATCCAGACCAGTATCCACCAAGAGTGGGATCCATGGCTCTGCGTTCCATCTGGAGCAGTATCCATCCAGAGTCCAATCCAAGACTCTGCTGTCCATCTGGAGCAGTATCCATCCAGAGTCCAATCCAAGACTCTGCTCTCCATCCAGAACACAGTCAAGCTGGGATCCAAGGCTCTGATGTCTATCCATACCAGTGTCCATCCACAGTGGGATCCATGGCACTGGTGTCTATTCACAGCAGCGTCCATCTAGATTGGGATCCGTGGCTCTTATGTCCATCCAAACCCGTATCCATCCACTGTGGCATCCATTGCTCTGGTGTCCATCCACACCAGTGTCCAGCTGGAGTCATTGGCTCTGGCATCCATCTAGACCAGTGTCCATTGATAGGGGAGCCATGGTCTGGTGCCCATCCAGACCACTGGCCATCCAGAGTGGGATCCATGCCTTGGGGTCTGGCAAGAGTCAATACAAGGTGGGAGGAATGGCTCTGGTCACCATCTAGACCACTGTCCTTCAGGACCAGTGTCCATCTCGAGTCGGATCCATGCCTCTGGTTGCTATCTCCACAAGTGTCCATCAAGAGTGGAATCCATGGCCCTTGTATCCATCCAGACCAGGCTCCAATTTGGATCCATGGCTCTGGTGTCCATCCAGACCAGCATCCATCCAGAGATGGATCCATGGCTCTGGAGTCTATTTAGAACAGAGTAAAGCTGGGATCCAAGGCTCTGAGGTCTATCCATACAAGTGTCCATCCACAGTGGGATCCATCGCTCTGGTTTCCATCCAGACCACTGTCCACTTGAGATCCACGGCTCTGCTGTCCATCTGGACAAGTATCCATCTGGATACGTGGCTGTGCTGTCCATTCATACCAGGCTCCATCTACAGACCCATGCATGACTCCTGTGTCCATCAAGAACAGCGTGCATCCAGAGTGGGATCCATGGCTTTGGCGTCCATCCAGATCATTATCCATCTGGAGCAGTGTCCACTTTGCATCCATGGCTATGCTGTCTATCTGTGCCAGGGTCCATCCACAGTGGGATCCATGGCTCTGGTGTCCATCCAGACCACTGTGCAGTTGGGATCCACGGCTCTGGTGTCCGTCTGGATGCGTGGCTGTGCTGTCCATTCAAACCAGGCTCCATCCACAGAGGGATGCATGGCTCTTGTGTCCATCACGAGTAGTGTGCATTCAGAGTGGGATCCATGGCTCTGGTGTCCATCCAGACCAGTGTCAAGCTGGGATCCATAGCTCTTTTGTCTATTCAGGCAAGCGTCCATCCAGAGTGGAAGCCAGGGTTCTGCTGTCTATCCTGACCAGTGTCCATCCAGAGCGGACACCATTACTCTGGTGTGCATCTCTACCTGCGTCCATCCACAGTGGCATCCATTGCTCTGGTGTCCATCCTGACCACTGTCAATCCACTGTGGGATCCATGGCTCTGGGGTCTATTCACAGCAGCGTCCGTCTAGATTGGGATCCGTGGCTCTTATGTCCATCAAAACCAGTATCCATCCACAGTGGCATCCATGCCTCAGGTGTCCATCCACACCAGTGTCCAGCTGGAATCCATGGCTCTGGCGTCCGTTAAGACCAGTGTCCATTCATAGGGGATCCATGGTCTGGGGCCCATCCAGACCACTGGCCATCCAGAGTGGGATCCATGCCTCGGGGTCTGGCAAGAGTCAATACAAGGTGGGAGGAATGGCTCTGGTCACCATCTAGACCACTGTCCTTCTGCAGCAGTGTCCATCTCGAGTCGAATCCATGCCTCTGGTTGCTATCTCAACAAGTGTCCATCAAGAGTGGAATCCATGGCCCTTGTATCCATCCAGACCAGGCTCCAATTTGGATCCATGGCTCGGGTGTCCATCCAGACCAGCATCCATCCAGAGACGGATCCATGGCTCTGGAGTCTATCCAGACTGGGATCCATCCAAAGTGGGATCCATGGCTCTGGTGTCCATCTGGAGCAGTATCCATCTAGAGTCCAATCCAAGACTCTGCTCTCCATCCAGAACACAGTCAAGCTGGGATCCAAGGCTCTGATGTCTATCCATACCAGTGTCCATCCACAGTGGGATCCATGGCACTGGTGTCCATCGAGACCACTGTCCAGTTGGGATCCACGGCTCTGGTGTCCATCTGGATGCGTGGCTGTGCTGTCCATTCAAACCAGGCTCCATCCACAGAGGGATGCATGGCTCTTGTGTCCATCACGAGTAGTGTGCATTCAGAGTGGGATCCATGGCTCTGGTGTCCATCCAGACCAGTGTCAAGCTGGGATCCATAGCTCTTTTGTCTATTCAGGCAAGCGTCCATCCAGAGTGGAAGCCAGGGTTCTGCTGTCTATCCAGACCAGTGTCCATCCAGAGCGGACACCATTACTCTGGTGTGCATCTCTACCTGCGTCCATCCACAGTGGCATCCATTGCTCTGGTGTCCATCCTGACCACTGTCAATCCACTGTGGGATCCATGGCTCTGGGGTCTATTCACAGCAGCGTCCATCTAGATTGGGATCCGTGGCTCTTATGTCCATCCAAACCAGTATCCATCCACAGTGGCATCCATGCCTCAGGTGTCCATCCACACCAGTGTCCAGCTGGAATCCATGGCTCTGGCGTCCATCTAGACCAGTGTCCTTTCATAGGGGATCCATGGTCTGGGGCCCATCCAGACCACTGGCCATCCAGAGTGGGATGCATGCCTCGGGGTCTGGCAAGACCACTATCAATACAAGGTGGGAGGAATGGCTCTGGTCACCATCCGGACCAGTGTCCATCTGGACCAGTCTCCATCTGGATTCGGATCTATGACTCTGGTTGCTAACTGGAGCAGTATCCATCCAGAGTGGAATCCATGGCCCTTGCATCCATCCAGAACAGGTTCCAATTTGGATCTATGGCTCTTGTGTCCATCCAGAACTGTGTCCATCCAGAGATGGATCCATGGCTCTGGAGTCCATCCAGACCAGTATCCACCAAGAGTGGGATCCATGGCTCTGCGTTCCATCTGGAGCAGTATCCATCCAGAGTCCAATCCAAGACTCTGCTGTCCATCCGGAGCAGTATCCATCCAGAGTCCAATCCAAGACTCTGCTCTCCATCCAGAACACAGTCAAGCTGGGATCCAAGGCTCTGATGTCTATCCATACCAGTGTCCATCCAGAGCAGACACCATTACTCTGGTGTGCATCTCTACCTGCGTCCATTCACAGTGGCATCCATTGCTCTGGTGTCCATCCTGACCACTGTCAATCCACTGTGGGATCCATGGCTCTGGGGTCTATTCACAGCAGCGTCCATCCAGATTGGGATCCGTGGCTCTTATGTCCATGCAAACCAGTGTCCATCCACAGTGGCATCCATGGCTCTGGTGTTCATCCACACCAGTGTCCAGCTGGAATCCATGGCTCTGGCGTCCATCTAGACCAGTGTCCATTCATAGGGGATCCATGGTCTGGGGCCCATCCAGACCACTGGCCATCCAGAGTGGGATGCATGCCTCGGTGTCTGGCAAGACCACTATCAATACAAGGTGGGAGGAATGGCTCTGGTCACCATCCGGACCAGTGTCCATCTGGACCAGTCTCTATCTGGATTCGGATCTATGACTCTGGTTGCTAACTGGAGCAGTATCCATCCAGAGTGGAATCCATGGCCCTTGCATCCATCCAGAACAGGTTCCAATTTGGATCTATGGCTCTTGTGTCCATCCAGAACTGTGTCCATCCAGAGACGGATCCATGGCTCTGGAGTCCATCCAGACCAGTATCCACCAAGAGTGGGATCCATGGCTCTGCGTTCCATCTGGAGCAGTATCCATCCAGAGTCCAATCCAAGACTCTGCTGTCCATCTGGAGCAGTATCCATCCAGAGTCCAATCCAAGACTCTGCTCTCCATCCAGAACACAGTCAAGCTGGGATCCAAGGCTCGGATGTCTATCCATACCAGTGTCCATCCACAGTGGGATCCATGGCACTGGTGTCCATCGAGACCACTGTCCAGTTGGGATCCACGGCTCTGGTGTCCATCTGGATGCGTGGCTGTGCTGTCCATTCAAACCAGGCTCCATCCACAGAGGGATGCATGGCTCTTGTGTCCATCACGAGTAGTGTGCATTCAGAGTGGGATCCATGGCTCTGGTGCCCATCCAGACCAGTGTCAAGCTGGGATCCATAGCTCTTTTGTCTATTCAGGCAAGCGTCCATCCAGAGTGGAAGCCAGGGTTCTGCTGTCTATCCAGACCAGTGTCCATCCAGAGTGGACACCATTACTCTGGTGTGCATCTCTACCTACCTGTGTCCATCCACAGTGGCATCCATTGCTCTGGTGTCCATCCTGACCACTGTCAATCCACTGTGGGATCCATGGCTCTGGGGTCTATTCACAGCAGCGTCCATCCAGATTGGGATCCGTGGCTCTTATGTCCATCCAAACAAGTGTCCATCCACAGTGCCATCCATTGCTCTGGCGTCCATCCACACCAGTGTCCAGCTGGAATCCATGGCTCTGGCGTCCATCTAGACCAGTGTCCATTCATAGGGGATCCATGGTCTGGTGCCCATCCAGACCACTGGCCATCCAGAGTGGGATCCATGCCTTGGGGTCTGGCAAGACCACTATCAATACAAGGTGGGAGGAATGGCTCTGGTCACCATCTGGACCAGTGTCCATCTGGACCAGTCTCCATCTGGATTCGGATCCATGACTCTGGTTGCTAACTGGAGCAGTATCCATCCAGAGTGGAATCCATGGCCCTTGCATCCATCCAGACCAGGCTCCAATTTGGATCTATGGCTCTGGTGTCCATCCAGAACTGTGTCCATCCAGAGACGGATCCATGGCTCTGGAGTCCATCCAGACCAGTATCCACCAACAGTGGGATCCATGGCTCTGCGTTCCATCTGGAGCAGTATCCATCCAGAGTCCAATCCAAGACTCTGCTGTCCATCTGGAGCAGTATCCATCCAGAGTCCAATCCAAGACTCTGCTCTCCATCCAGAACACAGTCAAGCTGGGATCCAAGGCTCGGATGTCTATCCATACCAGTGTCCATCCACAGTGGGATCCATGGCACTGGTGTCTATTCACAGCAGCGTCCATCTAGATTGGGATCCGTGGCTCTTATGTCCATCCAAACCCGTATCCATCCACTGTGGCATCCATTGCTCTGGTGTCCATCCACACCAGTGTCCAGCTGGAGTCATTGGCTCTGGCATCCATCTAGACCAGTGTCCATTGATAGGGGAGCCATGGTCTGGTGCCCATCCAGACCACTGGCCATCCAGAGTGGGATCCATGCCTCGGGGTCTGGCAAGAGTCAATACAAGGTGGGAGGAATGGCTCTGGTCACCATCTAGACCACTGTCCTTCAGGACCAGTGTCCATCTCGAGTCGGATCCATGCCTCTGGTTGCTATCTCCACAAGTGTCCATCAAGAGTGGAATCCATGGCCCTTGTATCCATCCAGACCAGGCTCCAATTTGGATCCATGGCTCGGGTGTCCATCCAGACCAGCATCCATCCAGAGACGGATCCATGGCTCTGGAGTCTATCCAGACTGGGATCCATCCAAAGTGGGATCCATGGCTCTGGTGTCCATCTGGAGCAGTATCCATCCAGAGTCCAATCCAAGACTCTGCTGTCCATCCGGAGCAGTATCCATCCAGAGTCCAATCCAAGACTCTGCTCTCCATCCAGAACACAGTCAAGCTGGGATCCAAGGCTCTGATGTCTATCCATACCAGTGTCCATCCAGAGCAGACACCATTACTCTGGTGTGCATCTCTACCTGCGTCCATCCACAGTGGCATCCATTGCTCTGGTGTCCATCCTGACCACTGTCAATCCACTGTGGGATCCATGGCTCTGGGGTCTATTCACAGCAGCGTCCATCCAGATTGGGATCCGTGGCTCTTATGTCCATCCAAACCAGTGTCCATCCACAGTGGCATCCATGGCTCTGGTGTCCATGCACACCAGTGTCCAGCTGGAATCCATGGCTCTGGCGTCCATCTAGACCAGTGTCCATTCATAGGGGATCCATGGTCTGGGGCCCATCCAGACCACTGGCCATCCAGAGTGGGATGCATGCCTCGGGGTCTGGCAAGACCACTATCAATACAAGGTGGGAGGAATGGCTCTGGTCACCATCCGGACCAGTGTCCATCTGGACCAGTCTCTATCTGGATTCGGATCTATGACTCTGGTTGCTAACTGGAGCAGTATCCATCCAGAGTGGAATCCATGGCCCTTGCATCCATCCAGAACAGGTTCCAATTTGGATCTATGGCTCTTGTGTCCATCAAGAACTGTGTCCATCCAGAGATGGATCCATGGCTCTGGAGTCCATCCAGACCAGTATCCACCAAGAGTGGGATCCATGGCTCTGCGTTCCATCTGGAGCAGTATCCATCCAGAGTCCAATCCAAGACTCTGCTGTCCATCTGGAGCAGTATCCATCCAGAGTCCAATCCAAGACTCTGCTCTCCATCCAGAACACAGTCAAGCTGGGATCCAAGGCTCTGATGTCTATCCATACCAGTGTCCATCCACAGTGGGATCCATGGCACTGGTGTCCATCGAGACCACTGTCCAGTTGGGATCCACGGCTCTGGTGTCCATCTGGATGCGTGGCTGTGCTGTCCATTCAAACCAGGCTCCATCCACAGAGGGATGCATGGCTCTTGTGTCCATCACGAGTAGTGTGCATTCAGAGTGGGATCCATGGCTCTGGTGCCCATCCAGACCAGTGTCAAGCTGGGATCCATAGCTCTTTTGTCTATTCAGGCAAGCGTCCATCCAGAGTGGAAGCCAGGGTTCTGCTGTCTATCCAGACCAGTGTCCATCCAGAGCGGACACCATTACTCTGGTGTGCATCTCTACCTGCGTCCATCCACAGTGGCATCCATTGCTCTGGTGTCCATCCTGACCACTGTCAATCCACTGTGGGATCCATGGCACTGGTGTCTATTCACAGCAGCGTCCATCGAGATTGGGATCCGTGGCTCTTATGTCCATCCAAACCAGTGTCCATCCACAGTGGCATCCATTGCTCTGGTGTCCATCCACACCGGAGTCCAGCTGGAGTCATTGGCTCTGGCATCCATCTAGACCAGTGTCCATTGATAGGGGAGCCATGGTCTGGTGCCCATCCAGACCACTGGCCATCCAGAGTGGGATCCATGCCTCGGGGTCTGGCAAGACCACTATCAATACAAGGTGGGAGGAATGGCTCTGGTCACCATCTAGACCACTGTCCTTCAGGACCAGTGTCCATCTCGAGTCGAATCCATGCCTCATGTTGCTATCTCCACAAGTGTCCATCCAGAGTGGAATCCATGGCCCTTGCATCCATCCAGAACAGGTTCCAATTTGGATCTATGGCTCTTGTGTCCATCCAGAACTGTGTCCATCCAGAGACGGATCCATGGCTCTGGAGTCCATCCAGACCAGTATCCACCAAGAGTGGGATCCATGGCTCTGCGTTCCATCTGGAGCAGTATCCATCCAGAGTCCAATCCAAGACTCTGCTGTCCATCTGGAGCAGTATCCATCCAGAGTCCAATCCAAGACTCTGCTCTCCATCCAGAACACAGTCAAGCTGGGATCCAAGGCTCTGATGTCTATCCATACCAATGTCCATCCACTGTGGGATCCATGGCACTGGTGTCTATTCACAGCAGCGTCCATCTAGATTGGGATCCGTGGCTCTTATGTCCATCCAAACCCGTATCCATCCACAGTGGCATCCATTCCTCTGATGTCCATCCACACCAGTGTCCAGCTGGAGTCATTGGCTCTGGCATCCATCTAGACCAGTGTCCATTGATAGGGGAGCCATGGTCTGGTGCCCATCCAGACCACTGGCCATCCAGAGTGGGATCCATGCCTCGGGGTCTGGCAAGAGTCAATACAAGGTGGGAGGAATGGCTCTGGTCACCATCTAGACCACTGTCCTTCAGGACCAGTGTCCATCTCGAGTCGGATCCATGCCTCTGGTTGCTATCTCCACAAGTGTCCATCAAGAGTGGAATCCATGGCCCTTGTATCCATCCAGACCAGGCTCCAATTTGGATCCATGGCTCTGGTGTCCATCCAGACCAGCATCCATCCAGAGACGGATCCATGGCTCTGGAGTCTATTTAGAACAGAGTAAAGCTGGGATCCAAGGCTCTGAGGTCTATCCATACCAGTGTCCATCCACAGTGGGATCCATCGCTCTGGTTTCCATCCAGACCACTGTCCACTTGAGATCCACGGCTCTGCTGTCCATCTGGACAAGTATCCATCTGGATACGTGGCTGTGCTGTCCATTCATACCAGGCTCCATCTACAGACCCATGCATGACTCCTGTGTCCATCAAGAACAGCGTGCATCCAGAGTGGGATCCATGGCTTTGGCGTCCATCCAGATCATTATCCATCTGGAGCAGTGTCCACTTTGCATCCATGGCTATGCTGTCTATCTGTGCCAGGGTCCATCCACAGTGGGATCCATGGCTCTGGTGTCCATCCAGACCACTGTGCAGTTGGGATCCACGGCTCTGGTGTCCATCTGGATGCGTGGCTGTGCTGTCCATTCAAACCAGGCTCCATCCACAGAGGGATGCATGGCTCTTGTGTCCATCACGAGTAGTGTGCATTCAGAGTGGGATCCATGGCTCTGGTGTCCATCCAGACCAGTGTCAAGCTGGGATCCATAGCTCTTTTGTCTATTCAGGCAAGCGTCCATCCAGAGTGGAAGCCAGGGTTCTGCTGTCTATCCAGACCAGTGTCCATCCAGAGCGGACACCATTACTCTGGTGTGCATCTCTACCTGCGTCCATCCACAGTGGCATCCATTGCTCTGGTGTCCATCCTGACCACTGTCAATCCACTGTGGGATCCATGGCTCTGGTGTCTATTCACAGCAGCGTCCGTCTAGATTGGGATCCGTGGCTCTTATGTCCATCCAAACCAGTGTCCATCCACAGTGGCCTCCATGGCTCAGGTGTCCATCCACACCAGTGTCCAGCTGGAATCCATGGCTCTGGCGTCCGTCAAGACCAGTGTCCATTCATAGGGGATCCATGGTCTGGTGCCCATCCAGACCACTGGCCATCCAGAGTGGGATCCATGCCTTGGGGTCTGGCAAGAGTCAATACAAGGTGGGAGGAATGGCTCTGGTCACCATCTAGACCACTGTCCTTCAGGACCAGTGTCCATCTCGAGTCGAATCCATGCCTCATGTTGCTATCTCCACAAGTGTCCATCAAGAGTGGAATTCATGGCCCTTGTATCCATCCAGACCAGGCTCCAATTTGGATCCATGGCTCGGGTATCCATCCAGACCAGCATCCATCCAGAGACGGATCCATGGCTCTGGAGTCTATCCAGACTGGGATCCATCCAAAGTGGGATCCATGGCTCTGGTGTCCATCTGGAGCAGTATCCATCCAGAGTCCAATCCAAGACTCTGCTCTCCATCCAGAACACAGTCAAGCTGGGATCCAAGGCTCTGATGTCTATCCATACCAGTGTCCATCCACAGTGGGATCCATGGCACTGGTGTCCATCGAGACCACTGTCCAGTTGGGATCCACGGCTCTGGTGTCCATCTGGATGCGTGGCTGTGCTGTCCATTCAAACCAGGCTCCATCCACAGAGGGATGCATGGCTCTTGTGTCCATCACGAGTAGTGTGCATTCAGAGTGGGATCTATGGCTCTGGTGCCCATCCAGACCAGTGTCAAGCTGGGATCCATAGCTCTTTTGTCTATTCAGGCAAGCGTCCATCCAGAGTGGAAGCCAGGGTTCTGCTGTCTATCCAGACCAGTGTCCATCCAGAGCGGACACCATTACTCTGGTGTGCATCTCTACCTGCGTCCATCCACAGTGGCATCCATTGCTCTGGTGTCCATCCTGACCAGTGTCAATCCACTGTGGGATCCATGGCTCTGGTGTCTATTCACAGCAGCGTCCATCCAGATTGGGATCCGTGGCTCTTATGTCCATCCAAACAAGTGTCCATCCACAGTGGCATCCATTGCTCTGGTGTCCATCCACACCAGTGTCCAGCTGGAATCCATGGCTCTGGCGTCCATCTAGACCAGTGTCCATTCATAGGGGATCCATGGTCTGGGGCCCATCCAGACCACTGGCCATCCAGAGTGGGATCCATGCCTCGGGATCTGGCAAGACCACTATCAATATAAGGTGGGAGGAATGGCTCTGGTCACCATCTGGACCAGTATCCATCTGGACCAGTCTCCATCTGGATTCGGATCCATGACTCTGGTTGCTAACTGGAGCAGTATCCATCCAGAGTGGAATCCATGGCCCTTGCATCCATCCACACCAGGCTCCAATTTGGATCTATGGCTCTGGTGTCCATCCAGAACTGTGTCCATCCAGAGACGGATCCATGGCTCTGGAGTCCATCCAGAACAGTATCCACCAACAGTGGGATCCATGGCTCTGCGTTCCATCTGGAGCAGTATCCATCCAGAGTCCAATCCAAGACTCTGCTGTCCATCTGGAGCAGTATCCATCCAGAGTCCAATCCAAGACTCTGCTCTCCATCCAGAACACAGTCAAGCTGGGATCCAAGGCTCTGATGTCTATCCATACCAATGTCCATCCACTGTGGGATCCATGGCACTGGTGTCTATTCACAGCAGCGTCCATCTAGATTGGGATCCGTGGCTCTTATGTCCATCCAAACCCGTATCCATCCACAGTGGCATCCATTCCTCTGATGTCCATCCACACCAGTGTCCAGCTGGAGTCATTGGCTCTGGCATCCATCTAGACCAGTGTCCATTGATAGGGGAGCCATGGTCTGGTGCCCATCCAGACCACTGGCCATCCAGAGTGGGATCCATGCCTCGGGGTCTGGCAAGAGTCAATACAAGGTGGGAGGAATGGCTCTGGTCACCATCTAGACCACTGTCCTTCAGGACCAGTGTCCATCTCGAGTCGGATCCATGCCTCTGGTTGCTATCTCCACAAGTGTCCATCAAGAGTGGAATCCATGGCCCTTGTATCCATCCAGACCAGGCTCCAATTTGGATCCATGGCTCTGGTGTCCATCCAGACCAGCATCCATCCAGAGACGGATCCATGGCTCTGGAGTCTATCCAGAACAGAGTAAAGCTGGGATCCAAGGCTCTGAGGTCTATCCATACCAGTGTCCATCCACAGTGGGATCCATCGCTCTGGTTTCCATCCAGACCACTGTCCACTTGAGATCCACGGCTCTGCTGTCCATCTGGACAAGTATCCATCTGGATACGTGGCTGTGCTGTCCATTCATACCAGGCTCCATCTACAGACCCATGCATGACTCCTGTGTCCATCAAGAACAGCGTGCATCCAGAGTGGGATCCATGGCTTTGGCGTCCATCCAGATCATTATCCATCTGGAGCAGTGTCCACTTTGCATCCATGGCTATGCTGTCTATCTGTGCCAGGGTCCATCCACAGTGGGATCCATGGCTCTGGTGTCCATCCAGACCACTGTGCAGTTGGGATCCACGGCTCTGGTGTCCGTCTGGATGCGTGGCTGTGCTGTCCATTCAAACCAGGCTCCATCCACAGAGGGATGCATGGCTCTTGTGTCCATCACGAGTAGTGTGCATTCAGAGTGGGATCCATGGCTCTGGTGTCCATCCAGACCAGTGTCAAGCTGGGATCCATAGCTCTTTTGTCTATTCAGGCAAGCGTCCATCCAGAGTGGAAGCCAGGGTTCTGCTGTCTATCCTGACCAGTGTCCATCCAGAGCGGACACCATTACTCTGGTGTGCATCTCTACCTGCGTCCATCCACAGTGGCATCCATTGCTCTGGTGTCCATCCTGACCACTGTCAATCCACTGTGGGATCCATGGCTCTGGGGTCTATTCACAGCAGCGTCCGTCTAGATTGGGATCCGTGGCTCTTATGTCCATCAAAACCAGTATCCATCCACAGTGGCATCCATGCCTCAGGTGTCCATCCACACCAGTGTCCAGCTGGAATCCATGGCTCTGGCGTCCGTTAAGACCAGTGTCCATTCATAGGGGATCCATGGTCTGGGGCCCATCCAGACCACTGGCCATCCAGAGTGGGATCCATGCCTCGGGGTCTGGCAAGAGTCAATACAAGGTGGGAGGAATGGCTCTGGTCACCATCTAGACCACTGTCCTTCTGCAGCAGTGTCCATCTCGAGTCGAATCCATGCCTCTGGTTGCTATCTCAACAAGTGTCCATCAAGAGTGGAATCCATGGCCCTTGTATCCATCCAGACCAGGCTCCAATTTGGATCCATGGCTCGGGTGTCCATCCAGACCAGCATCCATCCAGAGACGGATCCATGGCTCTGGAGTCTATCCAGACTGGGATCCATCCAAAGTGGGATCCATGGCTCTGGTGTCCATCTGGAGCAGTATCCATCTAGAGTCCAATCCAAGACTCTGCTCTCCATCCAGAACACAGTCAAGCTGGGATCCAAGGCTCTGATGTCTATCCATACCAGTGTCCATCCACAGTGGGATCCATGGCACTGGTGTCCATCGAGACCACTGTCCAGTTGGGATCCACGGCTCTGGTGTCCATCTGGATGCGTGGCTGTGCTGTCCATTCAAACCAGGCTCCATCCACAGAGGGATGCATGGCTCTTGTGTCCATCACGAGTAGTGTGCATTCAGAGTGGGATCCATGGCTCTGGTGTCCATCCAGACCAGTGTCAAGCTGGGATCCATAGCTCTTTTGTCTATTCAGGCAAGCGTCCATCCAGAGTGGAAGCCAGGGTTCTGCTGTCTATCCAGACCAGTGTCCATCCAGAGCGGACACCATTACTCTGGTGTGCATCTCTACCTGCGTCCATCCACAGTGGCATCCATTGCTCTGGTGTCCATCCTGACCACTGTCAATCCACTGTGGGATCCATGGCACTGGTGTCTATTCACAGCAGCGTCCATCGAGATTGGGATCCGTGGCTCTTATGTCCATCCAAACCAGTATCCATCCACAGTGGCATCCATGCCTCAGGTGTCCATCCACACCAGTGTCCAGCTGGAATCCATGGCTCTGGCGTCCATCTAGACCAGTGTCCTTTCATAGGGGATCCATGGTCTGGGGCCCATCCAGACCACTGGCCATCCAGAGTGGGATGCATGCCTCGGGGTCTGGCAAGACCACTATCAATACAAGGTGGGAGGAATGGCTCTGGTCACCATCCGGACCAGTGTCCATCTGGACCAGTCTCCATCTGGATTCGGATCTATGACTCTGGTTGCTAACTGGAGCAGTATCCATCCAGAGTGGAATCCATGGCCCTTGCATCCATCCAGAACAGGTTCCAATTTGGATCTATGGCTCTTGTGTCCATCCAGAACTGTGTCCATCCAGAGATGGATCCATGGCTCTGGAGTCCATCCAGACCAGTATCCACCAAGAGTGGGATCCATGGCTCTGCGTTCCATCTGGAGCAGTATCCATCCAGAGTCCAATCCAAGACTCTGCTGTCCATCCGGAGCAGTATCCATCCAGAGTCCAATCCAAGACTCTGCTCTCCATCCAGAACACAGTCAAGCTGGGATCCAAGGCTCTGATGTCTATCCATACCAGTGTCCATCCAGAGCAGACACCATTACTCTGGTGTGCATCTCTACCTGCGTCCATCCACAGTGGCATCCATTGCTCTGGTGTCCATCCTGACCACTGTCAATCCACTGTGGGATCCATGGCTCTGGGGTCTATTCACAGCAGCGTCCATCCAGATTGGGATCCGTGGCTCTTATGTCCATGCAAACCAGTGTCCATCCACAGTGGCATCCATGGCTCTGGTGTTCATCCACACCAGTGTCCAGCTGGAATCCATGGCTCTGGCGTCCATCTAGACCAGTGTCCATTCATAGGGGATCCATGGTCTGGGGCCCATCCAGACCACTGGCCATCCAGAGTGGGATGCATGCCTCGGTGTCTGGCAAGACCACTATCAATACAAGGTGGGAGGAATGGCTCTGGTCACCATCCGGACCAGTGTCCATCTGGACCAGTCTCTATCTGGATTCGGATCTATGACTCTGGTTGCTAACTGGAGCAGTATCCATCCAGAGTGGAATCCATGGCCCTTGCATCCATCCAGAACAGGTTCCAATTTGGATCTATGGCTCTTGTGTCCATCCAGAACTGTGTCCATCCAGAGACGGATCCATGGCTCTGGAGTCCATCCAGACCAGTATCCACCAAGAGTGGGATCCATGGCTCTGCGTTCCATCTGGAGCAGTATCCATCCAGAGTCCAATCCAAGACTCTGCTGTCCATCTGGAGCAGTATCCATCCAGAGTCCAATCCAAGACTCTGCTCTCCATCCAGAACACAGTCAAGCTGGGATCCAAGGCTCTGATGTCTATCCATACCAGTGTCCATCCACAGTGGGATCCATGGCACTGGTGTCCATCGAGACCACTGTCCAGTTGGGATCCACGGCTCTGGTGTCCATCTGGATGTGTGGCTGTGCTGTCCATTCAAACCAGGCTCCATCCACAGAGGGATGCATGGCTCTTGTGTCCATCACGAGTAGTGTGCATTCAGAGTGGGATCCATGGCTCTGGTGCCCATCCAGACCAGTGTCAAGCTGGGATCCATAGCTCTTTTGTCTATTCAGGCAAGCGTCCATCCAGAGTGGAAGCCAGGGTTCTGCTGTCTATCCAGACCAGTGTCCATCCAGAGTGGACACCATTACTCTGGTGTGCATCTCTACCTACCTGTGTCCATCCACAGTGGCATCCATTGCTCTGGTGTCCATCCTGACCACTGTCAATCCACTGTGGGATCCATGGCTCTGGGGTCTATTCACAGCAGCGTCCATCCAGATTGGGATCCGTGGCTCTTATGTCCATCCAAACAAGTGTCCATCCACAGTGCCATCCATTGCTCTGGCGTCCATCCACACCAGTGTCCAGCTGGAATCCATGGCTCTGGCGTCCATCTAGACCAGTGTCCATTCATAGGGGATCCATGGTCTGGTGCCCATCCAGACCACTGGCCATCCAGAGTGGGATCCATGCCTTGGGGTCTGGCAAGACCACTATCAATACAAGGTGGGAGGAATGGCTCTGGTCACCATCTGGACCAGTGTCCATCTGGACCAGTCTCCATCTGGATTCGGATCCATGACTCTGGTTGCTAACTGGAGCAGTATCCATCCAGAGTGGAATCCATGGCCCTTGCATCCATCCAGACCAGGCTCCAATTTGGATCTATGGCTCTGGTGTCCATCCAGAACTGTGTCCATCCAGAGACGGATCCATGGCTCTGGAGTCCATCCAGACCAGTATCCACCAACAGTGGGATCCATGGCTCTGCGTTCCATCTGGAGCAGTATCCATCCAGAGTCCAATCCAAGACTCTGCTGTCCATCTGGAGCAGTATCCATCCAGAGTCCAATCCAAGACTCTGCTCTCCATCCAGAACACAGTCAAGCTGGGATCCAAGGCTCGGATGTCTATCCATACCAGTGTCCATCCACAGTGGGATCCATGGCACTGGTGTCTATTCACAGCAGCGTCCATCTAGATTGGGATCCGTGGCTCTTATGTCCATCCAAACCCGTATCCATCCACTGTGGCATCCATTGCTCTGGTGTCCATCCACACCAGTGTCCAGCTGGAGTCATTGGCTCTGGCATCCATCTAGACCAGTGTCCATTCATAGGGGAGCCATGGTCTGGTGCCCATCCAGACCACTGGCCATCCAGAGTGGGATCCATGCCTCGGGGTCTGGCAAGAGTCAATACAAGGTGGGAGGAATGGCTCTGGTCACCATCTAGACCACTGTCCTTCAGGACCAGTGTCCATCTCGAGTCGGATCCATGCCTCTGGTTGCTATCTCCACAAGTGTCCATCAAGAGTGGAATCCATGGCCCTTGTATCCATCCAGACCAGGCTCCAATTTGGATCCATGGCTCGGGTGTCCATCCAGACCAGCATCCATCCAGAGACGGATCCATGGCTCTGGAGTCTATCCAGACTGGGATCCATCCAAAGTGGGATCCATGGCTCTGGTGTCCATCTGGAGCAGTATCCATCCAGAGTCCAATCCAAGACTCTGCTGTCCATCCGGAGCAGTATCCATCCAGAGTCCAATCCAAGACTCTGCTCTCCATCCAGAACACAGTCAAGCTGGGATCCAAGGCTCTGATGTCTATCCATACCAGTGTCCATCCAGAGCAGACACCATTACTCTGGTGTGCATCTCTACCTGCGTCCATCCACAGTGGCATCCATTGCTCTGGTGTCCATCCTGACCACTGTCAATCCACTGTGGGATCCATGGCTCTGGGGTCTATTCACAGCAGCGTCCATCCAGATTGGGATCCGTGGCTCTTATGTCCATCCAAACCAGTGTCCATCCACAGTGGCATCCATGGCTCTGGTGTCCATGCACACCAGTGTCCAGCTGGAATCCATGGCTCTGGCGTCCATCTAGACCAGTGTCCATTCATAGGGGATCCATGGTCTGGGGCCCATCCAGACCACTGGCCATCCAGAGTGGGATGCATGCCTCGGGGTCTGGCAAGACCACTATCAATACAAGGTGGGAGGAATGGCTCTGGTCACCATCCGGACCAGTGTCCATCTGGACCAGTCTCTATCTGGATTCGGATCTATGACTCTGGTTGCTAACTGGAGCAGTATCCATCCAGAGTGGAATCCATGGCCCTTGCATCCATCCAGAACAGGTTCCAATTTGGATCTATGGCTCTTGTGTCCATCAAGAACTGTGTCCATCCAGAGATGGATCCATGGCTCTGGAGTCCATCCAGACCAGTATCCACCAAGAGTGGGATCCATGGCTCTGCGTTCCATCTGGAGCAGTATCCATCCAGAGTCCAATCCAAGACTCTGCTGTCCATCTGGAGCAGTATCCATCCAGAGTCCAATCCAAGACTCTGCTCTCCATCCAGAACACAGTCAAGCTGGGATCCAAGGCTCTGATGTCTATCCATACCAGTGTCCATCCACAGTGGGATCCATGGCACTGGTGTCCATCGAGACCACTGTCCAGTTGGGATCCACGGCTCTGGTGTCCATCTGGATGCGTGGCTGTGCTGTCCATTCAAACCAGGCTCCATCCACAGAGGGATGCATGGCTCTTGTGTCCATCACGAGTAGTGTGCATTCAGAGTGGGATCCATGGCTCTGGTGCCCATCCAGACCAGTGTCAAGCTGGGATCCATAGCTCTTTTGTCTATTCAGGCAAGCGTCCATCCAGAGTGGAAGCCAGGGTTCTGCTGTCTATCCAGACCAGTGTCCATCCAGAGCGGACACCATTACTCTGGTGTGCATCTCTACCTGCGTCCATCCACAGTGGCATCCATTGCTCTGGTGTCCATCCTGACCACTGTCAATCCACTGTGGGATCCATGGCACTGGTGTCTATTCACAGCAGCGTCCATCGAGATTGGGATCCGTGGCTCTTATGTCCATCCAAACCAGTGTCCATCCACAGTGGCATCCATTGCTCTGGTGTCCATCCACACCGGAGTCCAGCTGGAGTCATTGGCTCTGGCATCCATCTAGACCAGTGTCCATTGATAGGGGAGCCATGGTCTGGTGCCCATCCAGACCACTGGCCATCCAGAGTGGGATCCATGCCTCGGGGTCTGGCAAGACCACTATCAATACAAGGTGGGAGGAATGGCTCTGGTCACCATCTAGACCACTGTCCTTCAGGACCAGTGTCCATCTCGAGTCGAATCCATGCCTCATGTTGCTATCTCCACAAGTGTCCATCCAGAGTGGAATCCATGGCCCTTGCATCCATCCAGAACAGGTTCCAATTTGGATCTATGGCTCTTGTGTCCATCCAGAACTGTGTCCATCCAGAGACGGATCCATGGCTCTGGAGTCCATCCAGACCAGTATCCACCAAGAGTGGGATCCATGGCTCTGCGTTCCATCTGGAGCAGTATCCATCCAGAGTCCAATCCAAGACTCTGCTGTCCATCTGGAGCAGTATCCATCCAGAGTCCAATCCAAGACTCTGCTCTCCATCCAGAACACAGTCAAGCTGGGATCCAAGGCTCTGATGTCTATCCATACCAATGTCCATCCACTGTGGGATCCATGGCACTGGTGTCTATTCACAGCAGCGTCCATCTAGATTGGGATCCGTGGCTCTTATGTCCATCCAAACCCGTATCCATCCACAGTGGCATCCATTCCTCTGATGTCCATCCACACCAGTGTCCAGCTGGAGTCATTGGCTCTGGCATCCATCTAGACCAGTGTCCATTGATAGGGGAGCCATGGTCTGGTGCCCATCCAGACCACTGGCCATCCAGAGTGGGATCCATGCCTCGGGGTCTGGCAAGAGTCAATACAAGGTGGGAGGAATGGCTCTGGTCACCATCTAGACCACTGTCCTTCAGGACCAGTGTCCATCTCGAGTCGGATCCATGCCTCTGGTTGCTATCTCCACAAGTGTCCATCAAGAGTGGAATCCATGGCCCTTGTATCCATCCAGACCAGGCTCCAATTTGGATCCATGGCTCTGGTGTCCATCCAGACCAGCATCCATCCAGAGACGGATCCATGGCTCTGGAGTCTATTTAGAACAGAGTAAAGCTGGGATCCAAGGCTCTGAGGTCTATCCATACCAGTGTCCATCCACAGTGGGATCCATCGCTCTGGTTTCCATCCAGACCACTGTCCACTTGAGATCCACGGCTCTGCTGTCCATCTGGACAAGTATCCATCTGGATACGTGGCTGTGCTGTCCATTCATACCAGGCTCCATCTACAGACCCATGCATGACTCCTGTGTCCATCAAGAACAGCGTGCATCCAGAGTGGGATCCATGGCTTTGGCGTCCATCCAGATCATTATCCATCTGGAGCAGTGTCCACTTTGCATCCATGGCTATGCTGTCTATCTGTGCCAGGGTCCATCCACAGTGGGATCCATGGCTCTGGTGTCCATCCAGACCACTGTGCAGTTGGGATCCACGGCTCTGGTGTCCATCTGGATGCGTGGCTGTGCTGTCCATTCAAACCAGGCTCCATCCACAGAGGGATGCATGGCTCTTGTGTCCATCACGAGTAGTGTGCATTCAGAGTGGGATCCATGGCTCTGGTGTCCATCCAGACCAGTGTCAAGCTGGGATCCATAGCTCTTTTGTCTATTCAGGCAAGCGTCCATCCAGAGTGGAAGCCAGGGTTCTGCTGTCTATCCAGACCAGTGTCCATCCAGAGCGGACACCATTACTCTGGTGTGCATCTCTACCTGCGTCCATCCACAGTGGCATCCATTGCTCTGGTGTCCATCCTGACCACTGTCAATCCACTGTGGGATCCATGGCTCTGGTGTCTATTCACAGCAGCGTCCGTCTAGATTGGGATCCGTGGCTCTTATGTCCATCCAAACCAGTGTCCATCCACAGTGGCCTCCATGGCTCAGGTGTCCATCCACACCAGTGTCCAGCTGGAATCCATGGCTCTGGCGTCCGTCAAGACCAGTGTCCATTCATAGGGGATCCATGGTCTGGTGCCCATCCAGACCACTGGCCATCCAGAGTGGGATCCATGCCTTGGGGTCTGGCAAGAGTCAATACAAGGTGGGAGGAATGGCTCTGGTCACCATCTAGACCACTGTCCTTCAGGACCAGTGTCCATCTCGAGTCGAATCCATGCCTCATGTTGCTATCTCCACAAGTGTCCATCAAGAGTGGAATTCATGGCCCTTGTATCCATCCAGACCAGGCTCCAATTTGGATCCATGGCTCGGGTATCCATCCAGACCAGCATCCATCCAAAGACGGATCCATGGCTCTGGAGTCTATCCAGACTGGGATCCATCCAAAGTGGGATCCATGGCTCTGGTGTCCATCTGGAGCAGTATCCATCCAGAGTCCAATCCAAGACTCTGCTCTCCATCCAGAACACAGTCAAGCTGGGATCCAAGGCTCTGATGTCTATCCATACCAGTGTCCATCCACAGTGGGATCCATGGCACTGGTGTCCATCGAGACCACTGTCCAGTTGGGATCCACGGCTCTGGTGTCCATCTGGATGCGTGGCTGTGCTGTCCATTCAAACCAGGCTCCATCCACAGAGGGATGCATGGCTCTTGTGTCCATCACGAGTAGTGTGCATTCAGAGTGGGATCTATGGCTCTGGTGCCCATCCAGACCAGTGTCAAGCTGGGATCCATAGCTCTTTTGTCTATTCAGGCAAGCGTCCATCCAGAGTGGAAGCCAGGGTTCTGCTGTCTATCCAGACCAGTGTCCATCCAGAGCGGACACCATTACTCTGGTGTGCATCTCTACCTGCGTCCATCCACAGTGGCATCCATTGCTCTGGTGTCCATCCTGACCAGTGTCAATCCACTGTGGGATCCATGGCTCTGGTGTCTATTCACAGCAGCGTCCATCCAGATTGGGATCCGTGGCTCTTATGTCCATCCAAACAAGTGTCCATCCACAGTGGCATCCACTGCTCTGGTGTCCATCCACACCAGTGTCCACCTGGAATCCATGGCTCTGGCGTCCATCTAGACCAGTGTCCATTCATAGGGGATCCATGGTCTGGGGCCCATCCAGACCACTGGCCATCCAGAGTGGGATCCATGCCTCGGGATCTGGCAAGACCACTATCAATATAAGGTGGGAGGAATGGCTCTGGTCACCATCTGGACCAGTATCCATCTGGACCAGTCTCCATCTGGATTCGGATCCATGACTCTGGTTGCTAACTGGAGCAGTATCCATCCAGAGTGGAATCCATGGCCCTTGCATCCATCCAGACCAGGCTCCAATTTGGATCTATGGCTCTGGTGTCCATCCAGAACTGTGTCCATCCAGAGACGGATCCATGGCTCTGGAGTCCATCCAGACCAGTATCCACCAAGAGTGGGATCCATGGCTCTGCGTTCCATCTGGAGCAGTATCCATCCAGAGTCCAATCCAAGACTCTGCTGTCCATCTGGAGCAGTATCCATCCAGAGTCCAATCCAAGACTCTGCTCTCCATCCAGAACACAGTCAAGCTGGGATCCAAGGCTCTGATGTCTATCCATACCAATGTCCATCCACTGTGGGATCCATGGCACTGGTGTCTATTCACAGCAGCGTCCATCTAGATTGGGATCCGTGGCTCTTATGTCCATCCAAACCCGTATCCATCCACAGTGGCATCCATTCCTCTGATGTCCATCCACACCAGTGTCCAGCTGGAGTCATTGGCTCTGGCATCCATCTAGACCAGTGTCCATTGATAGGGGAGCCATGGTCTGGTGCCCATCCAGACCACTGGCCATCCAGAGTGGGATCCATGCCTCGGGGTCTGGCAAGAGTCAATACAAGGTGGGAGGAATGGCTCTGGTCACCATCTAGACCACTGTCCTTCAGGACCAGTGTCCATCTCGAGTCGGATCCATGCCTCTGGTTGCTATCTCCACAAGTGTCCATCAAGAGTGGAATCCATGGCCCTTGTATCCATCCAGACCAGGCTCCAATTTGGATCCATGGCTCTGGTGTCCATCCAGACCAGCATCCATCCAGAGACGGATCCATGGCTCTGGAGTCTATTTAGAACAGAGTAAAGCTGGGATCCAAGGCTCTGAGGTCTATCCATACCAGTGTCCATCCACAGTGGGATCCATCGCTCTGGTTTCCATCCAGACCACTGTCCACTTGAGATCCACGGCTCTGCTCTCCATCTGGACAAGTATCCATCTGGATACGTGGCTGTGCTGTCCATTCATACCAGGCTCCATCTACAGACCCATGCATGACTCCTGTGTCCATCAAGAACAGCGTGCATCCAGAGTGGGATCCATGGCTTTGGCGTCCATCCAGATCATTATCCATCTGGAGCAGTGTCCACTTTGCATCCATGGCTATGCTGTCTATCTGTGCCAGGGTCCATCCACAGTGGGATCCATGGCTCTGGTGTCCATCCAGACCACTGTGCAGTTGGGATCCACGGCTCTGGTGTCCGTCTGGATGCGTGGCTGTGCTGTCCATTCAAACCAGGCTCCATCCACAGAGGGATGCATGGCTCTTGTGTCCATCACGAGTAGTGTGCATTCAGAGTGGGATCCATGGCTCTGGTGTCCATCCAGACCAGTGTCAAGCTGGGATCCATAGCTCTTTTGTCTATTCAGGCAAGCGTCCATCCAGAGTGGAAGCCAGGGTTCTGCTGTCTATCCAGACCAGTGTCCATCCAGAGCGGACACCATTACTCTGGTGTGCATCTCTACCTGCGTCCATCCACAGTGGCATCCATTGCTCTGGTGTCCATCCTGACCACTGTCAATCCACTGTGGGATCCATGGCTCTGGTGTCTATTCACAGCAGCGTCCGTCTAGATTGGGATTTGTGGCTCTTATGTCCATCCAAACCAGTATCCATCCACAGTGGCATCCATGGCTCAGGTGTCCATCCACACCAGTGTCCAGCTGGAATCCATGGCTCTGGCGTCCGTCAAGACCAGTGTCCATTCATAGGGGATCCATGGTCTGGTGCCCATCCAGACCACTGGCCATCCAGAGTGGGATCCATGCCTTGGGGTCTGGCAAGAGTCAATACAAGGTGGGAGGAATGGCTCTGGTCACCATCTAGACCACTGTCCTTCAGGACCAGTGTCCATCTCGAGTCGAATCCATGCCTCATGTTGCTATCTCCACAAGTGTCCATCCAGAGTGGAATCCATGGCCCTTGCATCCATCCAGACCAGGCTCCAATTTGGATCTATGGCTCTGGTGTCCATCCAGAACTGTGTCCATCCAGAGACGGATCCATGACTCTGGAGTCCATCCAGACCAGTATCCACCAACAGTGGGATCCATGGCTCTGCGTTCCATCTGGAGCAGTATCCATCCAGAGTCCAATCCAAGACTCTGCTGTCCATCTGGAGCAGTATCCATCCAGAGTCCAATCCAAGACTCTGCTCTCCATCCAGAACACAGTCAAGCTGGGATCCAAGGCTCTGATGTCTATCCATACCAGTGTCCATCCACAGTGGGATCCATGGCACTGGTGTCTATTCACAGCAGCGTCCATCTAGATTGGGATCCGTGGCTCTTATGTCCATCCAAACCCGTATCCATCCACAGTGGCATCCATTGTTTTGGTGTCCATCCACACCAGTGTCCAGCTGGAGTCATTGGCTCTGGCATCCATCTAGACCAGTGTCCATTGATAGGGGAGCCATGGTCTGGTGCCCATCCAGACCACTGGCCATCCAGAGTGGGATCCATGCCTCGGGGTCTGGCAAGAGTCAATACAAGGTGGGAGGAATGGCTCTGGTCACCATCTAGACCACTGTCCTTCAGGACCAGTGTCCATCTCGAGTCGGATCCATGCCTCTGGTTGCTATCTCCACAAGTGTCCATCAAGAGTGGAATCCATGGCCCTTGTATCCATCCAGACCAGGCTCCAATTTGGATCCATGGCTCTGGTGTCCATCCAGACCAGCATCCATCCAGAGACGGATCCATGGCTCTGGAGTCTATTTAGAACAGAGTAAAGCTGGGATCCAAGGCTCTGAGGTCTATCCATACAAGTGTCCATCCACAGTGGGATCCATCGCTCTGGTTTCCATTGAGACCACTGTCCACTTGAGATCCACGGCTCTGCTGTCCATCTGGACAAGTATCCATCTGGATACGTGGCTGTGCTGTCCATTCATACCAGGCTCCATCTACAGACCCATGCATGACTCCTGTGTCCATCAAGAACAGCGTGCATCCAGAGTGGGATCCATGGCTTTGGCGTCCATCCAGATCATTATCCATCTGGAGCAGTGTCCACTTTGCATCCATGGCTATGCTGTCTATCTGTACCAGGGTCCATCCACAGTGGGATCCATGGCTCTGGTGTCCATCCAGACCACTGTGCAGTTGGGATCCACGGCTCTGGTGTCCGTCTGGATGCGTGGCTGTGCTGTCCATTCAAACCAGGCTCCATCCACAGAGGGATGCATGGCTCTTGTGTCCATCACGAGTAGTGTGCATTCAGAGTGGGATCCATGGCTCTGGTGTCCATCCAGACCAGTGTCAAGCTGGGATCCATAGCTCTTTTGTCTATTCAGGCAAGCGTCCATCCAGAGTGGAAGCCAGGGTTCTGCTGTCTATCCAGACCAGTGTCCATCCAGAGCGGACACCCTTACTCTGGTGTGCATCTCTACCTGCGTCCATCCACAGTGGCATCCATTGCTCTGGTGTCCATCCTGACCACTGTCAATCCACTGTGGGATCCATGGCTCTGGTGTCTATTCACAGCAGCGTCCGTCTAGATTGGGATCCGTGGCTCTTATGTCCATCCAAACCAGTATCCATCCACAGTGGCATCCATGGCTCTGGTGTCCATCCACACCAGTGTCCAGCTGGAATCCATGGCTCTGGCGTCCATCTAGACCAGTGTCCATTCATAGGGGATCCATGGTCTGGTGCCTATCCCGACCACTGGCCATCCAGAGTGGGATGCATGCCTCGGGGTCTGGCAAGACCACTATCAATACAAGGTGGGAGGAATGGCTCTGGTCACCATCTGGACCAGTGTCCATCTGGACCAGTCTCCATCTGGATTCGGATCTATGACTCTGGTTGCTAACTGGAGCAGTATCCATCCAGAGTGGAATCCATGGCCCTTGCATCCATCCAGAACAGGTTCCAATTTGGATCTATGGCTCTTGTGTCCATCCAGAACTGTGTCCATCCAGAGACGGATCCATGGCTCTGGAGTCCATCCAGACCAGTATCCAGCAACAGTGGGATCCATGGCTCTGCGTTCCATCTGGAGCAGTATCTATCCAGAGTCCAATCCAAGACTCTGCTGTCCATCTGGAGCAGTATCCATCCAGAGTCCAATCCAAGACTCTGCTCTCCATCCAGAACACAGTCAAGCTGGGATCCAAGGCTCTGATGTCTATCCATACCAGTGTCCATCCACTGTGGGATCCATGGCACTGGTGTCCATCGAGACCACTGTCCAGTTGGGATCCACGGCTCTGGTGTCCATCTGGATGCGTGGCTGTGCTGTCCATTCAAACCAGGCTCCATCCACAGAGGGATGCATGGCTCTTGTGTCCATCACGAGTAGTGTGCATTCAGAGTGGGATCCATGGCTCTGGTGCCCATCCAGACCAGTGTCAAGCTGGGATCCATAGCTCTTTTGTCTATTCAGGCAAGCGTCCATCCAGAGTGGAAGCCAGGGTTCTGCTGTCTATCCAGACCAGTGTCCATCCAGAGTGGACACCATTACTCTGGTGTGCATCTCTACCTACCTGTGTCCATCCACAGTGGCATCCATTGCTCTGGTGTCCATCCTGACCACTGTCAATCCACTGTGGGATCCATGGCACTGGTGTCTATTCACAGCAGCGTCCATCGAGATTGGGATCCGTGGCTCTTATGTCCATCCAAACCAGTGTCCATCCACAGTGGCATCCATGGCTCAGGTGTCCATCCACACCGGAGTCCAGCTGGAGTCATTGGCTCTGGCATCCATCTAGACCAGTGTCCATTGATAGGGGAGCCATGGTCTGGTGCCCATCCAGACCACTGGCCATCCAGAGTGGGATCCATGCCTCGGGGTCTGGCAAGACCACTATCAATACAAGGTGGGAGGAATGGCTCTGGTCACCAGCCGGACCAGTGTCCATCTGGACCAGTCTCCATCTGGATTCGGATCTATGACTCTGGTTGCTAACTGGAGCAGTATCCATCCAGAGTGGAATCCATGGCCCTTGCATCCATCCAGAACAGGTTCCAATTTGGATCTATGGCTCTTGTGTCCATCCAGAACTGTGTCCATCCAGAGACGGATCCATGGCTCTGGAGTCCATCCAGACTAGTATCCACCAAGAGTGGGATCCATGGCTCTGCGTTCCATCTGGAGCAGTATCCATCCAGAGTCCAATCCAAGACTCTGCTGTCCATCTGGAGCAGTATCCATCCAGAGTCCAATCCAAGACTCTGCTCTCCATCCAGAACACAGTCAAGCTGGGATCCAAGGCTCTGATGTCTATCCATACCAGTGTCCATCCAGAGCAGACACCATTACTCTCGTGTGCATCTCTACCTGCGTCCATCCACAGTGGCATCCATTGCTCTGGTGTCCATCCTGACCACTGTCAATCCACTGTGGGATCCATGGCTCTGGGGTCTATTCACAGCAGCGTCCATCTAGATTGGTATCCGTGGCTCTTATGTCCATCCAAACCCGTATCCATCCACAGTGGCATCCATTGCTCTGATGTCCATCCACACCAGTGTCCAGCTGGAGTCATTGGCTCTGGCATCCATCTAGACCAGTGTCCATTCATAGGGGAGCCATGGTCTGGTGCCCATCCAGACCACTGGCCATCCAGAGTGGGATCCATGCCTCGGGGTCTGGCAAGAGTCAATACAAGGTGGGAGGAATGGCTCTGGTCACCATCTAGACCACTGTCCTTCAGGACCAGTGTCCATCTCGAGTCGGATCCATGCCTCTGGTTGCTATCTCCACAAGTGTCCATCAAGAGTGGAATCCGTGGCCCTTGTATCCATCCAGACCAGGCTCCAATTTGGATCCATGGCTCTGGTGTCCATCCAGACCAGCATCCATCCAGAGACGGATCCATGGCTCTGGAGTCTATTTAGAACAGAGTAAAGCTGGGATCCAAGGCTCTGAGGTCTATCCATACCAGTGTCCATCCACATTGGGATCCATCGCTCTGGTTTCCATTGAGACCACTGTCCAGTTGAGATCCACGGCTCTGCTGTCCATCTGGACAAGTATCCATCTGGATACGTGGCTGTGCTGTCCATTCATACCAGGCTCCATCTACAGACCCATGCATGACTCCTGTGTCCATCAAGAACAGCGTGCATCCAGAGTGGGATCCATGGCTTTGGCGTCCATCCAGATCATTATCCATCTGGAGCAGTGTCCACTTTGCATCCATGGCTATGCTGTCTATCTGTACCAGGGTCCATCCACAGTGGGATCCATGGCTCTGGTGTCCATCCAGACCACTGTGCAGTTGGGATCCACGGCTCTGGTGTCCGTCTGGATGCGTGGCTGTGCTGTCCATTCAAACCAGGCTCCATCCACAGAGGGATGCATGGCTCTTGTGTCCATCACGAGTAGTGTGCATTCAGAGTGGGATCCATGGCTCTGGTGTCCATCCAGACCAGTGTCAAGCTGGGATCCATAGCTCTTTTGTCTATTCAGGCAAGCGTCCATCCAGAGTGGAAGCCAGGGTTCTGGTGTCTATCCAGACCAGTGTCCATCCAGAGCGGACACCATTACTCTGGTGTGCATCTCTACCTGCGTCCATCCACAGTGGCATCCATTGCTCTGGTGTCCATCCTGACCACTGTCAATCCACTGTGGGATCCATGGCTCTGGTGTCTATTCACAGCAGCGTCCGTCTAGATTGGGATCCGTGGCTCTTATGTCCATCCAAACCAGTGTCCATCCACAGTGGCATCCATTGCTCAGGTGTCCATCCACACCAGTGTCCAGCTGGAGTCATTGGCTCTGGCATCCATCTAGACCAGTGTCCATTGATAGGGGAGCCATGGTCTGGTGCCCATCCAGACCACTGGCCATCCAGAGTGGGATCCATTCCTCGGTGTCTGGCAAGAGTCAATACAAGGTGGGAGGAATGGCTCTGGTCACCATATAGACCACTGTCCTTCAGCACCAGTGTCCATCTCGAGTCGAATCCATGCCTCATGTTGCTATCTCCACAAGTGTCCATCAAGAGTGGAATCCATGGCCCTTGTATCCATCCAGAGCAGGCTCCAATTTGGATTCATTGCTCGGGTGTCCATCCAGACCAGCATCCATCCAGAGACGGATCCATGGCTCTGGAGTCTATCCAGACTGGGATCCATCCAAAGTGGGATCCATGGCTCTGGTGTCCATCTGGAGCAGTATCCATCTTGAGTGCAATCCAAGACTCTGCTCTCCATCCAGAACACAGTCAAGCTGGGATCCAAGGCTCTGATGTCTATCCATACCAGTGTCCATCCACAGTGGGATCCATGGCACTGGTGTCCATCGAGACCACTGTCCAGTAGGGATCCACGGCTCTGGTGTCCATCTGGATGCGTGGCTGTGCTGTCCATTCAAACCAAGATCCATCCACAGAGGGATGCATGGCTCTTGTGTCCATCACGAGTAGTGTGCATTCAGAGTGGGATTCATGGCTCTGGTGTCCATCCAGACCAGTGTCAAGCTGGGATCCATAGCTCTTTTGTCTATTCAGGCAAGCGTCCATCCAGAGTGGAAGCCAGGGTTCTGCTGTCTATCCAGACCAGTGTCCATCCAGAGCGGACACCATTACTCTGGTGTGCATCTCTACCTGCGTCCATCCACAGTGGCATCCATTGCTCTGGTGTCCATCCTGACCACTGTCAATCCACTGTGGGATCCATGGCTCTGGGGTCTATTCACAGCAGCGTCCATCCAGATTGGGATCCGTGGCTCTTATGTCCATCCAAACCAGTGTCCATCCACAGTGGCATCCATGGCTCTGGTGTCCATCCACACCAGTGTCCAGCTGGAATCCATGGCTCTGGCATCCATCTAAACCAGTGTCCATTCATAGGGGATCCATGGTCTGGGGCCCATCCAGACCACTGGCCATCCAGAGTGGGATGCATGCCTCGGGGTCTGGCAAGACCACTATCAATACAAGGTGGGAGGAATGGCTCTGGTCACCATCTGGACCAGTGTCCATCTGGACCAGTCTCCATCTGGATTCGGATCCATGACTCTGGTTGCTAACTGGAGCAGTATCCATCCAGAGTGGAATCCATGGCCCTTGCATCCATCCAGAACAGGCTCCAATTTGGATCTATGGCTCTGGTGTCCATCCAGAACTGTGTCCATCCAGGGACGGATCCATGGCTCTGGAGTCCATCCAGACCAGTATGCACCAACAGTGGGATCCTTGGCTCTGCGTTCCATCTGGAGCAGTATCCATCCAGAGTCCAATCCAAGACTCTGCTGTCCATCTGGAGCAGTATCCATCCAGAGTCCAATCCAAGACTCTGCTCTCCATCCAGAACACAGTCAAGCTGGGATCCAAGGCTCTGATGTCTATCCATACCAGTGTCCATCCACAGTGGGATCCATGGCACTGGTGTCTATTCACAGCAGCGTCCATCGAGATTGGGATCCGTGGCTCTTATGTCCATTCAAACCCGTATCCATCCACAGTGGCATCCATTGCTCTGGTGTCCATCCACACCGGAGTCCAGCTGGAGTCATTGGCTCTGGCATCCATCTAGACCAGTGTCCATTGATAGGGGACCCATGGTCTGGTGCCCATCCAGACCACTGGCCATCCAGAGTGGGATCCATGCCTCGGGGTCTGGCAAGAGTCAATACAAGGTGGGAGGAATGGCTCTGGTCACCATCTAGACCACTGTCCTTCAGGACCAGTGTCCATCTCGAGTCGGATCCATGCCTCTGGTTGCTATCTCCACAAGTGTCCATCAAGAGTGGAATCCATGGCCCTTGTATCCATCCAGACCAGGCTCCAATTTGGATCCATGGCTCTGGTGTCCATCCAGACCAGCATCCATCCAGAGACGGATCCATGGCTCTGGAGTCTATTTAGAACAGAGTAAAGCTGGGATCCAAGGCTCTGAGGTCTATCCATACCAGTGTCCATCCACAGTGGGATCCATCGCTCTGGTTTCCATCCAGACCACTGTCCACTTGAGATCCACGGCTCTGCTGTCCATCTGGACAAGTATCCATCTGGATACGTGGCTGTGCTGTCCATTCATACCAGGCTCCATCTACAGACCCATGCATGACTCCTGTGTCCATCAAGAACAGCGTGCATCCAGAGTGGGATCCATGGCTTTGGCGTCCATCCAGATCATTATCCATCTGGAGCAGTGTCCACTTTGCATCCATGGCTATGCTGTCTATCTGTGCCAGGGTCCATCCACAGTGGGATCCATGGCTCTGGTGTCCATCCAGACCACTGTGCAGTTGGGATCCACGGCTCTGGTGTCCGTCTGGATGCGTGGCTGTGCTGTCCATTCAAACCAGGCTCCATCCACAGAGGGATGCATGGCTCTTGTGTCCATCACCAGTAGTGTGCATTCAGAGTGGGATCCATGGCTCTGGTGTCCATCCAGACCAGTGTCAAGCTGGGATCCATAGCTCTTTTGTCTATTCAGGCAAGCGTCCATCCAGAGTGGAAGCCAGGGTTCTGCTGTCTATCCAGACCAGTGTCCATCCAGAGTGGACACCATTACTCTGGTGTGCATCTCTACCTACCTGTGTCCATCCACAGTGGCATCCATTGCTCTGGTGTCCATCCTGACCACTGTCAATCCACTGTGGGATCCATGGCTCTGGGGTCTATTCACAGCAGCGTCCATCCAGATTGGGATCCGTGGCTCTTATGTCCATCCAAACCAGTGTCCATCCACAGTGGCATCCATGGCTCTGGTGTCCATCCACACCAGTGTCCAGCTGGAATCCATGGCTCTGGCGTCCATCAAGACCAGTGTCCATTCATAGGGGATCCATGGTCTGGGGCCCATCCAGACCACTGGCCATCCAGAGTGGGATCCATGCCTCGGGGTCTGGCAAGACCACTATCAATACAAGGTGGGAGGAATGGCTCTGGTCACCATCTGGACCAGTGTCCATGTGGACCAGTGTCCATCTCGTGTCGGATCCATGGCTCTGATTGCTATCTCCACCAGTGTCCATCAAGAGTGGAATCCGTGGCCCTTGTATCCATCCAGACCAGGCTCCAATTTGGATCCATGGCTCTGGTGTCCATCTAGGACAGTGTCCATCCAGGGACAGATCCATGGCTCTGGTGTCCATCTGGAGCAGTATCCATCCAGAGTCCAATCCAGGACTCTGCTCTCTATCCAGAACAGAGTCAACCTGGGATCTAAGGCTTTGATATCGATCCATACCAGTGTCCATCCACAGCACGATCCACGGTTCTGCCGTCCATCTTGACATGTATCCATCTGGATATGTGGCTGTGCTGTACATTCATACCAGGCTTCATCTACAGACCCATGCATGACTCCTGTGTCCATCAAGAACAGCGTGCATCCAGAGTGGGATCCATGGCTTTGGCGTCCATCCAGATCATTATCCATCTGGAGCAGTGTCCACTTTGCATCCATGGCTATGCTGTCCATCTGTACCAGGGTCCATCCAGAGTGGGATCCATGGCTCTGGTGTCCATCCAGACCACTGTCCAGTTGGGATCCACGGCTCTGGTGTCCATCTGGATGCGTGGCTGTGCTGTGCCTTCAAACCAGACTCCATCCACAGAGGGATGCATGGCTCTTGTGTCCATCACGAGTAGTGTGCATTCAGAGTGGGATCCATGGCTCTGGTGTCCATCCAGACCAGTGTCAAGCTGGGATCCATAGCTCTTTTGTCTATTCAGGCAAGCATCCATCCAGAGTGGAAGCCAGGGTTCTGCTGTCTATCCAGACCTGTGTCCATCCAGAGCGGACACCATTACTCTGGTGTGCATCTCTACCTGTGTCCATCCACAGTGGCATCCATTGCTCTGGTGTCCATCCTGACCATTGTCAATCCACTGTGGGATCCATGGCTCTGGTGTCTATTCACAGCAGCGTCCATCCAGATTCGGATCCGTGGCTCTTATGTCCATCCAAACCAGTATCCATCCACAGTGGCATCCATGGCTCTGGTGTCCATCCACACCAGTGTCCAGCTGGAATCCATGGCTCTGGCATCCATCTAGACCACTGTCCATTTATAGCTGATCCATGGACTGGTGCCCATCCAGACCACTGGCCATCCAGATTGGGATCCATGCCTCGGGGTCTGGCAAGACCACTATCAATACAAGGTGAGAGGAATGGCTCTAGTGACCATCTGGAGCAGTGTCCATCTGGACCAGTCTCCATCTGGTTTCGGATCAATGCCTCTGGTTGCTATCTGGAGCAGTATCCATCCACAGTGGAATCCATGGCCCTTGTATCCATCCAGACCAGGCTCCAATTTTGGATTCATGGCTCTGGTGTCCATCCAGACCACTTTGCAGTTGGGATCCACGGCTCTGGTGTCCATCTGGATGCGTGGCTGTGCTGTCCATTCAAACCAGGCTCCATCCACAGAGGGATGCATGGCTCTTGTGTCCATCACGAGTAGTGTGCATTCAGAGTGGGATCCATGGCTCTGGTGTCCATCCAGACCACTGTCCAGTTGGGATCCACGGCTCTGGTGTCCATCTGGATGCGTGGCTGTGCTGTGCCTTCAAACCAGGCTCCATCCACAGAGGGATGCATGGCTCTTGTGTCCATCACCAGTAGTGTGCATTCAGAGTGGGATCCATGGCTCTGGTGTCCATCCAGACCAGTGTCAAGCTGGGATCCATAGCTCTTTTGTCTATTCAGGCAAGCGTCCATCCAGAGTGGAAGCCAGGGTTCTGCTGTCTATCCAGACCAGTGTCCATCCAGAGCGGACACCATTACTCTGGTGTGCATCTCTACCTGTGTCCATCCACAGTGGCATCCATTGCTCTGGTGTCCATCCTGACCACTGTCAATCCACTGTGGGTTCCATGGCTCTGGTGTCTATTCACAGCAGCGTCCATCCAGATTGGGATCTGTGGCTCTTATGTCCACACAATCCAGTGTCCATCCACAGTGGCATCCATCGCTCTGGTGTCCATCCACACCAGTGTCCAGCTGGAAACCTTGTCTCTGGCATCCATCTAGACCAGTGTCCATTCATAGGGGATCCATGGTCTGGTGCCCATCCAGACCACTGGCCATCCAGAGTGGGATCCATGCCTCGGGGTCTGGCCAGAGTCAATACAAGGTGGGAGGAATGGCTCTGGACACCATCTAGACCACTGTCCTTCAGGACCAGTGTCCATCTCGAGTCGGATCCATGCCTCTGGTTGCTATCTCCACAAGTGTCCATCAAGAGTGGAATCCATGGCCCTGGTATCCATCCAGACCAGGCTCCAATTTGGATCCATGGCTCGGGTGTCCATCCAGACCAGCATCCATCCAGAGACGGATCCATGGCTCTGGAGTCTATCCAGAGTGGGATCCATCCAAAGTGCGATCTGTGGCTCTGGTGTCCATCTGGACCAGTATCCATCTAGAGTCCAATCCAAGACTCTGCTCTCCATCCAGAACACAGTCAAGCTGGGATCCAAGGCTCTGATGTCTATCCATACCAGTGTCCATCCACAGTGGGATCCATGGCACTGGTGTCTATTCACAGCAGCGTCCATCTAGATTGGGATCCGTGGCTCTTATGTCCATCCAAACCCGTATCCATCCACAGTGGCATCTATTGCTCTGGTGTCCATCCACACCACTGTCCAGCTGGAATCCATGGCTCTGGCATCCGTCTAGATAAGTGTCCATTGTTAGGGGAGCCATGGTCTGGTGCCCATCCAGACCACTGGCCATCCAGAGTGGGATCCATGCCTCGGGGTCTGGCAAGAGTCAATACAAGGTGGGAGGAATGGCTCTGGTCACCATCTAGACCACTGTCCTTCAGGACCAGTGTCCATCTCGAGTCGGATCCATGCCTCTGGTTGCTATCTCCACAGGTGTCCATCAAGAGTGGAATCCATGGCCCTTGTATCCATCCAGACCAGGCTGCAATTTGGATCCATGGCTCTGGTGTCCATCCAGACCAGCATCCATCCAGAGACGGATCCATGGCTCTGGAGTCTATCCAGAACAGAGTAAAGCTGGGATCCAAGGCTCTGATGTCTATTTATACCAGAGCCCATCCACAGTGGGATCCATCGCTCTGGTTTCCATCCAGACCACTGTCCACTTGAGATCCACGGCTCTGCTGTCCATCTGGACAAGTATCCATCTGGATACGTGGCTGTGCTGTCCATTCATACCAGGCTCCATCTACAGACCCATGCATGACTCCTGTGTCCATCAAGAACAGTGTGCATCCAGAGTGGGATCCATGGCTTTGGCGTCCATCCAGATCATTATCCATCTGGAGTAGTGTCCACTTTGCATCCATGGCTATGCTGTCCATCTGTACCAGGGTCCATCCAGAGTGGGATCCATGGCTCTGGTGTCCATCCAGAACACTGTCCAGTTGGGATCCACGGCTCTGGTGTCCATCTGGATGCGTGGCTGTGCTGTGCCTTCAAACCAGGCTCCATCCACAGAGGGATGCATGGCTCTTGTGTCCATCACCAGTAGTGTGCATTCAGAGTGGGATCCATGGCTCTGGTGTCCATCCAGACCAGTGTCAAGCTGGGATCCATAGCTCTTTTGTCTATTCAGGCAAGCGTCCATCCAGAGTGGAAGCCAGGGTTCTGCTGTCTATCCTGACCAGTGTCCATCCAGAGCGGACACCATTACTCTGTTGTGCATCTCTACCTGTGTCCATCCACAGTGGAATCCATTGCTCTGGTGTCCATCCTGACCACTGTCAATCCACTGTGGGATCCATGGCTCTGGTGTCTATTCACAGCAGCGTACATCCAGATTGGGATCCGTGGCTCTTATGTCCATCCAAACCAGTGTCCATCCACAGTGGCATCCATTGCTCTGGTGTCCATCCACACCAGTGTCCAGCTGGAATCCATGGCTCTGGCGTCCATCTAGACCAGTGTCCATTCATAGGGGATCCATGGTCTGGTGCCCATCCAGACCACTGGCCATCCAGAGTGGGATCCATGCCTCGGGGTCTGGCAAGACCACTATCAATACAAGGTGGGAGGAATGGCTCTGGTCACCATCTGGACCAGTGTCCATGTGGACCAGTCTCCATCTGGATTCGGATCCATGACTCTGGTTGCTATCTCCACCAGGGTCCATCAAGAGTGGAATCCGTGGCCCTTGTATCCATCCAGACCAGGCTCCAATTTGGATCCATGGCTCTGGTGTCCATCTAGGACAGTGTCCATCCAGGGACGGATCCATGGCTCTGGTGTCCATCTGGAGCAGTATCCATCCAGAGTCCAATCCAGGACTCTGCTCTCCATCCAGAACACAGTCAAGCTGGGATCCAAGGCTCGGATGTCTATCCATACCAGTGTCCATCCACAATGGGATCCATGGCACTGGTGTCTATTCACAGCAGCGTCCATCTAGATTGGGATCCGTGGCTCTTATGTCCATCCAAACCAGTATCCATCCCCTGTGGCATCCATGGCTCTGGTGTCCATCCACACCAGTGTCCAGCTGGAATCCATGGCTCTGGCGTCCATCAGGACCAGTGTCCATTCATAGGGGATCCGAGGTCTGGTGCCCATCCAGACCACTGGCCATCCAGAGTGGGATCCATGCCTCGGGGTCTGGCAAGACCACTATCAATACAAGGTGGGAGGAATGGCTCTGGTCACCATCTGGACCAGTGTCCATGTGGACCAGTGTCCATCTCGTGTCGGATCCATGGCTCTGATTGCTATCTCCACCAGTGTCCATCAAGAGTGGAATCCGTGGCCCTTGTATCCATCCAGACCAGGCTCCAATTTGGATCCATGGCTCTGGTGTCCATCTAGGACAGTGTCCATCCAGAGACGGATCCATGGCTCTGGTGTCCATCTGGAGCAGTATCCATCCAGAGTCCAGTCCAGGACTCTGCTCTCCATCCAGTAGACAGTCAAGCTGGGATCCAAGGCTCGGATGTCTATCCATACCAGTGTCCATCCACAATGGGATCCATGGCACTGGTGTCTATTCACAGCAGCGTCCATCTAGATTTGGATCCGTGGCTCTTATGTCCATCCAAACCAGTATCCATCCACAATGGCATCCATTGCTCTGGTGTCCATCCACACCAGTGTCCAGCTGGAATCCATGGCTCTGGCGTTTGTTAAGACCACTGTCCATTCATAGGGGATCCATGGTCTGGTGCCCATCCAGACCACTGGCCCTCCAGAGTGGGATCCATGCCTCGGGGTCTGGCAAGAGTCAATACAAGGTGGGAGGAATGGCTCTGGTCACCATCTAGACCACTGTCCTTCAGGACCAGTGTCCATCTCGAGTCGGATCCATGCCTCTGGTTGCTATCTCCACAAGTGTCTATCAAGAGTGGAATCCATGGCCCTGGTATCCATCCAGACCAGGCTCCAATTTGGATCCATGGCTCGGGTGTCCATCCAGACCAGCATCCATCCAGAGACGGATCCATGGCTCTGGAGTCTATCCAGAGTGGGATCCATCCAAAGTGCGATCTGTGGCTCTGGTGTCCATCTGGAGCAGTATCCATCTAGAGTCCAATCCAAGACTCTGCTCTCCATCCAGAACACAGTCAAGCTGGGATCCAAGGCTCTGATGTCTATCCATACCAGTGTCCATCCACAGTGGGATCCATGGCACTGGTGTCTATTCACAGCAGTGTCCATCTAGATTGGGATCCGTGGCTCTTATGTCCATCCAAACCCGTATCCATCCACAGTGGCATCTATTGCTCTGGTGTCCATCCACACCACTGTCCAGCTGGAATCCATGGCTCTGGCATCCGTCTAGATAAGTGTCCATTGTTAGGGGAGCCATGGTCTGGTGCCCATCCAGACCACTGGCCATCCAGAGTGGGATCCATGCCTCGGGGTCTGGCAAGAGTCAATACAAGGTGGGAGGAATGGCTCTGGTCACCATCTAGACCACTGTCCTTCAGGACCAGTGTCCATCTCGAGTCGGATCCATGCCTCTGGTTGCTATCTCCACAGGTGTCCATCCAGAGTGGAATCCATGGCCCTTGTATCCATCCAGACCAGGCTGCAATTTGGATCCATGGCTCTGGTGTCCATCCAGACCAGCATCCATCCAGAGACGGATCCATGGCTCTGGAGTCTATCCAGAACAGAGTAAAGCTGGGATCCAAGGCTCTGAGGTCTATCCATACCAGTGTCCATCCACAGTGGGATCCATCGCTCTGGTTTCCATCCAGACAACTGTCCACTTGCGATCCACGGCTCTGCTGTCCATCTGGACAAGTATCCATCTGGATACGTGGCTGTGCTGTCCATTCATACCAGGCTCCATCTACAGACCCATGCATGACTCCTGTGTCCATCAAGAACAGCGTGCATCCAGAGTGGGATCCATGGCTTTGGCGTCCATCCAGATCATTATCCATCTGGAGCAGTGTCCACTTTGCATCCATGGCTACGCTGTCCATCTGTACCAGGGTCCATCCAGAGTGGGATCCATGGCTCTGGTGTCCATCCAGACCACTGTCAAGCTGGGATCCATAGCTCTTTTGTCTATTCAGGCAAGCGTCCATCCAGAGTGGAAGCCAGGGTTCTGCTGTCTATCCAGACCAGTGTCCATCCAGAGCGGGCACCATTACTCTGGTGTGCACCTCTACCTATGTCCATCCACAGTGGCATCCATTGCTCTGGTGTCCATCCTGACCACTGTCAATCCACTGTGGGATCCATGGCTCTGGTGTCTATTCACAGCAGCGTCCATCCAGATTGGGATCCGTGGCTCTTATGTCCATCCAAACCAGTATCCATCCCCAGTGGCATCCATGGCTCTGGTGTCCATCCACACCAGTGTCCACCTGGAATCCATGGCTCTGGCGTCCATCTAGACCACTGTCCATTCATAGGGGATCCATGGACTGGTGCCCATCCAGACCACTGGCCATCCAGAGTGGGATCCATGCCTCGGGGTCTGGCAAGACCACTATCAATACAAGGTGAGAGGAATGGCTCTAGTGACCATCTGGAGCAGTGTCCATCTGGACCAGTCTCCATCTGGATTCGGATCAATGCCTTCGGTTGCTATCTGGAGCAGTATCCATCCAGAGTGGAATCCATGGCCCTTGTATCCATCCAGACCAGGCTCCAATTTTGGATTCATGGCTCTGGTGTCCATCCAGACCACTTTGCAGTTGGGATCCACGGCTCTGGTGTCCATCTGGATGCGTGGCTGTGCTGTCCATTCAAACCAGGCTCCATCCACAGAGGGATGCATGGCTCTTGTGTCCATCACGAGTAGTGTGCATTCAGAGTGGGATCCATGGCTCTGGTGTCCATCCAGACCAGTGTCAAGCTGGGATCCATAGCTCTTTTGTCTATTCAGGCAAGCGTCCATCCAGAGTGGAAGCCAGGGTTCTGCTGTCTATCCTGACCAGGGTCTATCCAAAGCGGACACCATTACTCTGGTGTGCATCTCTACCTGTGTCCATCCACAGTGGCATCCATTGCTCTGGTGTCCATCCTGACCACTGTCAATCCACTGTGGGATCCATGGCTCTGGTGTCTATTCACAGCAGCGTCCATCTAGATTGGGATCCGTGGCTCTTATGTCCATCCAAACCAGTATCCATCCCCAGTGGCATCCATGGCTCTGGTGTCCATCCACACCAGTGTCCAGCTGGAATCCATGGCTCTGGCGTCCATCAAGACCAGTGTCCATTCATAGGGGATCCGAGGTCTGGTGCCCATCCAGACCACTGGCCATCCAGAGTGGGATCCATGCCTCGGGGTCTGGCAAGACCACTATCAATACAAGGTGGGAGGAATGGCTCTGGTCACCATCTGGACCAGTGTCCCTATGGACCAGTGTCCATCTCGTGTCGGATCCATGGCTCTGATTGCTATCTCCACCAGTGTCCATCAAGAGTGGAATCCGTGGCCCTTGTATCCATCCAGACCAGGCTCCAATTTGGATCCATGGCTCTGGTGTCCATCTAGGACAGTGTCCATCCAGAGACGGATCCATGGCTCTGGTGTCCATCTGGAGCAGTATCCATCCAGAGTCCAATCCAGGACTCTGCTCTCCATCCAGAACACAGTCAAGCTGGGATCCAAGGCTCGGATGTCTATCCATACCAGTGTCCATCCACAGTGGGATCCATGGCACTGGTGTCTATTCACAGCAGTGTCCATCTAGATTGGGATCCGTGGCTCTTATGTCCATCCAAACCCGTATCCATCCACAGTGGCATCTATTGCTCTGGTGTCCATCCACACCACTGTCCAGCTGGAATCCATGGCTCTGGCATCCGTCTAGATAAGTGTCCATTGTTAGGGGAGCCATGGTCTGCTGCCCATCCAGACCACTGGCCATCCAGAGTGGGATCCATGCCTCGGGGTCTGGCAAGAGTCAATACAAGGTGGGAGGAATGGCTCTGGTCACCATCTAGACCACTGTCCTTCAGGACCAGTGTCCATCTCGAGTCGGATCCATGCCTCTGGTTGCTATCTCCACAGGTGTCCATCAAGAGTGGAATCCATGGCCCTTGTATCCATCCAGACCAGGCTGCAATTTGGATCCATGGCTCTGGTGATCATCCAGACCAGCATCCATCCAGAGACGGATCCATGGCTCTGGAGTCTATCCAGAACAGAGTAAAGCTCGGATCCAAGGCTCTGATGTCTATTTATACCAGAGCCCATCCACAGTGGGATCCATCGCTCTGGTTTCCATCCAGACCACTGTCCACTTGAGATCCACGGCTCTGCTGTCCATCTGGACAAGTATCCATCTGGATACGTGGCTGTGCTGTCCATTCATACCAGGCTCCATCTACAGACCCATGCATGACTCCTGTGTCCATCAAGAACAGCGTGCATCCAGAGTGGGATCCATGGCTTTGGCGTCCATCCAGATCATTATCCATCTGGAGCAGTGTCCACTTTGCATCCATGGCTATGCTGTCCATCTGTACCAGGGTCCATCCAGAGTGGGATCCATGGCTCTGGTGTCCATCCAGACCACTGTGCAGTTGGGATCCACGGCTCTGGTGTCCATCTGGATGCGTGGCTGTGCTGTGCCTTCAAACCAGGCTCCATCCACAGAGGGATGCATGGCTCTTGTGTCCATCACGAGTAGTGTGCATTCAGAGTGGGATCCATGGCTCTGGTGTCCATCCAGACCAGTGTCAAGCTGGGATCCATAGCTCTTTTGTCTATTCAGGCAAGCGTCCATCCAGAGTGGAAGCCAGGGTTCTGGTGTCTATCCTGACCAGTGTCCATCCAGAGCGGACACCATTACTCTGGTGTGCATCTCTACCTGTGTCCATCCACAGTGGCATCCATTGCTCTGGTGTCCATCCTGACCACTGTCAATCCACTGTGGGATCCATGGCTCTGGTGTCTATTCACAGCAGCGTCCATCTAGATTGGGATCCGTGGCTCTTATGTCCATCCAAACCAGTATCCATCCACAGTGGCATCCATGGCTCTGGTGTCCATCCACACCAGTGTCCACCAGGAATCTATGGCTCTGGCGTCCATCAAGACCAGTGTCCATTCATAGGGGATCCGAGGTCTGGTGCCCATCCAGACCACTGGCCATCCAGAGTGGGATCCATGCCTCGGGGTCTGGCAAGACCACTATCAATACAAGGTGGGAGGAATGGCTCTGGTCACCATCTGGACCAGTGTCCATGTGGACCAGTGTCCATCTCGAGTCGGATCCATGGCTCTGATTGCTATCTCCACCAGTGTCCATCAAGAGTGGAATCCATGGCCCTGGTATCCATCCAGACCAGGCTCCAATTTGGATCCATGGCTCGGGTGTCCATCCAGACCAGCATCCATCCAGAGACGGATCCATGGCTCTGGAGTCTATCCAGAGTGGGATCCATCCAAAGTGCGATCTGTGGCTCTGGTGTCCATCTGGAGCAGTATCCATCTAGAGTCCAATCCAAGACTCTGCTCTCCATCCAGAACACAGTCAAGCTGGGATCCAAGGCTCTGATGTCTATCCATACCAGTGTCCATCCACAGTGGGATCCATGGCACTGGTGTCTATTCACAGCAGTGTCCATCTAGATTGGGATCCGTGGCTCTTATGTCCATCCAAACCCGTATCCATCCACAGTGGCATCTATTGCTCTGGTGTCCATCCACACCACTGTCCAGCTGGAATCCATGGCTCTGGCATCCGTCTAGATAAGTGTCCATTGTTAGGGGAGCCATGGTCTGCTGCCCATCCAGACCACTGGCCATCCAGAGTGGGATCCATGCCTCGGGGTCTGGCAAGAGTCAATACAAGGTGGGAGGAATGGCTCTGGTCACCATCTAGACCACTGTCCTTCAGGACCAGTGTCCATCTCGAGTCGGATCCATGCCTCTGGTTGCTATCTCCACAGGTGTCCATCAAGAGTGGAATCCATGGCCCTTGTATCCATCCAGACCAGGCTGCAATTTGGATCCATGGCTCTGGTGATCATCCAGACCAGCATCCATCCAGAGACGGATCCATGGCTCTGGAGTCTATCCAGAACAGAGTAAAGCTCGGATCCAAGGCTATGATGTCTATTTATACCAGAGCCCATCCACAGTGGGATCCATCGCTCTGGTTTCCATCCAGACCACTGTCCACTTGAGATCCACGGCTCTGCTCTCCATCTGGACAAGTATCCATCTGGATACGTGGCTGTGCTGTCCATTCATACCAGGCTCCATCTACAGACTCATGCATGACTCCTGTGTCCATCAAGAACAGCGTGCATCCAGAGTGGGATCCATGGCATTGGCGTCCATCCAGATCATTATCCATCTGGAGCAGTGTCCACTTTGCATCCATGGCTATGCTGTCCATCTGTACCAGGGTCCATCCAGAGTGGGATCCATGGCTCTGGTGTCCATCCAGACCACTGTCCAGTTGGGATCCACGGCTCTGGTGTCCATCTGGATGCGTGGCTGTGCTGTGCCTTCAAACCAGGCTCCATCCACAGAGGGATGCATGGCTCTTGTGTCCATCACGAGTAGTGTGCATTCAGAGTGGGATCCATGGCTCTGGTGTCCATCCAGACCAGTGTCAAGCTGGGATCCATAGCTCTTTTGTCTATTCAGGCAAGCGTCCATCCAGAGTGGAAGCCAGGGTTCTGCTGTCTATCCAGACCAGTGTCCATCCAGAGCGGACACCATTACTCTGGTGTGCACCTCTACCTATGTCCATCCACAGTGGCATCCATTGCTCTGGTGTCCATCCTGACCACTGTCAATCCACTGTGGGATCCATGGCTCTGGTGTCTATTCACAGCAGCGTCCATCCAGATTGGGATCCGTGGCTCTTATGTCCATCCAAACCAGTATCCATCCCCAGTGGCATCCATGGCTCTGGTGTCCATCCACACCAGTATCCACCTGGAATCCATGGCTCTGGCGTCCATCTAGACCACTGTCCATTCATAGGGGGTCCATGGACTGGTGCCCATCCAGACCACTGGCCATCCAGAGTGGGATCCATGCCTCGGGGTCTGGCAAGACCACTATCAATACAAGGTGAGAGGAATGGCTCTAGTGACCATCTGGAGCAGTGTCCATCTGGACCAGTCTCCATCTGGATTCGGATCAATGCCTTTGGTTGCTATCTGGAGCAGTATCCATCCAGAGTGCAATCCATGGCCCTTGTATCCATCCAGACCAGGCTCCAATTTTGGATTCATGGCTCTGGTGTCCATCCAGACCACTTTGCAGTTGGGATCCACGGCTCTGGTGTCCATCTGGATGCGTGGCTGTGCTGTGCCTTCAAACCAGGCTCCATCCACAGAGGGATGCATGGCTCTTGTGTCCATCACGAGTAGTGTGCATTCAGAGTGGGATCCATGGCTCTGGTGTCCATCCAGACCAGTGTCAAGCTGGGATCCATAGCTCTTTTGTCTATTCAGGCAAGCGTCCATCCAGAGTGGAAGCCAGGGTTCTGCTGTCTATCCTGACCAGTGTCCATCCAGAGCGGACACCATTACTCTGGTGTGCATCTCTACCTGTGTCCATCCACAGTGGCATCCATTGCTCTGGTGTCCATCCTGACCACTGACAATCCACTGTGGGATCCATGGCTCTGGTGTCTATTCACAGCAGCGTCCATCTAGATTGGGATCCGTGGCTCTTATGTCCATCCAAACCAGTATCCATCCCCAGTGGCATCCATTGCTCTGGTGTCCATCCACACCAGTGTCCAGCTGGAATCCATGGCTCTGGCGTCCATCAAGACCAGTGTCCATTCATAGGGGATCCGAGGTCTGGTGCCCATCCAGACCACTGGCCATCCAGAGTGGGATCCATGCCTCGGGGTCTGGCAAGACCACTATCAATACAAGGTGGGAGGAATGGCTCTGGTCACCATCTGGACCAGTGTCCATGTGGACCAGTGTCCATCTCGTGTCGGATCCATGGCTCTGATTGCTATCTCCACCAGTGTCCATCAAGAGTGGAATCCGTGGCCCTTGTATCCATCCAGACCAGGCTCCAATTTGGATCCATGGCTCTGGTGTCCATCTAGGACAGTGTCCATCCAGAGACGGATCCATGGCTCTGGTGTCCATCTGGAGCAGTATCCATCCAGAGTCCAATCCAGGACTCTGCTCTCCATCCAGCACACAGTCAAGCTGGGATCCAAGGCTCGGATGTCTATCCATACCAGTGTCCATCCACAATGGGATCCATGGCACTGGTGTCTATTCACAGCAGCGTCCATCTAGATTGGGATCCGTGGCTCTTATGTCCATCCAAACCAGTATCCATCCACAATGGCATCCATTGCTCTGGTGTCCATCCACACCAGTGTCCAGCTGGAATCCATGGCTCTGGCGTCCGTTAAGACCACTGTCCATTCATAGGGGATCCATGGTCTGGTGCCCATCCAGACCACTGGCCCTCCAGAGTGGGATCCATGCCTCGGGGTCTGGCAAGAGTCAATACAAGGTGGGAGGAATGGCTCTGGTCACCATCTAGACCACTGTCCTTCAGGACCAGTGTCCATCTCGAGTCGGATCCATGCCTCTGGTTGCTATCTCCACAAGTGTCCATCAAGAGTGGAATCCATGGCCCTGGTATCCATCCAGACCAGGCTCCAATTTGGATCCATGGCTCGGGTGTCCATCCAGACCAGCATCCATCCAGAGACGGATCCATGGCTCTGGAGTCTATCCAGAGTGGGATCCATCCAAAGTGCGATCTGTGGCTCTGGTGTCCATCTGGAGCAGTATCCATCTAGAGTCCAATCCAAGACTCTGCTCTCCATCCAGAACACAGTCAAGCTGGGATCCAAGGCTCTGCTGTCTATCCATACCAGTGTCCATCCACAGTGGGATCCATGGCACTGGTGTCTATTCACAGCAGTGTCCATCTAGATTGGGATCCGTGGCTCTTATGTCCATCCAAACCCGTATCCATCCACAGTGGCATCTATTGCTCTGGTGTCCATCCACACCACTGTCCAGCTGGAATCCATGGCTCTGGCATCCGTCTAGATAAGTGTCCATTGTTAGGGGAGCCATGGTCTGGTGCCCATCCAGACCACTGGCCATCCAGAGTGGGATCCATGCCTCGGGGTCTGGCAAGAGTCAATACAAGGTGGGAGGAATGGCTCTGGTCACCATCTAGACCACTGTCCTTCAGGACCAGTGTCCATCTCGAGTCGGATCCATGCCTCTGGTTGCTATCTCCACAGGTGTCCATCAAGAGTGGAATCCATGGCCCTTGTATCCATCCAGACCAGGCTGCAATTTGGATCCATGGCTCTGGTGATCATCCAGACCAGCATCCATCCAGAGACGGATCCATGGCTCTGGAGTCTATCCAGAACAGAGTAAAGCTCGGATCCAAGGCTATGATGTCTATTTATACCAGAGCCCATCCACAGTGGGATCCATCGCTCTGGTTTCCATCCAGACCACTGTCCACTTGAGATCCACGGCTCTGCTCTCCATCTGGACAAGTATCCATCTGGATACGTGGCTGTGCTGTCCATTCATACCAGGCTCCATCTACAGACTCATGCATGACTCCTGTGTCCATCAAGAACAGCGTGCATCCAGAGTGGGATCCATGGCATTGGCGTCCATCCAGATCATTATCCATCTGGAGCAGTGTCCACTTTGCATCCATGGCTATGCTGTCCATCTGTACCAGGGTCCATCCAGAGTGGGATCCATGGCTCTGGTGTCCATCCAGACCACTGTCCAGTTGGGATCCACGGCTCTGGTGTCCATCTGGATGCGTGGCTGTGCTGTGCCTTCAAACCAGGCTCCATCCACAGAGGGATGCATGGCTCTTGTGTCCATCACGAGTAGTGTGCATTCAGAGTGGGATCCATGGCTCTGGTGTCCATCCAGACCAGTGTCAAGCTGGGATCCATAGCTCTTTTGTCTATTCAGGCAAGCGTCCATCCAGAGTGTAAGCCAGGGTTCTGGTGTCTATCCTGACCAGGGTCTATCCAAAGCGGACACCATTACTCTGGTGTGCATCTCTACCTGTGTCCATCCACAGTGGCATCCATTGCTCTGGTGTCCATCCTGACCACTGTCAATCCACTGTGGGATCCATGGCTCTGGTGTCTATTCACAGCAGCGTCCATCTAGATTGGGATCCGTGGCTCTTATGTCCATCCAAACCAGTATCCATCCCCAGTGGCATCCATTGCTCTGGTGTCCATCCACACCAGTGTCCAGCTGGAATCCATGGCTCTGGCGTCCATCAAGACCAGTGTCCATTCATAGGGGATCCGAGGTCTTGTGCCCATCCAGACCACTGGCCATCCAGAGTGGGATCCATGCCTCGGGGTCTGGCAAGACCACTATCAATACAAGGTGGGAGGAATGGCTCTGGTCACCATCTGGACCAGTGTCCCTGTGGACCAGTGTCCATCTCGTGTCGGATCCATGGCTCTGATTGCTATCTCCACCAGTGTCCATCAAGAGTGGAATCCGTGGCCCTTGTATCCATCCAGACCAGGCTCCAATTTGGATCCATGGCTCTGGTGTCCATCTAGGACAGTGTCCATCCAGAGACGGATCCATGGCTCTGGTGTCCATCTGGACCAGTATCCATCCAGAGTCCAATCCAGGACTCTGCTCTCCATCCAGAACACAGTCAAGCTGGGATCCAAGGCTCGGATGTCTATCCATACCAGTGTCCATCCACAATGGGATCCATGGCACTGGTGTCTATTCACAGCAGCGTCCATCTAGATTGGGATCCGTGGCTCTTATGTCCATCCAAACCAGTATCCATCCACAATGGCATCCATTGCTCTGGTGTCCATCCACACCAGTGTCCAGCTGGAATCCATGGCTCTGGCGTCCGTTAAGACCACTGTCCATTCATAGGGGATCCATGGTCTGGTGCCCATCCAGACCACTGGCCCTCCAGAGTGGGATCCATGCCTCGGGGTCTGGCAAGAGTCAATACAAGGTGGGAGGAATGGCTCTGGTCACCATCTAGACCACTGTCCTTCAGGACCAGTGTCCATCTCGAGTCGGATCCATGCCTCTGGTTGCTATCTCCACAAGTGTCCATCAAGAGTGGAATCCATGGCCCTGGTATCCATCCAGACCAGGCTCCAATTTGGATCCATGGCTCGGGTGTCCATCCAGACCAGCATCCATCCAGAGACGGATCCATGGCTCTGGAGTCTATCCAGAGTGGGATCCATCCAAAGTGCGATCTGTGGCTCTGGTGTCCATCTGGAGCAGTATCCATCTAGAGTCCAATCCAAGACTCTGCTCTCCATCCAGAACACAGTCAAGCTGGGATCCAAGGCTCTGATGTCTATCCATACCAGTGTCCATCCACAGTGGGATCCATGGCACTGGTGTCTATTCACAGCAGCGTCCATCTAGATTGGGATCCGTGGCTCTTATGTCCATCCAAACCCGTATCCATCCAAAGTGGCATCTATTGCTCTGGTGTCCATCCACACCACTGTCCAGCTGGAATCCATGGCTCTGGCATCCGTCTAGATAAGTGTCCATTGTTAGGGGAGCAATGGTCTGGTGCCCATCCAGACCACTGGCCATCCAGAGTGGGATCCATGCCTCGGGGTCTGGCAAGAGTCAATACAAGGTGGGAGGAATGGCTCTGGTCACCATCTAGACCACTGTCCTTCAGGACCAGTGTCCATCTCGAGTCGGATCCATGCCTCTGGTTGCTATCTCCACAGGTGTCCATCAAGAGTGGAATCCATGGCCCTTGTATCCATCCAGACCAGGCTGCAATTTGGATCCATGGCTCTGGTGATCATCCAGACCAGCATCCATCCAGAGACGGATCCATGGCTCTGGAGTCTATCCAGAACAGAGTAAAGCTCGGATCCAAGGCTATGATGTCTATTTATACCAGAGCCCATCCACAATGGGATCCATCGCTCTGGTTTCCATCCAGACCACTGTCCACTTGAGATCCATGGCTCTGCTGTCCATCTGGAGAAGTATCCATCTGGATACGTGGCTGTGCTGTCCATTCATACCAGGCTCCATCTACAGACTCATGCATGACCCCTGTGTCCATCAAGAACAGCGTGCATCCAGAGTGGGATCCATGGCATTGGCGTCCATCCAGATCATTATCCATCTGGAGCAGTGTCCACTTTGCATCCATGGCTATGCTGTCCATCTGTACCAGGGTCCATCCAGAGTGGGATCCATGGCTCTGGTGTCCATCCAGACCACTGTCCAGTTGGGATCCACGGCTCTGGTGTCCATCTGGATGCGTGGCTGTGCTGTGCCTTCAAACCAGGCTCCATCCACAGAGGGATGCATGGCTCTTGTGTCCATCACGAGTAGTGTGCATTCAGAGTGGGATCCATGGCTCTGGTGTCCATCCAGACCAGTGTCAAGCTGGGATCCATAGCTCTTTTGTCTATTCAGGCAAGCGTCCATCCAGAGTGTAAGCCAGGGTTCTGGTGTCTATCCTGACCAGGGTCTATCCAAAGCGGACACCATTACTCTGGTGTGCATCTCTACCTGTGTCCATCCACAGTGGCATCCATTGCTCTGATGTCCATCCTGACCACTGACAATCCACTGTGGGATCCATGGCTCTGGTGTCTATTCACAGCAGCGTCCATCTAGATTGGGATCCGTGGCTCTTATGTCCATCCAAACCAGTATCCATCCCCTGTGGCATCCATGGCTCTGGTGTCCATCCACACCAGTGTCCAGCTGGAATCCATGGCTCTGGCGTCCATCAAGACCAGTGTCCATTCATAGGGGATCCGAGGTCTGGTGCCCATCCAGACCACTGGCCATCCAGAGTGGGATCCATGCCTCGGGGTCTGGCAAGACCACTATCAATACAAGGTGGGAGGAATGGCTCTGGTCACCATCTGGACCAGTGTCCATGTGGACCAGTGTCCGTCTCGTGTCGGATCCATGGCTCTGATTGCTATCTCCACCAGTGTCCATCAAGAGTGGAATCCGTGGCCCTTGTATCCATCCAGACCAGGCTCCAATTTGGATCCATGGCTCTGGTGTCCATCTAGGACAGTGTCCATCCAGAGACGGATCCATGGCTCTGGTGTCCATCTGGAGCAGTATCCATCCAGAGTCCAATCCAGGACTCTGCTCTCCATCCAGAACACAGTCAAGCTGGGATCCAAGGCTCGGATGTCTATCCATACCAGTGTCCATCCACAATGGGATCCATGGCACTGGTGTCTATTCACAGCAGCGTCCATCTAGATTGGGATCCGTGGCTCTTATGTCCATCCAAACCAGTATCCATCCACAATGGCATCCATTGCTCTGGTGTCCATCCACACCAGTGTCCAGCTGGAATCCATGGCTCTGGCGTCCGTTAAGACCACTGTCCATTCATAGGGGATCCATGGTCCGGTGCCCATCCAGACCACTGGCCCTCCAGAGTGGGATCCATGCCTCGGGGTCTGGCAAGAGTCAATACAAGGTGGGAGGAATGGCTCTGGTCACCATCTAGACCACTGTCCTTCAGGACCAGTGTCCATCTCGAGTCGGATCCATGCCTCTGGTTGCTATCTCCACAGGTGTCCATCAAGAGTGGAATCCATGGCCCTGGTATCCATCCAGACCAGGCTCCAATTTGGATCCATGGCTCGGGTGTCCATCCAGACCAGCATCCATCCAGAGACGGATCCATGGCTCTGGAGTCTATCCAGAGTGGGATCCATCCAAAGTGCGATCTGTGGCTCTGGTGTCCATCTGGAGCAGTATCCATCTAGAGTCCAATCCAAGACTCTGCTCTCCATCCAGAACACAGTCAAGCTGGGATCCAAGGCTCTGATGTCTATCCATACCAGTGTCCATCCACAGTGGGATCCATGGCACTGGTGTCTATTCACAGCAGCGTCCATCTAGATTGGGATCCGTGGCTCTTATGTCCATCCAAACCCATATCCATCCACAGTGGCATCTATTGCTCTGGTGTCCATCCACACCACTGTCCAGCTGGAATCCATGGCTCTGGCATCCGTCTAGATAAGTGTCCATTGTTAGGGGAGCCATGGTCTGGTGCCCATCCAGACCACTGGCCATCCAGAGTGGGATCCATGCCTCGGGGTCTGGCAAGAGTCAATACAAGGTGGGAGGAATGGCTCTGGTCACCATCTAGACCACTGTCCTTCAGGACCAGTGTCCATCTCGAGTCGGATCCATGCCTCTGGTTGCTATCTCCACAGGTGTCCATCAAGAGTGGAATCCGTGGCCCTTGTATCCATCCAGACCAGGCTGCAATTTGGATCCATGGCTCTGGTGATCATCCAGACCAGCATCCATCCAGAGACGGATCCATGGCTCTGGAGTCTATCCAGAACAGAGTAAAGCTCGGATCCAAGGCTCTGATGTCTATTTATACAAGAGCCCATCCACAGTGGGATCCATCGCTCTGCTCTCCATCCAGACCACTGTCCACTTGAGATCCACGGCTCTGCTGTCCATCTGGACAAGTATCCATCTGGATACGTGGCTGTGCTGTCCATTCATACCAGGCTCCATCTACAGACCCATGCATGACTCCTGTGTCCATCAAGAACAGCGTCCATCCAGAGTGGGATCCATGGCTTTGGCGTCCATCCAGATCATTATCCATCTGGAGCAGTGTCCACTTTGCATCCATGGCTATGCTGTCCATCTGTACCAGGGTCCATCCAGAGTGGGATCCATGGCTCTGGTGTCCATCCAGACCACTGTCCAGTTGGGATCCACGGCTCTGGTGTCCATCTGGATGCGTGGCTGTGCTGTGCCTTCAAACCAGGCTCCATCCACAGAGGGATGCATGGCTCTTGTGTCCATCACGAGTAGTGTGCATTCAGAGTGGGATCCATGGCTCTGGTGTCCATCCAGACCAGTGTCAAGCTGGGATCCATAGCTCTTTTGTCTATTCAGGCAAGCGTCCATCCAGAGTGGAAGCCAGGGTTCTGCTGTCTATCCAGACCAGTGTCCATCCAGAGCGGACACCATTACTCTGGTGTGCACCTCTACCTATGTCCATCCACAGTGGCATCCATTGCTCTGGTGTCCATCCTGACCACTGTCAATCCACTGTGGGATCCATGCCTCTGGTGTCTATTCACAGCAGCGTCCATCCAGATTGGGATCCGTGGCTCTTATGTCCATCCAAACCAGTGTCCATCCACAGTGGCATCCATGGCTCTGGTGTCCATCCACACCAGTGTCCAGCTGGAATCCATGGCTCTGGCGTCCATCTAGACCAGTGTCCATTCATAGGGGATCCATGCACTGGTGCCCATCCAGACCACTGGCCATCCAGAGTGGGATCCATGCCTCGGGGTCTGGCAAGACCACTATCAATACAAGGTGAGAGGAATGGCTCTAGTGACCATCTGGAGCAGTGTCCATCTGGACCAGTCTCCATCTTGATTCGGATCAATGCCTCTGGTTGCTATGTGGAGCAGTATCCATCCACAGTGGAATCCATGGCCCTTGCATCCATCCAGAACAGGCTCCAATTTGGATCTATGGCTCTGGTGTCCATCCAGAACTGTGTCCATCCAGGGACGGATCCATGGCTCTGGAGTCCATCCAGACCAGTATCCACCAACAGTGGGATCCATGGGTCTGGTGTCCATCTGGAGCAGTATCCATCCAGAGTCCAATCCAAGACTCTGCTGTCCATCTGGAGCAGTATCCATCCAGAGTCCAATCCAAGACTCTGCTCTCCATCCAGAACACAGTCAAGCTGGGATCCAAGGCTCTGATGTCTATCCATACCAGTGTCCATCCACAGTGGGATCCATGGCACTGGTGTCTATCACAGCAGCGTCCATCTAGATTGGGATCTGTGGCTCTTATGTCCATCCAAACAAGTATTCATCCACAGTGGCATCCATTGCTCAGGTGTCCATCCACACCACTGTCCAGCTGGAATCCATGGCTCTGGCATCCGTTAAGACCACTGTCCATTCATAGGGGATCCATGGTCTGGTGCCCATCCAGACCACTGGCCATCCAGAGTGGGATCCATGCCTCGGGGTCTGGCAAGAGTCAATACAAGGTGGGAGGAATGGCTCTGGTCACCATCTAGACCACTGTCCTTCAGGACCAGTGTCCATCTCGAGTCGGATCCATGCCTCTGGTTGCTATCTCCACAAGTGTCCATCAAGAGTGGAATCCATGGCCCTTGTATCCATCCAGACCAGGCTCCAATTCGGATCCATGGCTCTGGTGTCCATCCAGACCAGCATCCATCCAGAGACGGATCCATGGCTCTGGAGTCTATTTAGAACAGAGTAAAGCTGGGATCCAAGGCTCTGAGGTCTATCCATACCAGTGTCCATCCACAGTGGGATCCATCGCTCTGCTCTCCATCCAGACCACTGTCCACTTGAGATCCACGGCTCTGCTGTCCATCTGGACAAGTATCCATCTGGATACGTGGCTGTGCTGTCCATTCATACCAGGCTCCATCTACAGACCCATGCATGACTCCTGTGTCCATCAAGAACAGCATGCATCTAGAGTGGGATCCATGGCTTTGGCGTCCATCCAGATCATTATCCATCTGGAGCAGTGTCCACTTTGCATCCATGGCTATGCTGTCTATCTGTGCCAGGGTCCATCCACAGTGGGATCCATGGCTCTGGTGTCCATCCAGACCACTGTGCAGTTGGGATCCACGGCTCTGGTGTCCGTCTGGATGCGTGGCTGTGCTGTCCATTCAAACCAGGCTCCATCCACAGAGGGATGCATGGCTCTTGTGTCCATCACGAGTAGTGTGCATTCAGAGTGGGATCCATGGCTCTGGTGTCCATCCAGACCAGTGTCAAGCTGGGATCCATAGCTCTTTTGTCTATTCAGGCAAGCGTCCATCCAGAGTGGAAGCCAGGGTTCTGCTGTCTATCCAGACCAGTGTCCATCCAGAGCGGACACCATTACTCTGGTGTGCATCTCTACCTGCGTCCATCCACAGTGGCATCCATTGCTCTGGTGTCCATCCTGACCACTGTCAATCCACTGTGGGATCCATGGCTCTGGTGTCTATTCACAGCAGCGTCCGTCTAGATTGGGATCCGTGGCTCTTATGTCCATCCAAACCAGTATCCATCCACAGTGGCATCCATTGCTCTGGTGTCCATCCACAGCAGTGTCCAGCTGGAATCCATGGCTCTGGCGTCCGTCAAGACCAGTGTCCATTCATAGGGGAGCCATGGTCTGGTGCCCATCCAGACCACTGGCCATCCAGAGTGGGATCCATGCCTCGGTGTCTGGCAAGAGTCAATACAAGGTGGGAGGAATGGCTCTGGTCACCATCTAGACCACTGTCCTTCAGGACCAGTGTCCATCTCGAGTCGAATCCATGCCTCTGGTTGCTATCTCAACAAGTGTCCATCAATAGTGGAATCCATGGCCCTTGTATCCATCCAGACCAGGCTCCAATTTGGATCCATGGCTCGGGTGTCCATCCAGACCAGCATCCATCCAGAGACGGATCCATGGCTCTGGAGTCTATCCAAACTGGGATCCATCCAAAGTGGGATCCATGGCTCTGGTGTCCATCTGGAGCAGTATCCATCCAGAGTCCAATCCAAGACTCTGCTCTCCATCCAGAACACAGTCAAGCTGGGATCCAAGGCTCTGATGTCTATCCATACCAGTGTCCATCCACAGTGGGATCCATGGCACTGGTGTCCATCGAGACCACTGTCCAGTTGGGATCCACGGCTCTGGTGTCCATCTGGATGCGTGGCTGTGCTGTCCATTCAAACCAGGCTCCATCCACAGAGGGATGCATGGCTCTTGTGTCCATCACGAGTAGTGTGCATTCAGAGTGGGATCCATGGCTCTGGTGCCCATCCAGACCAGTGTCAAGCTGGGATCCATAGCTCTTTTGTCTATTCAGGCAAGCGTCCATCCAGAGTGGAAGCCAGGGTTCTGCTGTCTATCCAGACCAGTGTCCATCCAGAGTGGACACCATTACTCTGGTGTGCATCTCTACCTACCTGTGTCCATCCACAGTGGCATCCATTGCTCTGGTGTCCATCCTGACCACTGTCAATCCACTGTGGGATCCATGGCACTGGTGTCTATTCACAGCAGCGTCCATCTAGATTGGGATCCGTGGCTCTTATGTCCATCCAAACCAGTATCCATCCACAATGGCATCCATTGCTCTGGTGTCCATCCACAGCAGTGTCCAGCTGGAATCCATGGCTCTGGCGTCCGTCAAGACCAGTGTCCATTCATAGGGGAGCCATGGTCTGGTGCCCATCCAGACCACTGGCCATCCAGAGTGGGATCCATGCCTCGGGGTCTGGCAAGAGTCAATACAAGGTGGAGGAATGGCTCTGGTCACCATCTAGACCACAGTCCTTCAGGACCAGTGTCCATCTCGAGTCGAATCCATGCCTCTGGTTGCTATCTCAACAAGTGTCCATCAATAGTGGAATCCATGGCCCTTGTATCCATCCAGACCAGGCTCCAATTTGGATCCATGGCTCTGGTGTCCATCCAGACCAGCATCCATCCAGAGACGGATCCATGGCTCTGGAGTCTATCCAGACTGGGATCCATCCAAAGTGGGATCCATGGCTCTGGTGTCCATCTGGAGCAGTATCCATCTAGAGTCCAATCCAAGACTCTGCTCTCCATCCAGAACACAGTCAAGCTGGGATCCAAGGCTCTGATGTCTATCCATACCAGTGTCTATCCACAGTGGGATCCATGGCACTGGTGTCCATCGAGACCACTGTCCAGTTGGGATCCACGGCTCTGGTGTCCATCTGGATGCGTGGCTGTGCTGTCCATTCAAACCAGGCTCCATCCACAGAGGGATGCATGGCTCTTGTGTCCATCACGAGTAGTGTGCATTCAGAGTGGGATTCATGGCTCTGGTGTCCATCCAGACCAGTGTCAAGCTGGGATCCATAGCTCTTTTGTCTATTCAGGCAAGCGTCCATCCAGAGTGGAAGCCAGGGTTCTGCTGTCTATCCAGACCAGTGTCCATCCAGAGCGGACACCATTACTCTGGTGTGCATCTCTACCTGCGTCCATCCACAGTGGCATCCATTGCTCTGGTGTCCATCCTGACCACTGTCAATCCACTGTGGGATCCATGGCTCTGGGGTCTATTCACAGCAGCGTCCATCCAGATTGGGATCCGTGGCTCTTATGTCCATCCAAACCAGTGTCCATCCACAGTGGCATCCATGGCTCTGGTGTCCATCCACACCAGTGTCCAGCTGGAATCCATGGCTCTGGCGTCCATCTAGACCAGTGTCCATTCATAGGGGATCCATGGTCTGGGGCCCATCCAGACCACTGGCCATCCAGAGTGGGATGCATGCCTCGGGGTCTGGCAAGACCACTATCAATACAAGGTGGGAGGAATGGCTCTAGTCACCAGCCGGACCAGTGTCCATCTGGACCAGTCTCCATCTGGATTCGGATCTATGACTCTGGTTGCTAACTGGAGCAGTATCCATCCAGAGTGGAATCCATGGCCCTTGCATCCATCCAGAACAGGTTCCAATTTGGATCTATGGCTCTTGTGTCCATCCAGAACTGTGTCCATCCAGAGACGGATCCATGGCTCTGGAGTCCATCCAGACCAGTATCCAGCAACAGTGGGATCCATGGCTCTGCGTTCCATCTGGAGCAGTATCCATCCAGAGTCCAATCCAAGACTCTGCTGTCCATCTGGAGCAGTATCCATCCAGAGTCCAATCCAAGACTCTGCTCTCCATCCAGAACACAGTCAAGCTGGGATCCAAGGCTCTGATGTCTATCCATACCAGTGTCCATCCACAGTGGGATCCATGGCACTGGTGTCCATCGAGACCACTGTCCAGTTGGGATCCACGGCTCTGGTGTCCATCTGGATGCGTGGCTGTGCTGTCCATTCAAACCAGGCTCCATCCACAGAGGGATGCATGGCTCTTGTGTCCATCACGAGTAGTGTGCATTCAGAGTGGGATCCATGGCTCTGGTGCCCATCCAGACCAGTGTCAAGCTGGGATCCATAGCTCTTTTGTCTATTCAGGCAAGCGTCCATCCAGAGTGGAAGCCAGGGTTCTGCTGTCTATCCAGACCAGTGTCCATCCAGAGTGGACACCATTACTCTGGTGTGCATCTCTACCTACCTGTGTCCATCCACAGTGGCATCCATTGCTCTGGTGTCCATCCTGACCACTGTCAATCCACTGTGGGATCCATGGCACTGGTGTCTATTCACAGCAGCGTCCATCGAGATTGGGATCCGTGGCTCTTATGTCCATCCAAACCAGTGTCCACCCACAGTGGCATCCATTGCTCTGGTGTCCATCCACACCAGTGTCCAGCTGGAGTCATTGGCTCTGGCATCCATCTAGACCAGTGTCCATTGATAGGGGAGCCATGGTCTGGTGCCCATCCAGACCACTGGCCATCCAGAGTGGGATCCATGCCTTGGGGTCTGGCAAGACCACTATCAATACAAGGTGGGAGGAATGGCTCTGGTCACCAGCCGGACCAGTGTCCATCTGGACCAGTCTCCATCTGGATTCGGATCTATGACTCTGGTTGCTATCTGGAGCAGTATCCATCCAGAGTGGAATCCATGGCCCTTGCATCCATCCAGAACAGGTTCCAATTTGGATCTATGGCTCTTGTGTCCATCCAGAACTGTGTCCATCCAGAGACGGATCCAAGGCTCTGGAGTCCATCCAGACCAGTATCCACCAACAGTGGGATCCATGGCTCTGCGTTCCATCTGGAGCAGTATCCATCCAGAGTCCAATCCAAGACTCTGCTGTCCATCTGGAGCAGTATCCATCCAGAGTCCAATCCAAGACTCTGCTCTCCATCCAGAACACAGTCAAGCTGGGATCCAAGGCTCTGATGTCTATCCATACCAATGTCCATCCACTGTGGGATCCATGGCACTGGTGTCTATTCACAGCAGCGTCCATCTAGATTGGGATCCGTGGCTCTTATGTCCATCCAAGCCCGTATCCATCCACAGTGGCATCCATTCCTCTGATGTCCATCCACACCAGTGTCCAGCTGGAGTCATTGGCTCTGGCATCCATCTAGACCAGTGTCCATTGATAGGGGAGCCATGGTCTGGTGCCCATCCAGACCACTGGCCATCCAGAGTGGGATCCATGCCTCGGGGTCTGGCAAGAGTCAATACAAGGTGGGAGGAATGGCTCTGGTCACCATCTAGACCACTGTCCTTCAGGACCAGTGTCCATCTCGAGTCGGATCCATGCCTCTGGTTGCTATCTCCACAAGTGTCCATCAAGAGTGGAATCCATGGCCCTTGTATCCATCCAGACCAGGCTCCAATTTGGATCCATGGCTCTGGTGTCCATCCAGACCAGCATCCATCCAGAGGCGGATCCATGGCTCTGGAGTCTATTTAGAACAGAGTAAAGCTGGGATCCAAGGCTCTGAGGTCTATCCATACCAGTGTCCATCCACAGTGGGATCCATCGCTCTGGTTTCCATCCAGACCACTGTCCACTTGAGATCCACGGCTCTGCTGTCCATCTGGACAAGTATCCATCTGGATACGTGGCTGTGCTGTCCATTCATACCAGGTTCCATCTACAGACCCATGCATGACTCCTGTGTCCATCAAGAACAGCGTGCATCCAGAGTGGGATCCATGGCTTTGGCGTCCATCCAGATCATTATCCATCTGGAGCAGTGTCCACTTTGCATCTATGGCTATGCTGTCTATCTGTACCAGGGTCCATCCACAGTGGGATCCATGGCTCTGGTGTCCATCCAGACCACTGTGCAGTTGGAATCCACGGCTCTGGTGTCCGTCTGGATGCGTGGCTGTGCTGTCCATTCAAACCAGGCTCCATCCACAGAGGGATGCATGGCTCTTGTGTCCATCACGAGTAGTGTGCATTCAGAGTGGGATCCATGGCTCTGGTGCCCATCCAGACCAGTGTCAAGCTGGGATCCATAGCTCTTTTGTCTATTCAGGCAAGCGTCCATCCAGAGTGGAAGCCAGGGTTCTGCTGTCTATCCAGACCAGTGTCCATCCAGAGTGGACACCATTACTCTGGTGTGCATCTCTACCTACCTGTGTCCATCCACAGTGGCATCCATTGCTCTGGTGTCCATCCTGACCACTGTCAATCCACTGTGGGATCCATGGCACTGGTGTCTATTCACAGCAGCGTCCATCGAGATTGGGATCCGTGGCTCTTATGTCCATCCAAACCAGTGTCCACCCACAGTGGCATCCATTGCTCTGGTGTCCATCCACACCAGTGTCCAGCTGGAGTCATTGGCTCTGGCATCCATCTAGACCAGTGTCCATTGATAGGGGAGCCATGGTCTGGTGCCCATCCAGACCACTGGCCATCCAGAGTGGGATCCATGCCTCGGGGTCTGGCAAGACCACTATCAATACAAGGTGGGAGGAATGGCTCTGGTCACCAGCCGGACCAGTGTCCATCTGGACCAGTCTCCATCTGGATTCGGATCTATGACTCTGGTTGCTATCTGGAGCAGTATCCATCCAGAGTGGAATCCATGGCCCTTGCATCCATCCAGAACAGGTTCCAATTTGGATCTATGGCTCTTGTGTCCATCCAGAACTGTGTCCATCCAGAGACGGATCCAAGGCTCTGGAGTCCATCCAGACCAGTATCCACCAACAGTGGGATCCATGGCTCTGCGTTCCATCTGGAGCAGTATCCATCCAGAGTCCAATCCAAGACTCTGCTGTCCATCTGGAGCAGTATCCATCCAGAGTCCAATCCAAGACTCTGCTCTCCATCCAGAACACAGTCAAGCTGGGATCCAAGGCTCTGATGTCTATCCATACCAATGTCCATCCACTGTGGGATCCATGGCACTGGTGTCTATTCACAGCAGCGTCCATCTAGATTGGGATCCGTGGCTCTTATGTCCATCCAAACCCGTATCCATCCACAGTGGCATCCATTCCTCTGATGTCCATCCACACCAGTGTCCAGCTGGAGTCATTGGCTCTGGCATCCATCTAGACCAGTGTCCATTGATAGGGGAGCCATGGTCTGGTGCCCATCCAGACCACTGGCCATCCAGAGTGGGATCCATGCCTCGGGGTCTGGCAAGAGTCAATACAAGGTGGGAGGAATGGCTCTGGTCACCATCTAGACCACTGTCCTTCAGGACCAGTGTCCATCTCGAGTCGGATCCATGCCTCTGGTTGCTATCTCCACAAGTGTCCATCAAGAGTGGAATCCATGGCCCTTGTATCCATCCAGACCAGGCTGCAATTTGGATCCATGGCTCTGGTGTCCATCCAGACCAGCATCCATCCAGAGGCGGATCCATGGCTCTGGAGTCTATTTAGAACAGAGTAAAGCTGGGATCCAAGGCTCTGAGGTCTATCCATACCAGTGTCCATCCACAGTGGGATCCATCGCTCTGGTTTCCATCCAGACCACTGTCCACTTGAGATCCACGGCTCTGCTGTCCATCTGGACAAGTATCCATCTGGATACGTGGCTGTGCTGTCCATTCATACCAGGCTCCATCTACAGACCCATGCATGACTCCTGTGTCCATCAAGAACAGCGTGCATCCAGAGTGGGATCCATGGCTTTGGCGTCCATCCAGATCATTATCCATCTGGAGCAGTGTCCACTTTGCATCCATGGCTATGCTGTCTATCTGTACCAGGGTCCATCCACAGTGGGATCCATGGCTCTGGTGTCCATCCAGACCACTGTGCAGTTGGGATCCACGGCTCTGGTGTCCGTCTGGATGCGTGGCTGTGCTGTCCATTCAAACCAGGCTCCATCCACAGAGGGATGCATGGCTCTTGTGTCCATCACGAGTAGTGTGCATTCAGAGTGGGATCCATGGCTCTGGTGTCCATCCAGACCAGTGTCAAGCTGGGATCCATAGCTCTTTTGTCTATTCAGGCAAGCGTCCATCCAGAGTGGAAGCCAGGGTTCTGCTGTCTATCCAGACCAGTGTCCATCCAGAGCGGACACCATTACTCTGGTGTGCATCTCTACCTGCGTCCATCCACAGTGGCATCCATTGCTCTGGTGTCCATCCTGACCACTGTCAATCCACTGTGGGATCCATGGCTCTGGTGTCTATTCACAGCAGCGTCCATCCAGATTGGGATCCGTGGCTCTTATGTCCATCCAAACCAGTGTCCATCCACAGTGGCATCCATTGCTCTGGTGTCCATCCACACCAGTGTCCAGCTGGAGTCATTGGCTCTGGCATCCATCTAGACCAGTGTCCATTGATAGGGGAGCCATGGTCTGGTGCCCATCCAGACCACTGGCCATCCAGAGTGGGATCCATGCCTCGGGGTCTGGCAAGAGTCAATACAAGGTGGGAGGAATGGCTCTGGTCACCATCTAGACCACTGTCCTTCAGGACCAGTGTCCATCTCGAGTCGGATCCATGCCTCTGGTTGCTATCTCCACAAGTGTCCATCAAGAGTGGAATCCATGGCCCTTGTATCCATCCAGACCAGGCTCCAATTTGGATCCATGGCTCTGGTGTCCATCCAGACCAGCATCCATCCAGAGACGGATCCATGGCTCTGGAGTCTATTTAGAACAGAGTAAAGCTGGGATCCAAGGCTCTGAGGTCTATCCATACCAGTGTCCATCCACAGTGGGATCCATCGCTCTGGTTTCCATCCAGACCACTGTCCACTTGAGATCCACGGCTCTGCTGTCCATCTGGACAAGTATCCATCTGGATACGTGGCTGTGCTGTCCATTCATACCAGGCTCCATCTACAGACCCATGCATGACTCCTGTGTCCATCAAGAACAGCGTGCATCCAGAGTGGGATCCATGGCTTTGGCGTCCATCCAGATCATTATCCATCTGGAGCAGTGTCCACTTTGCATCCATGGCTATGCTGTCTATCTGTACCAGGGTCCATACACAGTGGGATCCATGGCTCTGGTGTCCATCCAGACCACTGTGCAGTTGGGATCCACGGCTCTGGTGTCCGTCTGGATGCGTGGCTGTGCTGTCCATTCAAACCAGGCTCCATCCACAGAGGGATGCATGGCTCTTGTGTCCATCACGAGTAGTGTGCATTCAGAGTGGGATCCATGGCTCTGGTGTCCATCCAGACCAGTGTCAAGCTGGGATCCATAGCTCTTTTGTCTATTCAGGCAAGCGTCCATCCAGAGTGGAAGCCAGGGTTCTGCTGTCTATCCAGACCAGTGTCCATCCAGAGCGGACACCATTACTCTGGTGTGCATCTCTACCTGCGTCCATCCACAGTGGCATCCATTGCTCTGGTGTCCATCCTGACCACTGTCAATCCACTGTGGGATCCATGGCTCTGGTGTCTATTCACAGCAGCGTCCGTCTAGATTGGGATCCGTGGCTCTTATGTCCATCCAAACCAGTATCCATCCACAGTGGCATCCATTGCTCTGGTGTCCATCCACAGCAGTGTCCAGCTGGAATCCATGGCTCTGGCGTCCGTCAAGACCAGTGTCCATTCATAGGGGAGCCATGGTCTGGTGCCCATCCAGACCACTGGCCATCCAGAGTGGGATCCATTCCTCGGTGTCTGGCAAGAGTCAATACAAGGTGGGAGGAATGGCTCTGGTCACCATATAGACCACTGTCCTTCAGCACCAGTGTCCATCTCGAGTCGAATCCATGCCTCATGTTGCTATCTCCACAGGTGTCCATCAAGAGTGGAATCCATGGCCCTTGTATCCATCCAGACCAGGCTCCAATTTGGATTCATTGCTCGGGTGTCCATCCAGACCAGCATCCATCCAGAGACGGATCCATGGCTCTGGAGTCTATCCAGACTGGGATCCATCCAAAGTGGGATCCATGGCTCTGGTGTCCATCTGGAGCAGTATCCATCTTGAGTCCAATCCAAGACTCTGCTCTCCATCCAGAACACAGTCAAGCTGGGATCCAAGGCTCTGATGTCTATCCATACCAGTGTCCATCCACAGTGGGATCCATGGCACTGGTGTCCATCGAGACCACTGTCCAGTTGGGATCCACGGCTCTGGTGTCCATCTGGATGCGTGGGTGTGCTGTCCATTCAAACCAAGATCCATCCACAGAGGGATGCATGGCTCTTGTGTCCATCACGAGTAGTGTGCATTCAGAGTGGGATTCATGGCTCTGGTGTCCATCCAGACCAGTGTCAAGCTGGGATCCATAGCTCTTTTGTCTATTCAGGCAAGCGTCCATCCAGAGTGGAAGCCAGGGTTCTGCTGTCTATCCAGACCAGTGTCCATCCAGAGCGGACACCATTACTCTGGTGTGCATCTCTACCTGCGTCCATCCACAGTGGCATCCATTGCTCTGGTGTCCATCCTGACCACTGTCAATCCACTGTGGGATCCATGGCTCTGGGGTCTATTCACAGCAGCGTCCATCCAGATTGGGATCCGTGGCTCTTATGTCCATCCAAACCAGTGTCCATCCACAGTGGCATCCATGGCTCTGGTGTCCATCCACACCAGTGTCCAGCTGGAATCCATGGCTCTGGCGTCCATCTAGACCAGTGTCCATTCATAGGGGATCCATGGTCTGGGGCCCATCCAGACCACTGGCCATCCAGAGTGGGATGCATGCCTCGGGATCTGGCAAGACCACTATCAATACAAGGTGGGAGGAATGGCTCTGGTCACCATCCGGACCAGTGTCCATCTGGACCAGTCTCCATCTGGATTCGGATCTATGACTCTGGTTGCTAACTGGAGCAGTATCCATCCAGAGTGGAATCCATGGCCCTTGCATCCATCCACAACAGGTTCCAATTTGGATCTATGGCTCTTGTGTCCATCCAGAACTGTGTCCATCCAGAGACGGATCCATGGCTCTGGAGTCCATCCAGACCAGTGTCCAGCAACAGTAGGATCCATGGCTCTGCGTTCCATCTGGAGCAGTATCCATCCAGAGTCCAATCCAAGACTCTGCTGTCCATCTGGAGCAGTATCCATCCAGAGTCCAATCCAAGACTCTGCTCTCCATCCAGAACACAGTCAAGCTGGGATCCAAGGCTCTGATGTCTATCCATACCAGTGTCCATCCACAGTGGGATCCATGGCACTGGTGTCTATTCACAGCAGCGTCCATCTAGATTGGGATCCGTGGCTCTTATGTCCATCCAAACCCGTATCCATCCACAGTGGCATCCATTGCTCTGGTGTCCATCCACACCAGTGTCCAGCTGGAGTCATTGGCTCTGGCATCCATCTAGACCAGTGTCCATTGATAGGGGAGCCATGGTCTGGTGCCCATCCAGACCACTGGCCATCCAGAGTGGGATCCATGCCTCGGGGTCTGGCAAGAGTCAATACAAGGTGGGAGGAATGGCTCTGGTCACCATCTAGACCACTGTCCTTCAGGACCAGTGTCCATCTCGAGTCGGATCCATGCCTCTGGTTGCTATCTCCACAAGTGTCCATCAAGAGTGGAATCCATGGCCCTTGTATCCATCCAGACCAGGCTCCAATTTGGATCCATGGCTCTGGTGTCCATCCAGACCAGCATCCATCCAGAGACGGATCCATGGCTCTGGAGTCTATTTAGAACAGAGTAAAGCTGGGATCCAAGGCTCTGAGGTCTATCCATACCAGTGTCCATCCACAGTGGGATCCATCGCTCTGGTTTCCATCCAGACCACTGTCCACTTGAGATCCACGGCTCTGCTGTCCATCTGGACAAGTATCCATCTGGATACGTGGCTGTGCTGTCCATTCATACCAGGCTCCATCTACAGACCCATGCATGACTCCTGTGTCCATCAAGAACAGCGTGCATCCAGAGTGGGATCCATGGCTTTGGCGTCCATCCAGATCATTATCCATCTGGAGCAGTGTCCACTTTGCATCCATGGCTATGCTGTCTATCTGTACCAGGGTCCATCCACAGTGGGATCCATGGCTCTGGTGTCCATCCAGACCACTGTGCAGTTGGGATCCATGGATCTGGTGTCCGTCTGGATGCGTGGCTGTGCTGTCCATTCAAACCAGGCTCCATCCACAGAGGGATGCATGGCTCTTGTGTCCATCACGAGTAGTGTGCATTCAGAGTGGGATCCATGGCTCTGGTGTCCATCCAGACCAGTGTCAAGCTGGGATCCATAGCTCTTTTGTCTATTCAGGCAAGCGTCCATCCAGAGTGGAAGCCAGGGTTCTGCTGTCTATCCAGACCAGTGTCCATCCAGAGCGGACACCATTACTCTGGTGTGCATCTCTACCTGCGTCCATCCACAGTGGCATCCATTGCTCTGGTGTCCATCCTGACCACTGTCAATCCACTGTGGGATCCATGGCTCTGGGGTCTATTCACAGCAGCGTCCATCCAGATTGGGATCCGTGGCTCTTATGTCCATCCAAACCAGTGTCCATCCACAGTGGCATCCATGGCTCTGATGTCCATCCACACCAGTGTCCAGCTGGAATCCATGGCTCTGGGCTCCATCTAGACCAGTGTCCATTCATAGGGGATCCATGGTCTGGGGCCCATCCAGACCACTGGCCATCCAGAGTGGGATGCATGCCTCGGGGTCTGGCAAGACCACTATCAATACAAGGTGGGAGGACTGGCTCTGGTCACCATCCGGACCAGTGTCCATCTGGACCAGTCTCCATCTGGATTCGGATCTATGACTCTGGTTGCTAACTGGAGCAGTATCCATCCAGAGTGGAATCCATGGCCCTTGCATCCATCCAGAACAGGTTCCAAATTGGATCTATGGCTCTTGTGTCCATCCAGAACTGTGTCCATCCAGAGACGGATCCATGGCTCTGGAGACCATCCAGACCAGTATCCAGCAACAGTGTAATCCATGGCTCTGCGTTCCATCTGGAGCAGTATCCATCCAGAGCCCAATCCAAGACTCTGCTGTCCATCTGGAGCAGTATCCATCCAGAGTCCAATCCAAGACTCTGCTCTCCATCCAGAACACAGTCAAGCTGGGATCCAAGGCTCTGATGTCTATCCATACCAGTGTCCATCCACAGTGGGATCCATGGCACTGGTGTCCATCGAGACCACTGTCCAGTTGGGATCCACGGCTCTGGTGTCCATCTGGATGCGTGGCTGTGCTGTCCATTCAAACCAGGCTCCATCCACAGAGGGATGCATGGCTCTTGTGTCCATCACGAGTAGTGTGCATTCAGAGTGGGATCCATGGCTCTGGTGCCCATCCAGACCAGTGTCAAGCTGGGATCCATAGCTCTTTTGTCTATTCAGGCAAGCGTCCATCCAGAGTGGAAGCCAGGGTTCTGCTGTCTATCCAGACCAGTGTCCATCCAGAGTGGACACCATTACTCTGGTGTGCATCTCTACCTACCTGTGTCCATCCACAGTGGCATCCATTGCTCTGGTGTCCATCCTGACCACTGTCAATCCACTGTGGGATCCATGGCTCTGGGGTCTATTCACAGCAGCGTCCATCCAGATTGGGATCCGTGGCTCTTATGTCCATCCAAACCAGTGTCCATCCACAGTGGCATCCATGGCTCTGGTGTCCATCCACACCAGTGTCCAGCTGGAATCCATGGCTCTGGTGTCCATCTAAACCAGTGTCCATTCATAGGGGATCCATGGTCTGGGGCCCATCCAGACCACTGGCCATCCAGAGTGGGATCCATGCCTCGGGGTCTGGCAAGACCACTATCAATACAAGGTGGGAGGAATGGCTCTGGTCACCATCTGGACCAGTGTCCATCTGGACCAGTCTCCATCTGGATTCGGATCCATGACTCTGGTTGCTAACTGGAGCAGTATCCATCCAGAGTGGAATCCATGGCCCTTGCATCCATCCAGAACAGGCTCCAATTTGGATCTATGGCTCTGGTGTCCATCCAGAACTGTGTCCATCCAGGGACGGATCCATGGCTCTGGAGTCCATCCAGACCAGTATGCACCAACAGTGGGATCCATGGCTCTGCGTTCCATCTGGAGCAGTATCCATCCAGAGTCCAATCCAAGACTCTGCTCTCCATCCAGAACACAGTCAAGCTGGGATCCAAGGCTCTGATGTCTATCCATACCAGTGTCCATCCACAGTGGGATCCATGGCACTGGTGTCTATTCACAGCAGCGTCCATCGAGATTGGGATCCGTGGCTCTTATGTCCATCCAAACCAGTGTCCATCCACAGTGGCATCCATTGCTCTGGTGTCCATCCACACCGGAGTCCAGCTGGAGTCATTGGCTCTGGCGTCCATCTAGACCAGTGTCCATTGATAGGGGAGCCATGGTCTGGTGCCCATCCAGACCACTGGCCATCCAGAGTGGGATCCATGCCTCGGGGTCTGGCAAGAGTCAATACAAGGTGGGAGGAATGGCTCTGGTCACCATCTAGACCACTGTCCTTCAGGACCAGTGTCCATCTCGAGTCGGATCCATGCCTCTGGTTGCTATCTCCACAAGTGTCCATCAAGAGTGGAATCCATGGCCCTTGTATCCATCCAGACCAGGCTCCAATTTGGATCCATGGCTCTGGTGTCCATCCAGACCAGCATCCATCCAGAGACGGATCCATGGCTCTGGAGTCTATTTAGAACAGAGTAAAGCTGGGATCCAAGGCTCTGAGGTCTATCCATACCAGTGTCCATCCACAGTGGGATCCATCGCTCTGGTTTCCATCCAGACCACTGTCCAGTTGAGATCCACGGCTCTGCTGTCCATCTGGACAAGTATCCATCTGGATACGTGGCTGTGCTGTCCATTCATACCAGGCTCCATCTACAGACCCATGCATGACTCCTGTGTCCATCAAGAACAGCGTGCATCCAGAGTGGGATCCATGGCTTTGGCGTCCATCCAGATCATTATCCATCTGGAGCAGTGTCCACTTTGCATCCATGGCTATGCTGTCCATCTGTACCAGGGTCCATCCAGAGTGGGATCCATGGCTCTGGTGTCCATCCAGACCACTGTGCAGTTGGGATCCACGGCTCTGGTGTCCGTCTGGATGCGTGGCTGTGCTGTCCATTCAAACCAGGCTCCATCCACAGAGGGATGCATGGCTCTTGTGTCCATCACGAGTAGTGTGCATTCTAAGTGGGATCCATGGCTCTGGTGTCCATCCAGACCAGTGTCAAGCTGGGATCCATAGCTCTTTTGTCTATTCAGGCAAGCGTCCATCCAGAGTGGAAGCCAGGGTTCTGCTGTCTATCCTGACCAGTGTCCATCCAGAGCGGACACCATTACTCTGGTGTGCATCTCTACCTGAGTCCATCCACAGTGGCATCCATTGCTCTGGTGTCCATCCTGACCACTGTCAATCCACTGTGGGATCCATGGCTCTGGTGTCTATTCACAGCAGCGTCCGTCTAGATTGGGATCCGTGGCTCTTATGTCCATCCAAACCAGTATCCATCCACAGTGGCATCCATTGCTCTGGTGTCCATCCACAGCAGTGTCCAGCTGGAATCCATGGCTCTGGCGTCCGTCAAGACCAGTGTCCATTCATAGGGGAGCCATGGTCTGGTGCCCATCCAGACCACTGGCCATCCAGAGTGGGATCCATGCCTCGGGGTCTGGCAAGAGTCAATACAAGGTGGGAGGAATGGCTCTGGTCACCATCTAGACCACTGTCCTTCAGCACCAGTGTCCATCTCGAGTCGAATCCATGCCTCTGGTTGCTATCTCCACAAGTGTCCATCAAGGGTGGAATCCATGGCCCTTGTATCCATCCAGACCAGGCTCCAATTTGGATCCATGGCTCGGGTGTCCATCCAGACCAGCATCCATCCAGAGACGGATCCATGGTTCTGGAGTCTATCCAGACTGGGATCCATCCAAAGTGGGATCCATGGCTCTGGTGTCCATCTGGAGCAGTATCCATCTAGAGTCCAATCCAAGACTCTGCTCTCCATCCAGAACACAGTCAAGCTGGGATCCAAGGCTCTGATGTCTATCCATACCAGTGTCCATCCACAGTGGGATCCATGGCACTGGTGTCCATCGAGACCACTGTCCGGTTGGTATCCACGGCTCTGGTGTCCATCTGGATGCGTGGCTGTGCTGTCATTTCAAACCAGGCTCCATCCACAGAGGGATGCATGGCTCTTGTGTCCGTCACGAGTAGTGTGCATTCAGAATGGGATCCATGGCTCTGGTGTCCTTCCAGACCAGTGTCAAGCTGGGATCCATAGCTCTTTTGTCTATTCAGGCAAGCGTCCATCCAGAGTGGAAGCCAGGGTTCTGTTGTCTATCCAGACCCGTGTCCATCCAGAGTGGACACCATTACTCTGGTGTGCATCTCTACCTACCTGTGTCCATCCACAGTGGCATCCATTGCTCTGGTGTCCATCCTGACCACTGTCAATCCACTGTGGGATCCATGGCTCTGGGGTCTATTCACAGCAGCGTCCATCCAGATTGGGATCCGTGGCTCTTATGTCCATCCAAACCAGTGTCCATCCACAGTGGCATCCATGGCTCTGGTGTCCATCCACACCAGTGTCCAGCTGGAATCCATGGCTCTGGCGTCCATCAAGACCAGTGTCCATTCATAGGGGATCCATGGTCTGGGGCCCATCCAGACCACTGGCCATCCAGAGTGGGATCCATGCCTCGGGGTCTGGCAAGACCACTATCAATACAAGGTGGGAGGAATGGCTCTGGTCACCATCTGGACCAGTGTCCATCTGGACCAGTCTCCATCTGGATTCGGATCCATGACTCTGGTTGCTAACTGGAGCAGTATCCATCCAGAGTGGAATCCATGGCCCTTGCATCCATCCAGAACAGGCTCCAATTTGGATCTATGGCTCTGGTGTCCATCCAGAACTGTGTCCATCCAGGGACGGATCCATGGCTCTGGAGTCCATCCAGACCAGTATGCACCAACAGTGGGATCCATGGCTCTGCGTTCCATCTGGAGCAGTATCCATCCAGAGTCCAATCCAAGACTCTGCTGTCCATCTGGAGCAGTATCCATCCAGAGTCCAATCCAAGACTCTGCTCTCCATCCAGAACACAGTCAAGCTGGGATCCAAGGCTCTGATGTCTATCCATACCAGTGTCCATCCACAGTGGGATCCATGGCACTGGTGTCTATTCACAGCAGCGTCCATCGAGATTGGGATCCGTGGCTCTTATGTCCATCCAAACCCGTATCCATCCACAGTGGCATCCATTGCTCTGGTGTCCATCCACACCGGAGTCCAGCTGGAGTCATTGGCTCTGGCATCCATCTAGACCAGTGTCCATTGATAGGGGAGCCATGGTCTGGTGCCCATCCAGACCACTGGCCATCCAGAGTGGGATCCATGCCTCGGGGTCTGGCAAGAGTCAATACAAGGTGGGAGGAATGGCTCTGGTCACCATCTAGACCACTGTCCTTCAGGACCAGTGTCCATCTCGAGTCGGATCCATGCCTCTGGTTGCTATCTCCACAAGTGTCCATCAAGAGTGGAATCCATGGCCCTTGTATCCATCCAGACCAGGCTCCAATTTGGATCCATGGCTCTGGTGTCCATCCAGACCAGCATCCATCCAGAGACGGATCCATGGCTCTGGAGTCTATTTAGAACAGAGTAAAGCTGGGATCCAAGGCTCTGAGGTCTATCCATACCAGTGTCCATCCACAGTGGGATCCATCGCTCTGGTTTCCATCCAGACCACTGTCCACTTGAGATCCACGGCTCTGCTGTCCATCTGGACAAGTATCCATCTGGATACGTGGCTGTGCTGTCCATTCATACCAGGCTCCATCTACAGACCCATGCATGACTCCTGTGTCCATCAAGAACAGCGTGCATCCAGAGTGGGATCCATGGCTTTGGCGTCCATCCAGATCATTATCCATCTGGAGCAGTGTCCACTTTGCATCCATGGCTATGCTGTCTATCTGTACCAGGGTCCATCCACAGTGGGATCCATGGCTCTGGTGTCCATCCAGACCGCTGTGCAGTTGGGATCCACGGCTCTGGTGTCCGTCTGGATGCGTGGCTGTGCTGTCCATTCAAACCAGGCTCCATCCACAGAGGGATGCATGGCTCTTGTGTCCATCACGAGTAGTGTGCATTCAGAGTGGGATCCATGGCGTTGGTGTCCATCCAGACCAGTGTCAAGCTGGGATCCATAGCTCTTTTGTCTATTCAGGCAAGCGTCCATCCAGAGTGGAAGCCAGGGTTCTGCTGTCTATCCAGACCAGTGTCCATCCAGAGTGGACACCATTACTCTGGTGTGCATCTCTACCTGTGTCCATCCACAGTGGCATCCATTGCTCTGGTGTCCATCCTGACCACTGTCAATCCACTGTGGGATCCATGGCTCTGGTGTCTATTCACAGCAGCGTCCATCTAGATTGGGATCCGTGGCTCTTACGTCCATCCAAACCAGTGTCCATCCACAGTGGCATCCATGGCTCTGGTGTCCATCCACACCAGTGTCCAGCTGGAATCCATGGCTCTGGCGTCCATCTAAACCAGTGTCCATTCATAGGGGATCCATGGTCTGGGGCCCATCCAGACCACTGGCCATCCAGAGTGGGATCCATGCCTCGGGGTCTGGCAAGACCACTATCAATACAAGGTGGGTGGAATGGCTCTGGTCACCATCTGGACCAGTGTCCATGTGGACCAGTGTCCATCTCGTGTCGGATCCATGGCTCTGATTGCTATCTCCACCAGTGTCCATCAAGAGTGGAATCCGTGGCCCTTGTATCCATCCAGACCAGGCTCCAATTTGGATCCATGGCTCTGGTGTCCATCTAGGACAGTGTCCATCCAGGGACAGATCCATGGCTCTGGTGTCCATCTGGAGCAGTATCCATCCAGAGTCCAATCCAGGACTCTGCTCTCTATCCAGAACAGAGTCAACCTGGGATCTAAGGCTTTGATATCGATCCATACCAGTGTCCATCCACAGCACGATCCACGGCTCTGCCGTCCATCTTGACAAGTATCCATCTGGATATGTGGCTGTGCTGTACATTCATACCAGGCTTCATCTACAGACCCATGCATGACTCCTGTGTCCATCAAGAACAGCGTGCATCCAGAGTGGGATCCATGGCTTTGGCGTCCATCCAGATCATTATCCATCTGGAGCAGTGTCCACTTTGCATCCATGGCTATGCTGTCCATCTGTACCAGGGTCCATCCAGAGTGGGATCCATGGCTCTGGTGTCCATCCAGACCACTGTCCAGTTGGGATCCACGGCTCTGGTGTCCATCTGGATGCGTGGCTGTGCTGTGCCTTCAAACCAGACTCCATCCACAGAGGGATGCATGGCTCTTGTGTCCATCACGAGTAGTGTGCATTCAGAGTGGGATCCATGGCTCTGGTGTCCATCCAGACCACTGTCAAGCTGGGATCCATAGCTCTTTTGTCTATTCAGGCAAGCATCCATCCAGAGTGGAAGCCAGGGTTCTGCTGTCTATCCAGACCCGTGTCCATCCAGAGCGGACACCATTACTCTGGTGTGCATCTCTACCTGTGTCCATCCACAGTGGCATCCATTGCTCTGGTGTCCATCCTGACCACTGTCAATCCACTGTGGGATCCATGGCTCTGGTGTCTATTCACAGCAGCGTCCATCCAGATTGGGATCCGTGGCTCTTATGTCCATCCAAACCAGTATCCATCCACAGTGGCATCCATGGCTCTGGTGTCCATCCACACCAGTGTCCAGCTGGAATCCATGGCTCTGGCATCCATCTAGACCAGTGTCCATTGATAGGGGAGCCATGGTCTGGTGCCCATCCAGACCACTGGCCATCCAGATTGGGATCCATGCCTCGGGGTCTGGCAAGACCACTATCAATACAAGGTGAGAGGAATGGCTCTAGTGACCATCTGGAGCAGTGTCCATCTGGACCAGTCTCCATCTGGTTTCGGATCAATGCCTCTGGTTGCTATCTGGAGCAGTATCCATCCACAGTGGAATCCATGGCCCTTGTATCCATCCAGACCAGGCTCCAATTTTGGATTCATGGCTCTGGTGTCCATCCAGACCACTTTGCAGTTGGGATCCACGGCTCTGGTGTCCATCTGGATGCGTGGCTGTGCTGTCCATTCAAACCAGGCTCCATCCACAGAGGGATGCATGGCTCTTGTGTCCATCACGAGTAGTGTGCATTCAGAGTGGGATCCATGGCTCTGGTGTCCATCCAGACCACTGTCCAGTTGGGATCCACGGCTCTGGTGTCCATCTGGATGCGTGGCTGTGCTGTGCCTTCAAACCAGGCTCCATCCACAGAGGGATGCATGGCTCTTGTGTCCATCACCAGTAGTTTGCATTCAGAGTGGGATCCATGGCTCTGGTGTCCATCCAGACCAGTGTCAAGCTGGGATCCATAGCTCTTTTGTCTATTCAGGCAAGCGTCCATCCAGAGTGGAAGCCAGGGTTCTGCTGTCTATCCAGACCAGTGTCCATCCAGAGGGAACACCATTACTCTGGTGTGCATCTCTACCTGTGTCCATCCACAGTGGCATCCATTGCTCTGGTGTCCATCCACACCAGTGTCCAGCTGGAATCCATGGCTCTGGCGTCCATCTAGACCAGTGTCCATTCATAGGGGATCCATGGTCTGGTGCCCATCCAGACCACTGGCCATCCAGAGTGGGATCCATGCCTCGGGGTCTGGCAAGAGTCAATACAAGGTGGGAGGAATGGCTCTGGTCACCATCTAGACCACTGTCCTTCAGGACCAGTGTCCATCTCGAGTTGGTTCCATGGCTCTGGTTGCTTTCTCCACAAATTTCCATCAAGAGTGGAATCCATGGCCCTTGTATCCATCCAGACCAGGCTCCAATTTGGATCCATGGCTCTGGTGATCATCCAGACCAGCATCCATCCAGAGATGGATCCATGGCTCTGGAGTCTATCCAGAACAGAGCAAAGCTCGGATCTAAGGCTCTGAGGTCTATCCATACCAGTGTCCATCCACAGTGGGATCCATCGCTTTGGATTCCATCCAGACCACTGTCCACTTGAGATCCACGGCTCTGCCGTCCATCTTGACAAGTATCCATCTGGATATGTGGCTGTGCTGTACATTCATACCAGGCTTCATCTACAGACCCATGCATGACTCCTGTGTCCATCAAGAACAGCGTGCATCCAGAGTGGGATCCATGGCTTTGGCGTCCATCCAGATCATTATCCATCTGGAGCAGTGTCCACTTTGCATCCATGGCTATGCTGTCCATCTGTACCAGGGTCCATCCACAGTGGGATCCATGGCTCTGGTGTCCATCCAGACCACTGTCCACTTGAGATCCACGGCTCTGCTGTCCATCTTGACAAGTATCCATCTGGATATGTGGCTGTGCTGTCCATTCATACCCGGCTTCATCTACAGACGTATGCATAACTCTTGTGTCCATCGAGAAGAGCGTGCATCCAGAGTGGGATCCATGGCTTTGGCGTCCATCCATATCATTATCCAACTGGAGCAGTGTCCACTTTGCATACATGGCTATACTGTCCATCTGTACCAGGGTCCATCCAGAGTGGGATCCATGGCTCTGGTGTCCATCCAGACCACTGTCCAGTTGGGATCCACGGCTCTGGTGTCCATCTGGATGCGTGGCTGTGCTGTGCCTTCAAACCAGGCTCCATCCACAGTGGGATGCATGGCTCTTGTGTCCATCACGAGTAGTGTGCATTCAGAGTGGGATCCATGGCTCTGGTGTCCATCCAGACCAGTGTCAAGCTGGGATCCATAGCTCTTTTGTCTATTCAGGCAAGTGTCCATCCAGAGTGGAAGCCAGGGTTCTGCTGTCTATCCAGACCAGTGTCCATCCAGAGCGGACACCATTACTCTGGTGTGCATCTCTACCTGTGTCCATCCACAGTGGCATCCATTGCTCTGGTGTCCATCCTGACCACTGACAATCCACTGTGGGATCCATGGCTCTGGTGTCTATTCACAGCAGCGTCCATCTAGATTGGGATCCGTGGCTCTTATGTCCCTCCAAACCAGTATCCATCCCCAGTGGCATCCATTGCTCTGGTGTCCATCCACACCAGTGTCCAGCTGGAATCCCTGGCTCTGGCGTCCATCAAGACCAGTGTCCATTCATAGGGGATCCGAGGTCTGGTGCCTATCCAGACCACTGGCCATCCAGAGTGGGATCCATGCCTCGGGGTCTGGCAAGACCACTATCAATACAAGGTGGGAGGAATGGCTCTGGTCACCATCTGGACCAGTGTCCATGTGGACCAGTGTCCATCTCGTGTCGGATCCATGGCTCTGATTGCTATCTCCACCAGTGTCCATCAAGAGTGGAATCCGTGGCCCTTGTATCCATCCAGACCAGGCTCCAATTTGGATCCATGGCTCTGGTGTCCATCTAGGACAGTGTCCATCCAGGGACAGATCCATGGCTCTGGTGTCCATCTGGAGCAGTATCCATCCAGAGTCCAATCCAGGACTCTGCTCTCTATCCAGAACAGAGTCAACCTGGGATCTAAGGCTTTGATATTGATCCATACCAGTGTCCATCCACAGCACGATCCACGGCTCTGCCGTCCATCTTGACAAGTATCCATCTGGATATGTGGCTGTGCTGTACATTCATACCAGGCTTCATCTACAGACCCATGCATGACTCCTGTGTCCATCAAGAACAGCGTGCATCCAGAGTGGGATCCATGGCTTTGGCGTCCATCCAGATCATTATCCATCTGGAGCAGTGTCCACTTTGCATCCATGGCTATGCTGTCCATCTGTACCAGGGTCCATCCAGAGTGGGATCCATGGCTCTGGTGTCCATCCAGACCACTGTCCAGTTGGGATCCACGGCTCTGGTGTCCATCTGGATGCGTGGCTGTGCTGTGCCTTCAAACCAGACTCCATCCACAGAGGGATGCATGGCTCTTGTGTCCATCACGAGTAGTGTGCATTCAGAGTGGGATCCATGGCTCTGGTGTCCATCCAGACCACTGTCAAGCTGGGATCCATAGCTCTTTTGTCTATTCAGGCAAGCGTCCATCCAGAGTGGAAGCCAGGGTTCTGCTGTCTATCCAGACCAGTGTCCATCCAGAGCGGACACCATTACTCTGGTGTGCATCTCTACCTGTGTCCATCCACAGTGGCATCCATTGCTCTGGTGTCCATCCTGACCACTGTCAATCCACTGTGGGATCCATGGCTCTGGTGTCTATTCACAGCAGCGTCCATCCAGATTGGGATCCGTGGCTCTTATGTCCATCCAAACCAGTATCCATCCACAGTGGCATCCATGGCTCTGGTGTCCATCCACACCAGTGTCCAGCTGGAATCCATGGCTCTGGCATCCATCTAGACCACTGTCCATTTATAGCTGATCCATGGACTGGTGCCCATCCAGACCACTGGCCATCCAGATTGGGATCCATGCCTCGGGGTCTGGCAAGACCACTATCAATACAAGGTGAGAGGAATGGCTCTAGTGACCATCTGGAGCAGTGTCCATCTGGACCAGTCTCCATCTGGTTTCGGATCAATGCCTCTGGTTGCTATCTGGAGCAGTATCCATCCACAGTGGAATCCATGGCCCTTGTATCCATCCAGACCAGGCTCCAATTTTGGATTCATGGCTCTGGTGTCCATCCAGACCACTTTGCAGTTGGGATCCACGGCTCTGGTGTCCATCTGGATGCGTGGCTGTGCTGTCCATTCAAACCAGGCTCCATCCACAGAGGGATGCATGGCTCTTGTGTCCATCACGAGTAGTGTGCATTCAGAGTGGGATCCATGGCTCTGGTGTCCATCCAGACCACTGTCCAGTTGGGATCCACGGCTCTGGTGTCCATCTGGATGCGTGGCTGTGCTGTGCCTTCAAACCAGGCTCCATCCACAGAGGGATGCATGGCTCTTGTGTCCATCACCAGTAGTGTGCATTCAGAGTGGGATCCATGGCTCTGGTGTCCATCCAGACCAGTGTCAAGCTGGGATCCATAGCTCTTTTGTCTATTCAGGCAAGCGGCCATCCAGAGTGGAAGCCAGGGTTCTGCTGTCTATCCAGACCAGTGTCCATCCAGAGGGAACACCATTACTCTGGTGTGCATCTCTACCTGTGTCCATCCACAGTGGCATCCATTGCTCTGGTGTCCATCCACACCAGTGTCCAGCTGGAATCCATGGCTCTGGCGTCCATCTAGACCAGTGTCCATTCATAGGGGATCCATGGTCTGGTGCCCATCCAGACCACTGGCCATCCAGAGTGGGATCCATGCCTCGGGGTCTGGCAAGAGTCAATACAAGGTGGGAGGAATGGCTCTGGTCACCATCTAGACCACTGTCCTTCAGGACCAGTGTCCATCTCGAGTCGGTTCCATGGCTCTGGTTGCTTTCTCCACGAATTTCCATCAAGAGTGGAATCCATGGCCCTTGTATCCATCCAGACCAGGCTCCAATTTGGATCCATGGCTCTGGTGATCATCCAGACCAGCATCCATCCAGAGACGGATCCATGGCTCTGGAGTCTATCCAGAACAGAGCAAAGCTCGGATCTAAGGCTCTGAGGTCTATCCATACCAGTGTCCATCCACAGTGGGATCCATCGCTTTGGATTCCATCCAGACCACTGTCCACTTGAGATCCACGGCTCCGCTGTCCATCAGGACAAGTATCCATCTGGATACGTGGCTGTGCTGTCCATTAATACCAGGCTCCATCTACAGACCCATGCATGACTGCTGTGTCGTCCAAGAAGAGCGTGCCTCCAGAGTGGGATCCATGGCATTGGCGTCCATCCAGATCATTATCCATCTGGAGCAGTGTCCATTAAGCATCCATGGCTATGCTGTCCATCTGTACCAGGGTCCATCCACAGTGGGATCCATGGCTCTGGTGTCCATCCAGACCACTGTCCACTTGAGATCCACGGCTCTGCTGTCCATCTTGACAAGTATCCATCTGGATATGTGGCTGTGCTGTCCATTCATAACCGGCTTCATCTACAGACGTATGCATAACTCTTGTGTCCATCGAGAAGAGCGTGCATCCAGAGTGGGATCCATGGCTTTGGCGTCCATCCATATCATTATCCAACTGGAGCAGTGTCCACTTTGCATACATGGCTATGCTGTCCATCTGTACCAGGGTCCATCCAGAGTGGGATCCATGGCTCTGGTGTCCATCCAGACCACTGTCCAGTTGGGATCCACGGCTCTGGTGTCCATCTGGATGCGTGGCTGTGCTGTGCCTTCAAACCAGGCTCCATCCACAGAGGGATGCATGGCTCTTGTGTCCATCACCAGTAGTGTGCATTCAGAGTGGGATCCATGGCTCTGGTGTCTATTCACAGCAGCGTCCATCCAGATTGGGATCCGTGGCTCTTATGTCCATCCAAACCAGTGTCCATCCACAGTGGCATCCATGGCTCTGGTGTCCATCCACACCAGTGTCCAGCTGGAATCCATGGCTCTGGCATCCATCTAAACCAGTGTCCATTCATAGGGGATCCATGGTCTGGGGCCCATCCAGACCACTGGCCATCCAGAGTGGGATCCATGCCTCGGGGTCTGGCAAGACCACTATCAATACAAGGTGGGAGGAATGGCTCTGGTCACCATCTGGACCAGTGTCCATCTGGACCAGTCTCCATCTGGATTCGGATCCATGACTCTGGTTGCTAACTGGAGCAGTATCCATCCAGAGTGGAATCCATGGCCCTTGCATCCATCCAGAACAGGCTCCAATTTGGATCTATGGCTCTGGTGTCCATCCAGAACTGTGTCCATCCAGGGACGGATCCATGGCTCTGGAGTCCATCCAGACCAGTATGCACCAACAGTGGGATCCATGGCTCTGCGTTCCATCTGGAGCAGTATCCATCCAGAGTCCAATCCAAGACTCTGCTGTCCATCTGGAGCAGTATCCATCCAGAGTCCAATCCAAGACTCTGCTCTCCATCCAGAACACAGTCAAGCTGGGATCCAAGGCTCTGATGTCTATCCATACCAGTGTCCATCCACAGTGGGATCCATGGCACTGGTGTCTATTCACAGCAGCGTCCATCGAGATTGGGATCCGTGGCTCTTATGTCCATCCAAACCCGTATCCATCCACAGTGGCATCCATTGCTCTGGTGTCCATCCACACCGGAGTCCAGCTGGAGTCATTGGCTCTGGCATCCATCTAGACCAGTGTCCATTGATAGGGGAGCCATGGTCTGGTGCCCATCCAGACCACTGGCCATCCAGAGTGGGATCCATGCCTCGGGGTCTGGCAAGAGTCAATACAAGGTGGGAGGAATGGCTCTGGTCACCATCTAGACCACTGTCCTTCAGGACCAGTGTCCATCTCGAGTCGGATCCATGCCTCTGGTTGCTATCTCCACAAGTGTCCATCAAGAGTGGAATCCATGGCCCTTGTATCCATCCAGACCAGGCTCCAATTTGGATCCATGGCTCTGGTGTCCATCCAGACCAGCATCCATCCAGAGACGGATCCATGGCTCTGGAGTCTATTTAGAACAGAGTAAAGCTGGGATCCAAGGCTCTGAGGTCTATCCATACCAGTGTCCATCCACAGTGGGATCCATCGCTCTGGTTTCCATCCAGACCACTGTCCACTTGAGATCCACGGCTCTGCTGTCCATCTGGACAAGTATCCATCTGGATACGTGGCTGTGCTGTCCATTCATACCAGGCTCCATCTACAGACCCATGCATGACTCCTGTGTCCATCAAGAACAGCGTGCATCCAGAGTGGGATCCATGGCTTTGGCGTCCATCCAGATCATTATCCATCTGGAGCAGTGTCCACTTTGCATCCATGGCTATGCTGTCTATCTGTACCAGGGTCCATCCACAGTGGGATCCATGGCTCTGGTGTCCATCCAGACCGCTGTGCAGTTGGGATCCACGGCTCTGGTGTCCGTCTGGATGCGTGGCTGTGCTGTCCATTCAAACCAGGCTCCATCCACAGAGGGATGCATGGCTCTTGTGTCCATCACGAGTAGTGTGCATTCTAAGTGGGATCCATGGCTCTGGTGTCCATCCAGACCAGTGTCAAGCTGGGATCCATAGCTCTTTTGTCTATTCAGGCAAGCGTCCATCCAGAGTGGAAGCCAGGGTTCTGCTGTCTATCCAGACCAGTGTCCATCCAGAATGGACACCATTACTCTGGTGTGCATCTCTACCTGTGTCCATCCACAGTGGCATCCATTGCTCTGGTGTCCATCCTGACCACTGTCAATCCACTGTGGGATCCATGGCTCTGGTGTCTATTCACAGCAGCGTCCATCTAGATTGGGATCCGTGGCTCTTACGTCCATCCAAACCAGTGTCCATCCACAGTGGCATCCATGGCTCTGGTGTCCATCCACACCAGTGTCCAGCTGGAATCCATGGCTCTGGCGTCCATTTAAACCAGTGTCCATTCATAGGGGATCCATGGTCTGGGGCCCATCCAGACCACTGGCCATCCAGAGTGGGATCCATGCCTCGGGGTCTGGCAAGACCACTATCAATACAAGGTGGGTGGAATGGCTCTGGTCACCATCTGGACCAGTGTCCATGTGGACCAGTGTCCATCTCGTGTCGGATCCATGGCTCTGATTGCTATCTCCACCAGTGTCCATCAAGAGTGGAATCCGTGGCCCTTGTATCCATCCAGACCAGGCTCCAATTTGGATCCATGGCTCTGGTGTCCATCTAGGACAGTGTCCATCCAGGGACAGATCCATGGCTCTGGTGTCCATCTGGAGCAGTATCCATCCAGAGTCCAATCCAGGACTCTGCTCTCTATCCAGAACAGAGTCAACCTGGGATCTAAGGCTTTGATATCGATCCATACCAGTGTCCATCCACAGCACGATCCACGGCTCTGCCGTCCATCTTGACAAGTATCCATCTGGATATGTGGCTGTGCTGTACATTCATACCAGGCTTCATCTACAGACCCATGCATGACTCCTGTGTCCATCAAGAACAGCGTGCATCCAGAGTGGGATCCATGGCTTTGGCGTCCATCCAGATCATTATCCATCTGGAGCAGTGTCCACTTTGCATCCATGGCTATGCTGTCCATCTGTACCAGGGTCCATCCAGAGTGGGATCCATGGCTCTGGTGTCCATCCAGACCACTGTCCAGTTGGGATCCACGGCTCTGGTGTCCATCTGGATGCGTGGCTGTGCTGTGCCTTCAAACCAGACTCCATCCACAGAGGGATGCATGGCTCTTGTGTCCATCACGAGTAGTGTGCATTCAGAGTGGGATCCATGGCTCTGGTGTCCATCCAGACCACTTTCAAGCTGGGATCCATAGCTCTTTTGTCTATTCAGGCAAGCATCCATCCAGAGTGGAAGCCAGGGTTCTGCTGTCTATCCAGACCAGTGTCCATCCAGAGCGGACACCATTACTCTGGTGTGCATCTCTACCTGTGTCCATCCACAGTGGCATCCATTGCTCTGGTGTCCATCCTGACCACTGTCAATCCACTGTGGGATCCATGGCTCTGGTGTCTATTCACAGCAGCGTCCATCCAGATTGGGATCCGTGGCTCTTATGTCCATCCAAACCAGTATCCATCCACAGTGGCATCCATGGCTCTGGTGTCCATCCACACCAGTGTCCAGCTGGAATCCATGGCTCTGGCATCCATCTAGACCACTGTCCATTTATAGCTGATCCATGGACTGGTGCCCATCCAGACCACTGGCCATCCAGATTGGGATCCATGCCTCGGGGTCTGGCAAGACCACTATCAATACAAGGTGAGAGGAATGGCTCTAGTGACCATCTGGAGCAGTGTCCATCTGGACCAGTCTCCATCTGGTTTCGGATCAATGCCTCTGGTTGCTATCTGGAGCAGTATCCATCCACAGTGGAATCCATGGCCCTTGTATCCATCCAGACCAGGCTCCAATTTTGGATTCATGGCTCTGGTGTCCATCCAGACCACTTTGCAGTTGGGATCCACGGCTCTGGTGTCCATCTGGATGCGTGGCTGTGCTGTCCATTCAAACCAGGCTCCATCCACAGAGGGATGCATGGCTCTTGTGTCCATCACGAGTAGTGTGCATTCAGAGTGGGATCCATGGCTCTGGTGTCCATCCAGACCACTGTCCAGTTGGGATCCACGGCTCTGGTGTCCATCTGGATGCGTGGCTGTGCTGTGCCTTCAAACCAGGCTCCATCCACAGAGGGATGCATGGCTCTTGTGTCCATCACCAGTAGTGTGCATTCAGAGTGGGATCCATGGCTCTGGTGTCCATCCAGACCAGTGTCAAGCTGGGATCCATAGCTCTTTTGTCTATTCAGGCAAGCGTCCATCCAGAGTGGAAGCCAGGGTTCTGCTGTCTATCCAGACCAGTGTCCATCCAGAGGGAACACCATTACTCTGGTGTGCATCTCTACCTGTGTCCATCCACAGTGGCATCCATTGCTCTGGTGTCCATCCACACCAGTGTCCAGCTGGAATCCATGGCTCTGGCGTCCATCTAGACCAGTGTCCATTCATAGGGGATCCATGGTCTGGTGCCCATCCAGACCACTGGCCATCCAGAGTGGGATCCATGCCTCGGGGTCTGGCAAGAGTCAATACAAGGTGGGAGGAATGGCTCTGGTCACCATCTAGACCACTGTCCTTCAGGACCAGTGTCCATCTCGAGTTGGTTCCATGGCTCTGGTTGCTTTCTCCACAAATTTCCATCAAGAGTGGAATCCATGGCCCTTGTATCCATCCAGACCAGGCTCCAATTTGGATCCATGGCTCTGGTGATCATCCAGACCAGCATCCATCCAGAGATGGATCCATGGCTCTGGAGTCTATCCAGAACAGAGCAAAGCTCGGATCTAAGGCTCTGAGGTCTATCCATACCAGTGTCCATCCACAGTGGGATCCATCGCTTTGGATTCCATCCAGACCACTGTCCACTTGAGATCCACGGCTCCGCTGTCCATCAGGACAAGTATCCATCTGGATACGTGGCTGTGCTGTCCATTAATACCAGGCTCCATCTACAGACCCATGCATGACTGCTGTGTCGTCCAAGAAGAGCGTGCCTCCAGAGTGGGATCCATGGCATTGGCGTCCATCCAGATCATTATCCATCTGGAGCAGTGTCCATTAAGCATCCATGGCTATGCTGTCCATCTGTACCAGGGTCCATCCACAGTGGGATCCATGGCTCTGGTGTCCATCCAGACCACTGTCCACTTGAGATCCACGGCTCTGCTGTCCATCTTGACAAGTATCCATCTGGATATGTGGCTGTGCTGTCCATTCATACCCGGCTTCATCTACAGACGTATGCATAACTCTTGTGTCCATCGAGAAGAGCGTGCATCCAGAGTGGGATCCATGGCTTTGGCGTCCATCCATATCATTATCCAACTGAAGCAGTGTCCACTTTGCATACATGGCTATGCTGTCCATCTGTACCAGGGTCCATCCAGAGTGGGATCCATGGCTCTGGTGTCCATCCAGACCACTGTCCAGTTGGGATCCACGGCTCTGGTGTCCATCTGGATGCGTGGCTGTGCTGTGCCTTCAAACCAGGCTCCATCCACAGTGGGATGCATGGCTCTTGTGTCCATCACGAGTAGTGTGCATTCAGAGTGGGATCCATGGCTCTGGTGTCCATCCAGACCAGTGTCAAGCTGGGATCCATAGCTCTTTTGTCTATTCAGGCAAGTGTCCATCCAGAGTGGAAGCCAGGGTTCTGCTGTCTATCCAGACCAGTGTCCATCCAGAGCGGACACCATTACTCTGGTGTGCATCTCTACCTGTGTCCATCCACAGTGGCATCCATTGCTCTGGTGTCCATCCTGACCACTGTCAATCCACTGTGGGATCCATGGCTCTGGTGTCTATTCACAGCAGCGTCCATCTAGATTGGGATCCGTGGCTCTTATGTCCCTCCAAACCAGTATCCATCCCCAGTGGCATCCATTGCTCTGGTGTCCATCCACACCAGTGTCCAGCTGGAATCCCTGGCTCTGGCGTCCATCAAGACCAGTGTCCATTCATAGGGGATCCGAGGTCTGGTGCCTATCCAGACCACTGGCCATCCAGAGTGGGATCCATGCCTCGGGGTCTGGCAAGACCACTATCAATACAAGGTGGGAGGAATGGCTCTGGTCACCATCTGGACCAGTGTCCATGTGGACCAGTGTCCATCTCGTGTCGGATCCATGGCTCTGATTGCTATCTCCACCAGTGTCCATCAAGAGTGGAATCCGTGGCCCTTGTATCCATCCAGACCAGGCTCCAATTTGGATCCATGGCTCTGGTGTCCATCTAGGACAGTGTCCATCCAGGGACAGATCCATGGCTCTGGTGTCCATCTGGAGCAGTATCCATCCAGAGTCCAATCCAGGACTCTGCTCTCTATCCAGAACAGAGTCAACCTGGGATCTAAGGCTTTGATATCGATCCATACCAGTGTCCATCCACAGCACGATCCACGGCTCTGCCGTCCATCTTGACAAGTATCCATCTGGATATGTGGCTGTGCTGTACATTCATACCAGGCTTCATCTACAGACCCATGCATGACTCCTGTGTCCATCAAGAACAGCGTGCATCCAGAGTGGGATCCATGGCTTTGGCGTCCATCCAGATCATTATCCATCTGGAGCAGTGTCCACTTTGCATCCATGGCTATGCTGTCCATCTGTACCAGGGTCCATCCAGAGTGGGATCCATGGCTCTGGTGTCCATCCAGACCACTGTCCAGTTGGGATCCACGGCTCTGGTGTCCATCTGGATGCGTGGCTGTGCTGTGCCTTCAAACCAGACTCCATCCACAGAGGGATGCATGGCTCTTGTGTCCATCACGAGTAGTGTGCATTCAGAGTGGGATCCATGGCTCTGGTGTCCATCCAGACCACTGTCAAGCTGGGATCCATAGCTCTTTTGTCTATTCAGGCAAGCGTCCATCCAGAGTGGAAGCCAGGGTTCTGCTGTCTATCCAGACCAGTGTCCATCCAGAGCGGACACCATTACTCTGGTGTGCATCTCTACCTGTGTCCATCCACAGTGGCATCCATTGCTCTGGTGTCCATCCTGACCACTGTCAATCCACTGTGGGATCCATGGCTCTGGTGTCTATTCACAGCAGCGTCCATCCAGATTGGGATCCGTGGCTCTTATGTCCATCCAAACCAGTGTCCATCCACAGTGGCATCCATGGCTCTGGTGTCCATCCACACCAGTGTCCAGCTGGAATCCATGGCTCTGGCATCCATCTAGACCACTGTCCATTTATAGCTGATCCATGGACTGGTGCCCATCCAGACCACTGGCCATCCAGATTGGGATCCATGCCTCGGGGTCTGGCAAGACCACTATCAATACAAGGTGAGAGGAATGGCTCTAGTGACCATCTGGAGCAGTGTCCATCTGGACCAGTCTCCATCTGGTTTCGGATCAATGCCTCTGGTTGCTATCTGGAGCAGTATCCATCCACAGTGGAATCCATGGCCCTTGTATCCATCCAGACCAGGCTCCAATTTTGGATTCATGGCTCTGGTGTCCATCCAGACCACTTTGCAGTTGGGATCCACGGCTCTGGTGTCCATCTGGATGCGTGGCTGTGCTGTCCATTCAAACCAGGCTCCATCCACAGAGGGATGCATGGCTCTTGTGTCCATCACGAGTAGTGTGCATTCAGAGTGGGATCCATGGCTCTGGTGTCCATCCAGACCACTGTCCAGTTGGGATCCACGGCTCTGGTGTCCATCTGGATGCGTGGCTGTGCTGTGCCTTCAAACCAGGCTCCATCCACAGAGGGATGCATGGCTCTTGTGTCCATCACCAGTAGTGTGCATTCAGAGTGGGATCCATGGCTCTGGTGTCCATCCAGACCAGTGTCAAGCTGGGATCCATAGCTCTTTTGTCTATTCAGGCAAGCGGCCATCCAGAGTGGAAGCCAGGGTTCTGCTGTCTATCCAGACCAGTGTCCATCCAGAGGGAACACCATTACTCTGGTGTGCATCTCTACCTGTGTCCATCCACAGTGGCATCCATTGCTCTGGTGTCCATCCACACCAGTGTCCAGCTGGAATCCATGGCTCTGGCGTCCATCTAGACCAGTGTCCATTCATAGGGGATCCATGGTCTGGTGCCCATCCAGACCACTGGCCCTCCAGAGTGGGATCCATGCCTCGGGGTCTGGCCAGAGTCAATACAACGTGGGAGGAATGGCTCTGGACACCATCTAGACCACTGTCCTTCAGGACCAGTGTCCATCTCGAGTCGGATCCATGCCTCTGGTTGCTATCTCCACAAGTGTCCATCAAGAGTGGAATCCATGGCCCTGGTATCCATCCAGACCAGGCTCCAATTTGGATCCATGGCTCGGGTGTCCATCCAGACCAGCATCCATCCAGAGACGGATCCATGGCTCTGGAGTCTATCCAGAGTGGGATCCATCCAAAGTGCGATCTGTGGCTCTGGTGTCCATCTGGAGCAGTATCCATCTAGAGTCCAATCCAAGACTCTGCTCTCCATCCAGAACACAGTCAAGCTGGGATCCAAGGCTCTGATGTCTATCCATACCAGTGTCCATCCACAGTGGGATCCATGGCACTGGTGTCTATTCACAGCAGTGTCCATCTAGATTGGGATCCGTGGCTCTTATGTCCATCCAAACCCGTATCCATCCACAGTGGCATCTATTGCTCTGGTGTCCATCCACACCACTGTCCAGCTGGAATCCATGGCTCTGGCATCCGTCTAGATAAGTGTCCATTGTTAGGGGAGCCATGGTCTGGTGCCCATCCAGACCACTGGCCATCCAGAGTGGGATCCATGCCTCGGGGTCTGGCAAGAGTCAATACAAGGTGGGAGGAATGGCTCTGGTCACCATCTAGACCACTGTCCTTCAGGACCAGTGTCCATCTCGAGTCGGATCCATGCCTCTGGTTGCTATCTCCACAGGTGTCCATCAAGAGTGGAATCCATGGCCCTTGTATCCATCCAGACCAGGCTGCAATTTGGATCCATGGCTCTGGTGTCCATCCAGACCAGCATCCATCCAGAGACGGATCCATGGCTCTGGAGTCTATCCAGAACAGAGTAAAGCTCGGATCCAAGGCTCTGATGTCTATTTATACCAGAGCCCATCCACAGTGGGATCCATCGCTCTGGTTTCCATCCAGACCACTGTCCACTTGAGATCCATGGCTCTGCTGTCCATCTGGACAAGTATCCATCTGGATACGTGGCTGTGCTGACCATTCATACCAGGCTCCATCTACAGACCCATGCATGACTCCTGTGTCCATCAAGAACAGCGTGCATCCAGAGTGGGATCCATGGCTTTGGCGTCCATCCAGAACACTGTCCAGTTGGGATCCACGGCTCTGGTGTCCATCTGGATGCGTGGCTGTGCTGTGCCTTCAAACCAGGCTCCATCCACAGAGGGATGCATGGCTCTTGTGTCCATCACGAGTAGTGTGCATTCAGAGTGGGATCCATGGCTCTGGTGTCCATCCAGACCACTGTCAAGCTGGGATCCATAGCTCTTTTGTCTATTCAGGCAAGCGTCCATCCAGAGTGGAAGCCAGGGTTCTGCTGTCTATCCTGACCAGTGTCCATCCAGAGCGGACACCATTACTCTGTTGTGCATCTCTACCTGTGTCCATCCACAGTGGCATCCATTGCTCTGGTGTCCATCCTGACCACTGTCAATCCACTGTGGGATCCATGGCTCTGGTGTCTATTCACAGCAGCGTCCATCCAGATTGGGATCCGTGGCTCTTATGTCCATCCAAACCAGTGTCCATCCACAGTGGCATCCATTGCTCTGGTGTCCATCCACACCAGTGTCCAGCTGGAATCCATGGCTCTGGCGTCCATCTAGACCAGTGTCCATTCATAGGGGATCCATGGTCTGGTGCCCATCCAGACCACTGGCCATCCAGAGTGGGATGCATGCCTCGGGGTCTGGCAAGACCACTATCAATACAAGGTGGGAGGAATGGCTCTGGTCACCATCTGGACCAGTGTCCATCTGGACCAGTCTCCATCTGGATTCGGATCCATGACTCTGGTTGCTATCTCCACCAGTGTCCATCAAGAGTGGAATCCGTGGCCCTTGTATCCATCCAGACCAGGCTCCAATTTGGATCCATGGCTCTGGTGTCCATCTAGGACAGTGTCCATCCAGAGACGGATCCATGGCTCTGGTGTCCATCTGGAGCAGTATCCATCCAGAGTCCAATCCAGGACTCTGCTCTCCATCCAGAACACAGTCAAGCTGGGATCCAAGGCTCTGATGTCTATCCATACCAGTGTCCATCCACAATGGGATCCATGGCACTGGTGTCTATTCACAGCAGCGTCCATCTAGATTGGGATCCGTGGCTCTTATGTCCATCCAAACCAGTATCCATCCACAATGGCATCCATTGCTCTGGTGTCCATCCACACCAGTGTCCAGCTGGAATCCATGGCTCTGGCGTCCGTTAAGACCACTGTCCATTCATAGGGGATCCATGGTCTGGTGCCCATCCAGACCACTGGCCCTCCAGAGTGGGATCCATGCCTCGGGGTCTGGCAAGAGTCAATACAAGGTGGGAGGAATGGCTCTGGTCACCATCTAGACCACTGTCCTTCAGGACCAGTGTCCATCTCGAGTCGGATCCATGCCTCTGGTTGCTATCTCCACAAGTGTCCATCAAGAGTGGAATCCATGGCCCTGGTATCCATCTAGACCAGGCTCCAATTTGGATCCATGGCTCGGGTGTCCATCCAGACCAGCATCCATCCAGAGACGGATCCATGGCTCTGGAGTCTATCCAGACTGGGATCCATCCAAAGTGGGATCCATGGCTCTGGTGTCCATCTGGAGCAGTATCCATCTAGAGTCCAATCCAAGACTCTGCTCTCCATCCAGAACACAGTCAAGCTGGGATCCAAGGCTCTGATGTCTATCCATACCAGTGTCCATCCACAGTGGGATCCATGGCACTGGTGTCTATTCACAGCAGTGTCCATCTAGATTGGGATCCGTGGCTCTTATGTCCATCCAAACCAGTATCCATCCACAGTGGCATCTATTGCTCTGGTGTCCATCCACACCACTGTCCAGCTGGAATCCATGGCTCTGGCATCCGTCTAGATAAGTGTCCATTGTTAGGGAAGCCATGGTCTGGTGCCCATCCAGACCACTGGCCATCCAGAGTGGGATCCATGCCTCGGGGTCTGGCAAGAGTCAATACAAGGTGGGAGGAATGGCTCTGGTCACCATCTAGACCACTGTCCTTCAGGACCAGTGTCCATCTCGAGTCGGATCCATGCCTCTGGTTGCTATCTCCACAGGTGTCCATCAAGAGTGGAATCCATGGCCCTTGTATCATCCAGACCAGGCTGCAATTTGGATCCATGGCTCTGGTGATCATCCAGACCAGCATCCATCCAGAGACGGATCCATGGCTCTGGAGTCTATCCAGAACAGAGTAAAGCTCGGATCCAAGGCTATGATGTCTATTTATACCAGAGCCCATCCACAGTGGGATCCATCGCTCTGGTTTCCATCCAGACCACTGTCCACTTGAGATCCACGGCTCTGCTGTCCATCTGGACAAGTATCCATCTGGATACGTGGCTGTGCTGTCCATTCATACCAGGCTCCATCTACAGACCCATGCATGACTCCTGTGTCCATCAAGAACAGCGTGCATCCAGAGTGGGATCCATGGCATTGGCGTCCATCCAGATCATTATCCATCTGGAGCAGTGTCCACTTTGCATCCATGGCTATGCTGTCCATCTGTACCAGGGTCCATCCAGAGTGGGATCCATGGCTCTGGTGTCCATCCAGACCACTGTCCAGTTGGGATCCACGGCTCTGGTGTCCATCTGGATGCGTGGCTGTGCTGTGCCTTCAAACCAGGCTCCATCCACAGAGGGATGCATGGCTCTTGTGTCCATCACGAGTAGTGTGCATTCAGAGTGGGATCCATGGCTCTGGTGTCCATCCAGACCAGTGTCAAGCTGGGATCCATAGCTCTTTTGTCTATTCAGGCAAGCGTCCATCCAGAGTGGAAGCCAGGGTTCTGGTGTCTATCCTGACCAGGGTCCAGCCAAAGCGGACACCATTACTCTGGTGTGCATCTCTACCTGTGTCCATCCACAGTGGCATCCATTGCTCTGGTGTCCATCCTGACCACTGTCAATCCACTGTGGGATCCATGGCTCTGGTGTCTATTCACAGCAGCGTCCATCTAGATTGGGATCCGTGGCTCTTATGTCCATCCAAACCAGTATCCATCCCCAGTGGCATCCATGGCTCTGGTGTCCATCCACACCAGTGTCCAGCTGGAATCCATGGCTCTGGCGTCCATCAAGACCAGTGTCCATTCATAGGGGATCCGAGGTCTGGTGCCCATCCAGACCACTGGCCATCCAGAGTGGGATCCATGCCTCGGGGTCTGGCAAGACCACTATCAATACAAGGTGGGAGGAATGGCTCTGGTCACCATCTGGACCAGTGTCCATGTGGACCAGTGTCCATCTCGTGTCGGATCCATGGCTCTGATTGCTATCTCCACCAGTGTCCATCAAGAGTGGAATCCGTGGCCCTTGTATCCATCCAGACCAGGCTCCAATTTGGATCCATGGCTCTGGTGTCCATCTAGGACAGTGTCCATCCAGAGACGGATCCATGGCTCTGGTGTCCATCTGGAGCAGTATCCATCCAGAGTCCAATCCAGGACTCTGCTCTCCATCCAGAACACAGTCAAGCTGGGATCCAAGGCTCTGATGTCTATCCATACCAGTGTCCATCCACAATGGGATCCATGGCACTGGTGTCTATTCACAGCAGCGTCCATCTAGATTGGGATCCGTGGCTCTTATGTCCATCCAAACCAGTATCCATCCACAATGGCATCCATTGCTCTGGTGTCCATCCACACCAGTGTCCAGCTGGAATCCATGGCTCTGGCGTCCGTTAAGACCACTGTCCATTCATAGGGGATCCATGGTCTGGTGCCCATCCAGACCACTGGCCCTCCAGAGTGGGATCCATGCCTCGGGGTCTGGCAAGAGTCAATACAAGGTGGGAGGAATGGCTCTGGTCACCATCTAGACCACTGTCCTTCAGGACCAGTGTCCATCTCGAGTCGGATCCATGCCTCTGGTTGCTATCTCCACAAGTGTCCATCAAGAGTGGAATCCATGGCCCTGGTATCCATCCAGACCAGGCTCCAATTTGGATCCATGGCTCGGGTGTCCATCCAGACCAGCATCCATCCAGAGACGGATCCATGGCTCTGGAGTCTATCCAGAGTGGGATCCATCCAAAGTGCGATCTGTGGCTCTGGTGTCCATCTGGAGCAGTATCCATCTAGAGTCCAATCCAAGACTCTGCTCTCCATCCAGAACACAGTCAAGCTGGGATCCAAGGCTCTGATGTCTATCCATACCAGTGTCCATCCACAGTGGGATCCATGGCACTGGTGTCTATTCACAGCAGTGTCCATCTAGATTGGGATCCGTGGCTCTTATGTCCATCCAAACCCGTATCCATCCACAGTGGCATCTATTGCTCTGGTGTCCATCCACACCACTGTCCAGCTGGAATCCATGGCTCTGGCATCCGTCTAGATAAGTGTCCATTGTTAGGGGAGCCATGGTCTGGTGCCCATCCAGACCACTGGCCATCCAGAGTGGGATCCATGCCTCGGGGTCTGGCAAGAGTCAATACAAGGTGGGAGGAATGGCTCTGGTCACCATCTAGACCACTGTCCTTCAGGACCAGTGTCCATCTCGAGTCGGATCCATGCCTCTGGTTGCTATCTCCACAGGTGTCCATCAAGAGTGGAATCCATGGCCCTTGTATCCATCCAGACCAGGCTGCAATTTGGATCCATGGCTCTGGTGATCATCCAGACCAGCATCCATCCAGAGACGGATCCATGGCTCTGGAGTCTATCCAGAACAGAGTAAAGCTCGGATCCAAGGCTATGATGTCTATTTATACCAGAGCCCATCCACAGTGGGATCCATCGCTCTGGTTTCCATCCAGACCACTGTCCACTTGAGATCCACGGCTCTGCTGTCCATCTGGACAAGTATCCATCTGGATACGTGGCTGTGCTGTCCATTCATACCAGGCTCCATCTACAGACTCATGCATGACTCCTGTGTCCATCAAGAACAGCGTGCATCCAGAGTGGGATCCATGGCATTGGCGTCCATCCAGATCATTATCCATCTGGAGCAGTGTCCACTTTGCATCCATGGCTATGCTGTCCATCTGTACCAGGGTCCATCCAGAGTGGGATCCATGGCTCTGGTGTCCATCCAGACCACTGTCCAGTTGGGATCCACGGCTCTGGTGTCCATCTGGATGCGTGGCTGTGCTGTGCCTTCAAACCAGGCTCCATCCACAGAGGGATGCATGGCTCTTGTGTCCATCACGAGTAGTGTGCATTCAGAGTGGGATCCATGGCTCTGGTGTCCATCCAGACCAGTGTCAAGCTGGGATCCATAGCTCTTTTGTCTATTCAGGCAAGCGTCCATCCAGAGTGGAAGCCAGGGTTCTGCTGTCTATCCTGACCAGTGTCCATCCAGAGCGGACACCATTACTCTGGTGTGCATCTCTACCTGTGTCCATCCACAGTGGCATCCATTGCTCTGGTGTCCATCCTGACCACTGACAATCCACTGTGGGATCCATGGCTCTGGTGTCTATTCACAGCAGCGTCCATCTAGATTGGGATCCGTGGCTCTTATGTCCATCCAAACCAGTATCCATCCCCAGTGGCATCCATTGCTCTGGTGTCCATCCACACCAGTGTCCAGCTGGAATCCATGGCTCTGGCGTCCATCAAGACCAGTGTCCATTCATAGGGGATCCGAGGTCTGGTGCCCATCCAGACCACTGGCCATCCAGAGTGGGATCCATGCCTCGGGGTCTGGCAAGACCACTATCAATACAAGGTGGGAGGAATGGCTCTGGTCACCATCTGGACCAGTGTCCATGTGGACCAGTGTCCATCTCGTGTCGGATCCATGGCTCTGATTGCTATCTCCACCAGTGTCCATCAAGAGTGGAATCCGTGGCCCTTGTATCCATCCAGACCAGGCTCCAATTTGGATCCATGGCTCTGGTGTCCATCTAGGACAGTGTCCATCCAGAGACGGATCCATGGCTCTGGTGTCCATCTGGAGCAGTATCCATCCAGAGTCCAATCCAGGACTCTGCTCTCCATCCAGAACACAGTCAAGCTGGGATCCAAGGCTCGGATGTCTATCCATACCAGTGTCCATCCACAATGGGATCCATGGCACTGGTGTCTATTCACAGCAGCGTCCATCTAGATTGGGATCCGTGGCTCTTATGTCCATCCAAACCAGTATCCATCCACAATGGCATCCATTGCTCTGGTGTCCATCCACACCAGTGTCCAGCTGGAATCCATGGCTCTGGCGTCCGTTAAGACCACTGTCCATTCATAGGGGATCCATGGTCTGGTGCCCATCCAGACCACTGGCCCTCCAGAGTGGGATCCATGCCTCGGGGTCTGGCAAGAGTCAATACAAGGTGGGAGGAATGGCTCTGGTCACCATCTAGACCACTGTCCTTCAGGACCAGTGTCCATCTCGAGTCGGATCCATGCCTCTGGTTGCTATCTCCACAAGTGTCCATCAAGAGTGGAATCCATGGCCCTTGTATCCATCCAGACCAGGCTCCAATTTGGATCCATGGCTCGGGTGTCCATCCAGACCAGCATCCATCCAGAGACGGATCCATGGCTCTGGAGTCTATCCAGAGTGGGATCCATCCAAAGTGCGATCTGTGGCTCTGGTGTCCATCTGGAGCAGTATCCATCTAGAGTCCAATCCAAGACTCTGCTCTCCATCCAGAACACAGTCAAGCTGGGATCCAAGGCTCTGATGTCTATCCATACCAGTGTCCATCCACAGTGGGATCCATGGCACTGGTGTCTATTCACAGCAGTGTCCATCTAGATTGGGATCCGTGGCTCTTATGTCCATCCAAACCCGTATCCATCCACAGTGGCATCCATTGCTCTGGTGTCCATCCACACCACTGTCCAGCTGGAATCCATGGCTCTGGCATCCGTCTAGATAAGTGTCCATTGTTAGGGGAGCCATGGTCTGGTGCCCATCCAGACCACTGGCCATCCAGAGTGGGATCCATGCCTCGGGGTCTGGCAAGAGTCAATACAAGGTGGGAGGAATGGCTCTGGTCACCATCTAGACCACTGTCCTTCAGGACCAGTGTCCATCTCGAGTCGGATCCATGCCTCTGGTTGCTATCTCCACAGGTGTCCATCCAGAGTGGAATCCATGGCCCTTGTATCCATCCAGACCAGGCTGCAATTTGGATCCATGGCTCTGGTGATCATCCAGACCAGCATCCATCCAGAGACGGATCCATGGCTCTGGAGTCTATCCAGAACAGAGTAAAGCTCGGATCCAAGGCTCTGATGTCTATTTATACCAGAGCCCATCCACAGTGGGATCCATCGCTCTGGTTTCCATCCAGACCACTGTCCACTTGAGATCCACGGCTCTGCTGTCCATCTGGACAAGTATCCATCTGGATACGTGGCTGTGCTGTCCATTCATACCAGGCTCCATCTACAGACCCATGCATGACTCCTGTGTCCATCAAGAACAGCGTGCATCCAGAGTGGGATCCATGGCTTTGGCGTCCATCCAGATCATTATCCATCTGGAGCAGTGTCCACTTTGCATCCATGGCTATGCTGTCCATCTGTACCAGGGTCCATCCAGAGTGGGATCCATGGCTCTGGTGTCCATCCAGACCACTGTCCAGTTGGGATCCACGGCTCTGGTGTCCATCTGGATGCGTGGCTGTGCTGTGCCTTCAAACCAGGCTCCATCCACAGAGGGATGCATGGCTCTTGTGTCCATCACGAGTAGTGTGCATTCAGAGTGGGATCCATGGCTCTGGTGTCCATCCAGACCAGTGTCAAGCTGGGATCCATAGCTCTTTTGTCTATTCACGCAAGCGTCCATCCAGAGTGGAAGCCAGGGTTCTGCTGTCTATCCTGACCAGTGTCCATCCAGAGCGGACACCATTACTCTGGTGTGCATCTCTACCTGTGTCCATCCACAGTGGCATCCATTGCTCTGGTGTCCATCCTGACCACTGTCAATCCACTGTGGGATCCATGGCTCTGGTGTCTATTCACAGTAGCGTCCATCTAGATTGGGATCCGTGGCTCTTATGTCCATCCAAACCAGTATCCATCCCCTGTGGCATCCATTGCTCTGGTGTCCATCCACACCAGTGTCCAGCTGGAATCCATGGCTCTGGCGTCCATCAAGACCAGTGTCCATTGATAGGGGATCCGAGGTCTGGTGCCCATCCAGACCACTGGCCATCCAGAGTGGGATCCATGCCTCGGGGTCTGGCAAGACCACTATCAATACAAGGTGGGAGGAATGGCTCTGGTCACCATCTGGACCAGTGTCCATGTGGACCAGTGTCCAACTCGTGTCGGATCCATGGCTCTGATTGCTATCTCCACCAGTGTCCATCAAGAGTGGAATCCGTGGCCCTTGTATCCATCCAGACCAGGCTCCAATTTGGATCCATGGCTCTGGTGTCCATCTAGGACAGTGTCCATCCAGAGACGGATCCATGGCTCTGGTGTCCATCTGGAGCAGTATCCATCCAGAGTCCAATCCAGGACTCTGCTCTCCATCCAGTAGACAGTCAAGCTGGGATCCAAGGCTCGGATGTCTATCCATACCAGTGTCCATCCACAATGGGATCCATGGCACTGGTGTCTATTCACAGCAGCGTCCATCTAGATTGGGATCCGTGGCTCTTATGTCCATCCAAACCAGTATCCATCCACAATGGCATCCATTGCTCTGGTGTCCATCCACACCAGTGTCCAGCTGGAATCCATGGCTCTGGCGTTTGTTAAGACCACTGTCCATTCATAGGGGATCCATGGTCTGGTGCCCATCCAGACCACTGGCCCTCCAGAGTGGGATCCATGCCTCGGGGTCTGGCAAGAGTCAATACAAGGTGGGAGGAATGGCTCTGGTCACCATCTAGACCACTGTCCTTCAGGACCAGTGTCCATCTCGAGTCGGATCCATGCCTCTGGTTGCTATCTCCACAAGTGTCCATCAAGAGTGGAATCCATGGCCCTGGTATCCATCCAGACCAGGCTCCAATTTGGATCCATGGCTCGGGTGTCCATCCAGACCAGCATCCATCCAGAGACGGATCCATGGCTCTGGAGTCTATCCAGAGTGGGATCCATCCAAAGTGCGATCTGTGGCTCTGGTGTCCATCTGGAGCAGTATCCATCTAGAGTCCAATCCAAGACTCTGCTCTCCATCCAGAACACAGTCAAGCTGGGATCCAAGGCTCTGATGTCTATCCATACCAGTGTCCATCCACAGTGGGATCCATGGCACTGGTGTCTATTCACAGCAGTGTCCATCTAGATTGGGATCCGTGGCTCTTATGTCCATCCAAACCCGTATCCATCCACAGTGGCATCTATTGCTCTGGTGTCCATCCACACCACTGTCCAGCTGGAATCCATGGCTCTGGCATCCGTCTAGATAAGTGTCCATTGTTAGGGGAGCCATGGTCTGGTGCCCATCCAGACCACTGGCCATCCAGAGTGGGATCCATGCCTCGGGGTCTGGCAAGAGTCAATACAAGGTGGGAGGAATGGCTCTGGTCACCATCTAGACCACTGTCCTTCAGGACCAGTGTCCATCTCGAGTCGGATCCATGCCTCTGGTTGCTATCTCCACAGGTGTCCATCAAGAGTGGAATCCATGGCCCTTGTATCCATCCAGACCAGGCTGCAATTTGGATCCATGGCTCTGGTGATCATCCAGACCAGCATCCATCCAGAGACGGATCCATGGCTCTGGAGTCTATCCAGAACAGAGTAAAGCTCGGATCCAAGGCTATGATGTCTATTTATACCAGAGCCCATCCACAGTGGGATCCATCGCTCTGGTTTCCATCCAGACCACTGTCCACTTGAGATCCACGGCTCTGCTGTCCATCTGGACAAGTATCCATCTGGATACGTGGCTGTGCTGTCCATTCATACCAGGCTCCATCTACAGACTCATGCATGACTCCTGTGTCCATCAAGAACAGCGTGCATCCAGAGTGGGATCCATGGCATTGGCGTCCATCCAGATCATTATCCATCTGGAGCAGTGTCCACTTTGCATCCATGGCTATGCTGTCCATCTGTACCAGGGTCCATCCAGAGTGGGATCCATCGCTCTGGTGTCCATCCAGACCACTGTCCAGTTGGGATCCACGGCTCTGGTGTCCATCTGGATGCGTGGCTGTGCTGTGCCTTCAAACCAGGCTCCATCCACAGAGGGATGCATGGCTCTTGTGTCCATCACGAGTAGTGTGCATTCAGAGTGGGATCCATGGCTCTGGTGTCCATCCAGACCAGTGTCAAGCTGGGATCCATAGCTCTTTTGTCTATTCACGCAAGCGTCCATCCAGAGTGGAAGCCAGGGTTCTGCTGTCTATCCTGACCAGTGTCCATCCAGAGCGGACACCATTACTCTGGTGTGCATCTCTACCTGTGTCCATCCACAGTGGCATCCATTGCTCTGGTGTCCATCCTGACCACTGACAATCCACTGTGGGATCCATGGCTCTGGTGTCTATTCACAGCAGCGTCCATCCAGATTGGGATCCGTGGCTCTTATGTCCATCCAAACCAGTATCCATCCCCAGTGGCATCCATTGCTCTGGTGTCCATCCACACCAGTGTCCAGCTGGAATCCATGGCTCTGGCGTCCATCAAGACCAGTGTCCATTGATAGGGGATCCGAGGTCTGGTGCCCATCCAGACCACTGGCCATCCAGAGTGGGATCCATGCCTCGGGGTCTGGCAAGACCACTATCAATACAAGGTGGGAGGAATGGCTCTGGTCACCATCTGGACCAGTGTCCATGTGGACCAGTGTCCATCTCGTGTCGGATCCATGGCTCTGATTGCTATCTCCACCAGTGTCCATCAAGAGTGGAATCCGTGGCCCTTGTATCCATCCAGACCAGGCTCCAATTTGGATCCATGGCTCTGGTGTCCATCTAGGACAGTGTCCATCCAGAGACGGATCCATGGCTCTGGTGTCCATCTGGAGCAGTATCCATCCAGAGTCCAATCCAGGACTCTGCTCTCCATCCAGAACACAGTCAAGCTGGGATCCAAGGCTCGGATGTCTATCCATACCAGTGTCCATCCACAATGGGATCCATGGCACTGGTGTCTATTCACAGCAGCGTCCATCTAGATTGGGATCCGTGGCTCTTATGTCCATCCAAACCAGTATCCATCCACAATGGCATCCATTGCTCTGGTGTCCATCCACACCAGTGTCCAGCTGGAATCCATGGCTCTGGCGTCCGTTAAGACCACTGTCCATTCATAGGGGATCCATGGTCTGGTGCCCATCCAGACCACTGGCCCTCCAGAGTGGGATCCATGCCTCGGGGTCTGGCAAGAGTCAATACAAGGTGGGAGGAATGGCTCTGGTCACCATCTAGACCACTGTCCTTCAAAACCAGTGTCCATCTCGAGTCGGATCCATGCCTCTGGTTGCTATCTCCACAAGTGTCTATCAAGAGTGGAATCCATGGCCCTTGTATCCATCCAGACCAGGCTCCAATTCGGATCCATGGCTCTGGTGTCCATCCAGACCAGCATCCATCCAGAGACGGATCCATGGCTCTGGAGTCTATCCAGAGTGGGATCCATCCAAAGTGCGATCTGTGGCTCTGGTGTCCATCTGGACCAGTATCCATCTAGAGTCCAATCCAAGACTCTGCTCTCCATCCAGAACACAGTCAAGCTGGGATCCAAGGCTCTGATGTCTATCCATACCAGTGTCCATCCACAGTGGGATCCATGGCACTGGTGTCTATTCACAGCAGTGTCCATCTAGATTGGGATCCGTGGCTCTTATGTCCATCCAAACCCGTATCCATCCACAGTGGCATCTATTGCTCTGGTGTCCATCCACACCACTGTCCAGCTGGAATCCATGGCTCTGGCATCCGTCTAGATAAGTGTCCATTGTTAGGGGAGCCATGGTCTGGTGCCCATCCAGACCACTGGCCATCCAGAGTGGGATCCATGCCTCGGGGTCTGGCAAGAGTCAATACAAGGTGGGAGGAATGGCTCTGGTCACCATCTAGACCACTGTCCTTCAGGACCAGTGTCCATCTCGAGTCGGATCCATGCCTCTGGTTGCTATCTCCACAGGTGTCCATCAAGAGTGGAATCCATGGCCCTTGTATCCATCCAGACCAGGCTGCAATTTGGATCCATGGCTCTGGTGATCATCCAGACCAGCATCCATCCAGAGACGGATCCATGGCTCTGGAGTCTATCCAGAACAGAGTAAAGCTCGGATCCAAGGCTATGATGTCTATTTATACCAGAGCCCATCCACAGTGGGATCCATCGCTCTGGTTTCCATCCAGACCACTGTCCACTTGAGATCCATGGCTCTGCTGTCCATCTGGACAAGTATCCATCTGGATACGTGGCTGTGCTGTCCATTCATACCAGGCTCCATCTACAGACTCATGCATGACTCCTGTGTCCATCAAGAACAGCGTGCATCCAGAGTGGGATCCATGGCATTGGCGTCCATCCAGATCATTATCCATCTGGAGCAGTGTCCACTTTGCATCCATGGCTATGCTGTCCATCTGTACCAGGGTCCATCCAGAGTGGGATCCATGGCTCTGGTGTCCATCCAGACCAGTGTCAAGCTGGGATCCATAGCTCTTTTGTCTATTCAGGCAAGCGTCCATCCAGCGTGGAAGCCAGGGTTCTGCTGTCTATCCTGACCAGTGTCCATCCAGAGCGGACACCATTACTCTGGTGTGCATCTCTACCTGTGTCCATCCACAGTGGCATCCATTGCTCTGGTGTCCATCCTGACCACTGACAATCCACTGTGGGATCCATGGCTCTGGTGTCTATTCACAGCAGCGTCCATCTAGATTGGGATCCGTGGCTCTTATGTCCATCCAAACCAGTATCCATCCCCAGTGGCATCCATTGCTCTGGTGTCCATCCACACCAGTGTCCAGCTGGAATCCATGGCTCTGGCGTCCATCAAGACCAGTGTCCATTCATAGGGGATCCGAGGTCTGGTGCCCATCCAGACCACTGGCCATCCAGAGTGGGATCCATGCCTCGGGGTCTGGCAAGACCACTATCAATACAAGGTGGGAGGAATGGCTCTGGTCACCATCTGGACCAGTGTCCATGTGGACCAGTGTCCATCTCGTGTCGGATCCATGGCTCTGATTGCTATCTCCACCAGTGTCCATCAAGAGTGGAATCCGTGGCCCTTGTATCCATCCAGACCAGGCTCCAATTTGGATCCATGGCTCTGGTGTCCATCTAGGACAGTGTCCATCCAGAGACGGATCCATGGCTCTGGTGTCCATCTGGAGCAGTATCCATCCAGAGTCCAATCCAGGACTCTGCTCTCCATCCAGAACACAGTCAAGCTGGGATCCAAGGCTCGGATGTCTATCCATACCAGTGTCCATCCACAATGGGATCCATGGCACTGGTGTCTATTCACAGCAGCGTCCATCTAGATTGGGATCCGTGGCTCTTATGTCCATCCAAACCAGTATCCATCCACAATGGCATCCATTGCTCTGGTGTCCATCCACACCAGTGTCCAGCTGGAATCCATGGCTCTGGCGTCCGTTAAGACCACTGTCCATTCATAGGGGATCCATGGTCTGGTGCCCATCCAGACCACTGGCCCTCCAGAGTGGGATCCATGCCTCGGGGTCTGGCAAGAGTCAATACAAGGTGGGAGGAATGGCTCTGGTCACCATCTAGACCACTGTCCTTCAGGACCAGTGTCCATCTCGAGTCGGATCCATGCCTCTGGTTGCTATCTCCACAAGTGTCTATCAAGAGTGGAATCCATGGCCCTGGTATCCATCCAGACCAGGCTCCAATTCGGATCCATGGCTCTGGTGTCCATCCAGACCAGCATCCATCCAGAGACGGATCCATGGCTCTGGAGTCTATCCAGAGTGGGATCCATCCAAAGTGCGATCTGTGGCTCTGGTGTCCATCTGGAGCAGTATCCATCTAGAGTCCAATCCAAGACTCTGCTCTCCATCCAGAACACAGTCAAGCTGGGATCCAAGGCTCTGATGTCTATCCATACCAGTGTCCATCCACAGTGGGATCCATGGCACTGGTGTCTATTCACAGCAGTGTCCATCTAGATTGGGATCCGTGGCTCTTATGTCCATCCAAACCCGTATCCATCCACAGTGGCATCCATTGCTCTGGTGTCCATCCACACCACTGTCCAGCTGGAATCCATGGCTCTGGCATCCGTCTAGATAAGTGTCCATTGTTAGGGGAGCCATGGTCTGGTGCCCATCCAGACCACTGGCCATCCAGAGTGGGATCCATGCCTCGGGGTCTGGCAAGAGTCAATACAAGGTGGGAGGAATGGCTCTGGTCACCATCTAGACCACTGTCCTTCAGGACCAGTGTCCATCTCGAGTCGGATCCATGCCTCTGGTTGCTATCTCCACAGGTGTCCATCCAGAGTGGAATCCATGGCCCTTGTATCCATCCAGACCAGGCTGCAATTTGGATCCATGGCTCTGGTGTCCATCCAGACCAGCATCCATCCAGAGACGGATCCATGGCTCTGGAGTCTATCCAGAACAGAGTAAAGCTCGGATCCAAGGCTCTGATGTCTATTTATACCAGAGCCCATCCACAGTGGGATCCATCGCTCTGGTTTCCATCCAGACCACTGTCCACTTGAGATCCACGGCTCTGCTCTCCATCTGGACAAGTATCCATCTGGATACGTGGCTGTGCTGTCCATTCATACCAGGCTCCATCTACAGACCCATGCATGACTCCTGTGTCCATCAAGAACAGCGTGCATCCAGAGTGGGATCCATGGCTTTGGCGTCCATCCAGATCATTATCCATCTGGAGCAGTGTCCACTTTGCATCCATGGCTATGCTGTCCATCTGTACCAGGGTCCATCCAGAGTGGGATCCATGGCTCTGGTGTCCATCCAGACCACTGTCCAGTTGGGATCCACGGCTCTGGTGTCCATCTGGATGCGTGGCTGTGCTGTGCCTTCAAACCAGGCTCCATCCACAGAGGGATGCATGGCTCTTGTGTCCATCACGAGTAGTGTGCATTCAGAGTGGGATCCATGGCTCTGGTGTCCATCCAGACCAGTGTCAAGCTGGGATCCATAGCTCTTTTGTCTATTCAGGCAAGCGTCCATCCAGAGTGTAAGCCAGGGTTCTGGTGTCTATCCTGACCAGGGTCTATCTAAAGCGGACACCATTACTCTGGTGTGCATCTCTACCTGTGTCCATCCACAGTGGCATCCATTGCTCTGGTGTCCATCCTGACCACTGTCAATCCACTGTGGGATCCATGGCTCTGGTGTCTATTCACAGCAGCGTCCATCTAGATTGGGATCCGTGGCTCTTATGTCCATCCAAACCAGTATCCATCCCCTGTGGCATCCATGGCTCTGGTGTCCATCCACACCAGTGTCCAGCTGGAATCCATGGCTCTGGCGTCCATCAAGACCAGTGTCCATTCATAGGGGATCCGAGGTCTGGTGCCCATCCAGACCACTGGCCATCCAGAGTGGGATCCATGCCTCGGGGTCTGGCAAGACCACTATCAATACAAGGTGGGAGGAATGGCTCTGGTCACCATCTGGACCAGTGTCCATGTGGACCAGTGTCCATCTCGTGTCGGATCCATGGCTCTGATTGCTATCTCCACCAGTGTCCATCAAGAGTGGAATCCGTGGCCCTTGTATCCATCCAGACCAGGCTCCAATTTGGATCCATGGCTCTGGTGTCCATCTAGGACAGTGTCCATCCAGAGACGGATCCATGGCTCTGGTGTCCATCTGGAGCAGTATCCATCCAGAGTCCAATCCAGGACTCTGCTCTCCATCCAGTAGACAGTCAAGCTGGGATCCAAGGCTCGGATGTCTATCCATACCAGTGTCCATCCACAATGGGATCCATGGCACTGGTGTCTATTCACAGCAGCGTCCATCTAGATTGGGATCCGTGGCTCTTATGTCCATCCAAACCAGTATCCATCCACAATGGCATCCATTGCTCTGGTGTCCATCCACACCAGTGTCCAGCTGGAATCCATGGCTCTGGCGTTTGTTAAGACCACTGTCCATTCATAGGGGATCCATGGTCTGGTGCCCATCCAGACCACTGGCCCTCCAGAGTGGGATCCATGCCTCGGGGTCTGGCAAGAGTCAATACAAGGTGGGAGGAATGGCTCTGGTCACCATCTAGACCACTGTCCTTCAGGACCAGTGTCCATCTCGAGTCGGATCCATGCCTCTGGTTGCTATCTCCACAAGTGTCTATCAAGAGTGGAATCCATGGCCCTGGTATCCATCCAGACCAGGCTCCAATTTGGATCCATGGCTCGGGTGTCCATCCAGACCAGCATCCATCCAGAGACGGATCCATGGCTCTGGAGTCTATCCAGAGTGGGATCCATCCAAAGTGCGATCTGTGGCTCTGGTGTCCATCTGGAGCAGTATCCATCTAGAGTCCAATCCAAGACTCTGCTCTCCATCCAGAACACAGTCAAGCTGGGATCCAAGGCTCTGATGTCTATCCATACCAGTGTCCATCCACAGTGGGATCCATGGCACTGGTGTCTATTCACAGCAGTGTCCATCTAGATTGGGATCCGTGGCTCTTATGTCCATCCAAACCCGTATCCATCCACAGTGGCATCTATTGCTCTGGTGTCCATCCACACCACTGTCCAGCTGGAATCCATGGCTCTGGCATCCGTCTAGATAAGTGTCCATTGTTAGGGGAGCCATGGTCTGGTGCCCATCCAGACCACTGGCCATCCAGAGTGGGATCCATGCCTCGGGGTCTGGCAAGAGTCAATACAAGGTGGGAGGAATGGCTCTGGTCACCATCTAGACCACTGTCCTTCAGGACCAGTGTCCATCTCGAGTCGGATCCATGCCTCTGGTTGCTATCTCCACAGGTGTCCATCCAGAGTGGAATCCATGGCCCTTGTATCCATCCAGACCAGGCTGCAATTTGGATCCATGGCTCTGGTGTCCATCCAGACCAGCATCCATCCAGAGACGGATCCATGGCTCTGGAGTCTATCCAGAACAGAGTAAAGCTCGGATCCAAGGCTCTGATGTCTATTTATACCAGAGCCCATCCACAGTGGGATCCATCGCTCTGGTTTCCATCCAGACCACTGTCCACTTGAGATCCACGGCTCTGCTGTCCATCTGGACAAGTATCCATCTGGATACGTGGCTGTGCTGTCCATTCATACCAGGCTCCATCTACAGACCCATGCATGACTCCTGTGTCCATCAAGAACAGCGTGCATCCAGAGTGGGATCCATGGCTTTGGCGTCCATCCAGATCATTATCCATCTGGAGCAGTGTCCACTTTGCATCCATGGCTATGCTGTCCATCTGTACCAGGGTCCATCCAGAGTGGGATCCATGGCTCTGGTGTCCATCCAGACCACTGTCCAGTTGGGATCCACGGCTCTGGTGTCCATCTGGATGCGTGGCTGTGCTGTGCCTTCAAACCAGGCTCCATCCACAGAGGGATGCATGGCTCTTGTGTCCATCACGAGTAGTGTGCATTCAGAGTGGGATCCATGGCTCTGGTGTCCATCCAGACCAGTGTCAAGCTGGGATCCATAGCTCTTTTGTCTATTCAGGCAAGCGTCCATCCAGAGTGGAAGCCAGGGTTCTGCTGTCTATCCAGACCAGTGTCCATCCAGAGCGGACACCATTACTCTGGTGTGCACCTCTACCTATGTCCATCCACAGTGGCATCCATTGCTCTGGTGTCCATCCTGACCACTGTCAATCCACTGTGGGATCCATGGCTCTGGTGTCTATTCACAGCAGCGTCCATCCAGATTGGGATCCGTGCCTCTTATGTCCATCCAAACCAGTATCCATCCACAGTGGCATCCATGGCTCTGGTGTCCATCCACACCAGTGTCCACCTGGAATCCATGGCTCTGGCGTCCATCTAGACCACTGTCCATTCATAGGGGATCCATGGACTGGTGCCCATCCAGACCACTGGCCATCCAGAGTGGGATCCATGCCTCGGGGTCTGGCAAGACCACTATCAATACAAGGTGAGAGGAAAGGCTCTAGTGACCATCTGGAGCAGTGTCCATCTGGACCAGTCTCCATCTGGATTCGGATCAATGCCTCTGGTTGCTATCTGGAGCAGTATCCATCCAGAGTGGAATCCATGGCCCTTGTATCCATCCAGACCAGGCTCCAATTTTGGATTCATGGCTCTGGTGTCCATCCAGACCACTTTGCAGTTGGGATCCACGGCTCTGGTGTCCATCTGGATGTGTGGCTGTGCTGTCCATTCAAACCAGGCTCCATCCACAGAGGGATGCATGGCTCTTGTGTCCATCACGAGTAGTGTGCATTCAGAGTGGGATCCATGGCTCTGGTGTCCATCCAGACCAGTGTCAAGCTGGGATCCATAGCTCTTTTGTCTATTCAGGCAAGCGTCCATCCAGAGTGGAAGCCAGGGTTCTGCTGTCTATCCTGACCAGTGTCCATCCAGAGCGGACACCATTACTCTGGTGTGCATCTCTACCTGTGTCCATCCACAGTGGCATCCATTGCTCTGGTGTCCATCCTGACCCCTGTCAATCCACTGTGGGATCCATGGCTCTGGTGTCTATTCACAGCAGCGTCCATCTAGATTGGGATCCGTGGCTCTTATGTCCAGCCAAACCAGTATCCATCCCCTGTGGCATCCATTGCTCTGGTGTCCATCCACACCAGTGTCCAGCTGGAATCCATGGCTCTGGCGTCCATCAAGACCAGTGTGCATTCATAGGGGATCCGAGGTCTGGTGCCTATCCAGACCACTGGCCATCCAGAGTGGGATCCATGCCTCGGGGTCTGGCAAGAGTCAATACAAGGTGGGAGGAATGGCTCTGGTCACCATCTGGACCAGTGTCCATGTGGACCAGTGTCCATCTCGTGTCGGATCCATGGCTCTGATTGCTATCTCCACCAGTGTCCATCAAGAGTGGAATCCGTGGCCCTTGTATCCATCCAGACCAGGCTCCAATTTGGATCCATGGCTCTGGTGTCCATCTAGGACAGTGTCCATCCAGAGACGGATCCATGGCTCTGGTGTCCATCTGGAGCAGTATCCATCCAGAGTCCAATCCAGGACTCTGCTCTCCATCCAGAACACAGTCAAGCTGGGATCCAAGGCTCGGATGTCTATCCATACCAGTGTCCATCCACAATGGGATCCATGGCACTGGTGTCTATTCACAGCAGCGTCCATCTAGATTGGGATCCGTGGCTCTTATGTCCATCCAAACCAGTATCCATCCACAATGGCATCCATTGCTCTGGTGTCCATCCACACCAGTGTCCAGCTGGAATCCATGGCTCTGGCGTCCGTTAAGACCACTGTCCATTCATAGGGGATCCATGGTCTGGTGCCCATCCAGACCACTGGCCCTCCAGAGTGGGATCCATGCCTCGGGGTCTGGCAAGAGTCAATACAAGGTGGGAGGAATGGCTCTGGTCACCATCTAGACCACTGTCCTTCAGGACCAGTGTCCATCTCGAGTCGGATCCATGCCTCTGGTTGCTATCTCCACAAGTGTCCATCAAGAGTGGAATCCATGGCCCTGGTATCCATCCAGACCAGGCTCCAATTTGGATCCATGGCTCGGGTGTCCATCCAGACCAGCATCCATCCAGAGACGGATCCATGGCTCTGGAGTCTATCCAGAGTGGGATCCATCCAAAGTGCGATCTGTGGCTCTGGTGTCCATCTGGAGCAGTATCCATCTAGAGTCCAATCCAAGACTCTGCTCTCCATCCAGAACACAGTCAAGCTGGGATCCAAGGCTCTGATGTCTATCCATACCAGTGTCCATCCACAGTGGGATCCATGGCACTGGTGTCTATTCACAGCAGTGTCCATCTAGATTGGGATCCGTGGCTCTTATGTCCATCCAAACCCGTATCCATCCACAGTGGCATCTATTGCTCTGGTGTCCATCCACACCACTGTCCAGCTGGAATCCATGGCTCTGGCATCCGTCTAGATAAGTGTCCATTGTTAGGGGAGCCATGGTCTGGTGCCCATCCAGACCACTGGCCATCCAGAGTGGGATCCATGCCTCGGGGTCTAGCAAGAGTCAATACAAGGTGGGAGGAATGGCTCTGGTCACCATCTAGACCACTGTCCTTCAGGACCAGTGTCCATCTCGAGTCGGATCCATGCCTCTGGTTGCTATCTCCACAGGTGTCCATCAAGAGTGGAATCCATGGCCCTTGTATCCATCCAGACCAGGCTGCAATTTGGATCCATGGCTCTGGTGATCATCCAGACCAGCATCCATCCAGAGACGGATCCATGGCTCTGGAGTCTATCCAGAACAGAGTAAAGCTCGGATCCAAGGCTATGATGTCTATTTATACCAGAGCCCATCCACAGTGGGATCCATCGCTCTGGTTTCCATCCAGACCACTGTCCACTTGAGATCCACGGCTCTGCTGTCCATCTGGACAAGTATCCATCTGGATACGTGGCTGTGCTGTCCATTCATACCAGGCTCCATCTACAGACTCATGCATGACTCCTGTGTCCATCAAGAACAGCGTGCATCCAGAGTGGGATCCATGGCATTGGCGTCCATCCAGATCATTATCCATCTGGAGCAGTGTCCACTTTGCATCCATGGCTATGCTGTCCATCTGTACCAGGGTCCATCCAGAGTGGGATCCATGGCTCTGGTGTCCATCCAGACCACTGTCCAGTTGGGATCCACGGCTCTGGTGTCCATCTGGATGCGTGGCTGTGCTGTCCATTCAAACCAGGCTCCGTCCACAGAGGGATGCATGGCTCCTGTGTCCATCACGAGTAGTGTGCATTCAGAGTGGGATCCATGGCTCTGGTGTCCATCCAGACCAGTGTCAAGCTGGGATCCATAGCTCTTTTGTCTATTCAGGCAAGTTTCCATCCAGAGTGGAAGCCAGGGTTCGGCTGTCTATCCAGACCAGTGTCCATCCAGAGCGGACACCATTACTCTGGTGTGCATCTCTACCTGTGTCCATCCACAGTGGCATCCATTGCTCTGGTGTCCATCCTGACCACTGTCAATCCACTGTGGGATCCATGGCTCTGGTGTCTATTCACAGCAGCGTCCATCTAGATTGGGATCCGTGGCTCTTATGTCCAGCCAAACCAGTATCCATCCCCTGTGGCATCCATTGCTCTGGTGTCCATCCACACCAGTGTCCAGCTGGAATCCATGGCTCTGGCGTCCATCAAGACCAGTGTGCATTCATAGGGGATCCGAGGTCTGGTGCCTATCCAGACCACTGGCCATCCAGAGTGGGATCCATGCCTCGGGGTCTGGCAAGAGTCAATACAAGGTGGGAGGAATGGCTCTGGTCACCATCTGGACCAGTGTCCATGTGGACCAGTGTCCATCTCGTGTCGGATCCATGGCTCTGATTGCTATCTCCACCAGTGTCCATCAAGAGTGGAATCCGTGGCCCTTGTATCCATCCAGACCAGGCTCCAATTTGGATCCATGGCTCTGGTGTCCATCTAGGACAGTGTCCATCCAGAGACGGATCCATGGCTCTGGTGTCCATCTGGAGCAGTATCCATCCAGAGTCCAATCCAGGACTCTGCTCTCCATCCAGAACACAGTCAAGCTGGGATCCAAGGCTCGGATGTCTATCCATACCAGTGTCCATCCACAATGGGATCCATGGCACTGGTGTCTATTCACAGCAGCGTCCATCTAGATTGGGATCCGTGGCTCTTATGTCCATCCAAACCAGTATCCATCCACAATGGCATCCATTGCTCTGGTGTCCATCCACACCAGTGTCCAGCTGGAATCCATGGCTCTGGCGTCCGTTAAGACCACTGTCCATTCATAGGGGATCCATGGTCTGGTGCCCATCCAGACCACTGGCCCTCCAGAGTGGGATCCATGCCTCGGGGTCTGGCAAGAGTCAATACAAGGTGGGAGGAATGGCTCTGGTCACCATCTAGACCACTGTCCTTCAGGACCAGTGTCCATCTCGAGTCGGATCCATGCCTCTGGTTGCTATCTCCACAAGTGTCCATCAAGAGTGGAATCCATGGCCCTGGTATCCATCCAGACCAGGCTCCAATTTGGATCCATGGCTCGGGTGTCCATCCAGACCAGCATCCATCCAGAGACGGATCCATGGCTCTGGAGTCTATCCAGAGTGGGATCCATCCAAAGTGCGATCTGTGGCTCTGGTGTCCATCTGGAGCAGTATCCATCTAGAGTCCAATCCAAGACTCTGCTCTCCATCCAGAACACAGTCAAGCTGGGATCCAAGGCTCTGATGTCTATCCATACCAGTGTCCATCCACAGTGGGATCCATGGCACTGGTGTCTATTCACAGCAGTGTCCATCTAGATTGGGATCCGTGGCTCTTATGTCCATCCAAACCCGTATCCATCCACAGTGGCATCTATTGCTCTGGTGTCCATCCACACCACTGTCCAGCTGGAATCCATGGCTCTGGCATCCGTCTAGATAAGTGTCCATTGTTAGGGGAGCCATGGTCTGGTGCCCATCCAGACCACTGGCCATCCAGAGTGGGATCCATGCCTCGGGGTCTAGCAAGAGTCAATACAAGGTGGGAGGAATGGCTCTGGTCACCATCTAGACCACTGTCCTTCAGGACCAGTGTCCATCTCGAGTCGGATCCATGCCTCTGGTTGCTATCTCCACAGGTGTCCATCAAGAGTGGAATCCATGGCCCTTGTATCCATCCAGACCAGGCTGCAATTTGGATCCATGGCTCTGGTGATCATCCAGACCAGCATCCATCCAGAGACGGATCCATGGCTCTGGAGTCTATCCAGAACAGAGTAAAGCTCGGATCCAAGGCTATGATGTCTATTTATACCAGAGCCCATCCACAGTGGGATCCATCGCTCTGGTTTCCATCCAGACCACTGTCCACTTGAGATCCACGGCTCTGCTGTCCATCTGGACAAGTATCCATCTGGATACGTGGCTGTGCTGTCCATTCATACCAGGCTCCATCTACAGACTCATGCATGACTCCTGTGTCCATCAAGAACAGCGTGCATCCAGAGTGGGATCCATGGCATTGGCGTCCATCCAGATCATTATCCATCTGGAGCAGTGTCCACTTTGCATCCATGGCTATGCTGTCCATCTGTACCAGGGTCCATCCAGAGTGGGATCCATGGCTCTGGTGTCCATCCAGACCACTGTCCAGTTGGGATCCACGGCTCTGGTGTCCATCTGGATGCGTGGCTGTGCTGTCCATTCAAACCAGGCTCCGTCCACAGAGGGATGCATGGCTCCTGTGTCCATCACGAGTAGTGTGCATTCAGAGTGGGATCCATGGCTCTGGTGTCCATCCAGACCAGTGTCAAGCTGGGATCCATAGCTCTTTTGTCTATTCAGGCAAGTTTCCATCCAGAGTGGAAGCCAGGGTTCGGCTGTCTATCCAGACCAGTGTCCATCCAGAGCGGACACCATTACTCTGGTGTGCATCTCTACCTGTGTCCATCCACAGTGGCATCCATTGCTCTGGTGTCCATCCTGACCACTGTCAATCCACTGTGGGATCCATGGCTCTGGTGTCTATTCACAGCAGCGTCCATCTAGATTGGGATCCGTGGCTCTTATGTCCAGCCAAACCAGTATCCATCCCCTGTGGCATCCATTGCTCTGGTGTCCATCCACACCAGTGTCCAGCTGGAATCCATGGCTCTGGCGTCCATCAAGACCAGTGTGCATTCATAGGGGATCCGAGGTCTGGTGCCTATCCAGACCACTGGCCATCCAGAGTGGGATCCATGCCTCGGGGTCTGGCAAGAGTCAATACAAGGTGGGAGGAATGGCTCTGGTCACCATCTGGACCAGTGTCCATGTGGACCAGTGTCCATCTCGTGTCGGATCCATGGCTCTGATTGCTATCTCCACCAGTGTCCATCAAGAGTGGAATCCGTGGCCCTTGTATCCATCCAGACCAGGCTCCAATTTGGATCCATGGCTCTGGTGTCCATCTAGGACAGTGTCCATCCAGAGACGGATCCATGGCTCTGGTGTCCATCTGGAGCAGTATCCATCCAGAGTCCAATCCAGGACTCTGCTCTCCATCCAGAACACAGTCAAGCTGGGATCCAAGGCTCGGATGTCTATCCATACCAGTGTCCATCCACAATGGGATCCATGGCACTGGTGTCTATTCACAGCAGCGTCCATCTAGATTGGGATCCGTGGCTCTTATGTCCATCCAAACCAGTATCCATCCACAATGGCATCCATTGCTCTGGTGTCCATCCACACCAGTGTCCAGCTGGAATCCATGGCTCTGGCGTCCGTTAAGACCACTGTCCATTCATAGGGGATCCATGGTCTGGTGCCCATCCAGACCACTGGCCCTCCAGAGTGGGATCCATGCCTCGGGGTCTGGCAAGAGTCAATACAAGGTGGGAGGAATGGCTCTGGTCACCATCTAGACCACTGTCCTTCAGGACCAGTGTCCATCTCGAGTCGGATCCATGCCTCTGGTTGCTATCTCCACAAGTGTCCATCAAGAGTGGAATCCATGGCCCTGGTATCCATCCAGACCAGGCTCCAATTTGGATCCATGGCTCGGGTGTCCATCCAGACCAGCATCCATCCAGAGACGGATCCATGGCTCTGGAGTCTATCCAGAGTGGGATCCATCCAAAGTGCGATCTGTGGCTCTGGTGTCCATCTGGAGCAGTATCCATCTAGAGTCCAATCCAAGACTCTGCTCTCCATCCAGAACACAGTCAAGCTGGGATCCAAGGCTCTGATGTCTATCCATACCAGTGTCCATCCACAGTGGGATCCATGGCACTGGTGTCTATTCACAGCAGTGTCCATCTAGATTGGGATCCGTGGCTCTTATGTCCATCCAAACCCGTATCCATCCACAGTGGCATCTATTGCTCTGGTGTCCATCCACACCACTGTCCAGCTGGAATCCATGGCTCTGGCATCCGTCTAGATAAGTGTCCATTGTTAGGGGAGCCATGGTCTGGTGCCCATCCAGACCACTGGCCATCCAGAGTGGGATCCATGCCTCGGGGTCTAGCAAGAGTCAATACAAGGTGGGAGGAATGGCTCTGGTCACCATCTAGACCACTGTCCTTCAGGACCAGTGTCCATCTCGAGTCGGATCCATGCCTCTGGTTGCTATCTCCACAGGTGTCCATCAAGAGTGGAATCCATGGCCCTTGTATCCATCCAGACCAGGCTGCAATTTGGATCCATGGCTCTGGTGATCATCCAGACCAGCATCCATCCAGAGACGGATCCATGGCTCTGGAGTCTATCCAGAACAGAGTAAAGCTCGGATCCAAGGCTATGATGTCTATTTATACCAGAGCCCATCCACAGTGGGATCCATCGCTCTGGTTTCCATCCAGACCACTGTCCACTTGAGATCCACGGCTCTGCTGTCCATCTGGACAAGTATCCATCTGGATACGTGGCTGTGCTGTCCATTCATACCAGGCTCCATCTACAGACTCATGCATGACTCCTGTGTCCATCAAGAACAGCGTGCATCCAGAGTGGGATCCATGGCATTGGCGTCCATCCAGATCATTATCCATCTGGAGCAGTGTCCACTTTGCATCCATGGCTATGCTGTCCATCTGTACCAGGGTCCATCCAGAGTGGGATCCATGGCTCTGGTGTCCATCCAGACCACTGTCCAGTTGGGATCCACGGCTCTGGTGTCCATCTGGATGCGTGGCTGTGCTGTCCATTCAAACCAGGCTCCGTCCACAGAGGGATGCATGGCTCCTGTGTCCATCACGAGTAGTGTGCATTCAGAGTGGGATCCATGGCTCTGGTGTCCATCCAGACCAGTGTCAAGCTGGGATCCATAGCTCTTTTGTCTATTCAGGCAAGTTTCCATCCAGAGTGGAAGCCAGGGTTCGGCTGTCTATCCAGACCAGTGTCCATCCAGAGCGGACACCATTACTCTGGTGTGCATCTCTACCTGTGTCCATCCACAGTGGCATCCATTGCTCTGGTGTCCATCCTGACCACTGTCAATCCACTGTGGGATCCATGGCTCTGGTGTCTATTCACAGCAGCGTCCATCTAGATTGGGATCCGTGGCTCTTATGTCCAGCCAAACCAGTATCCATCCCCTGTGGCATCCATTGCTCTGGTGTCCATCCACACCAGTGTCCAGCTGGAATCCATGGCTCTGGCGTCCATCAAGACCAGTGTGCATTCATAGGGGATCCGAGGTCTGGTGCCTATCCAGACCACTGGCCATCCAGAGTGGGATCCATGCCTCGGGGTCTGGCAAGAGTCAATACAAGGTGGGAGGAATGGCTCTGGTCACCATCTGGACCAGTGTCCATGTGGACCAGTGTCCATCTCGTGTCGGATCCATGGCTCTGATTGCTATCTCCACCAGTGTCCATCAAGAGTGGAATCCGTGGCCCTTGTATCCATCCAGACCAGGCTCCAATTTGGATCCATGGCTCTGGTGTCCATCTAGGACAGTGTCCATCCAGAGACGGATCCATGGCTCTGGTGTCCATCTGGAGCAGTATCCATCCAGAGTCCAATCCAGGACTCTGCTCTCCATCCAGAACACAGTCAAGCTGGGATCCAAGGCTCGGATGTCTATCCATACCAGTGTCCATCCACAATGGGATCCATGGCACTGGTGTCTATTCACAGCAGCGTCCATCTAGATTGGGATCCGTGGCTCTTATGTCCATCCAAACCAGTATCCATCCACAATGGCATCCATTGCTCTGGTGTCCATCCACACCAGTGTCCAGCTGGAATCCATGGCTCTGGCGTCCGTTAAGACCACTGTCCATTCATAGGGGATCCATGGTCTGGTGCCCATCCAGACCACTGGCCCTCCAGAGTGGGATCCATGCCTCGGGGTCTGGCAAGAGTCAATACAAGGTGGGAGGAATGGCTCTGGTCACCATCTAGACCACTGTCCTTCAGGACCAGTGTCCATCTCGAGTCGGATCCATGCCTCTGGTTGCTATCTCCACAAGTGTCCATCAAGAGTGGAATCCATGGCCCTGGTATCCATCCAGACCAGGCTCCAATTTGGATCCATGGCTCGGGTGTCCATCCAGACCAGCATCCATCCAGAGACGGATCCATGGCTCTGGAGTCTATCCAGAGTGGGATCCATCCAAAGTGCGATCTGTGGCTCTGGTGTCCATCTGGAGCAGTATCCATCTAGAGTCCAATCCAAGACTCTGCTCTCCATCCAGAACACAGTCAAGCTGGGATCCAAGGCTCTGATGTCTATCCATACCAGTGTCCATCCACAGTGGGATCCATGGCACTGGTGTCTATTCACAGCAGTGTCCATCTAGATTGGGATCCGTGGCTCTTATGTCCATCCAAACCCGTATCCATCCACAGTGGCATCTATTGCTCTGGTGTCCATCCACACCACTGTCCAGCTGGAATCCATGGCTCTGGCATCCGTCTAGATAAGTGTCCATTGTTAGGGGAGCCATGGTCTGGTGCCCATCCAGACCACTGGCCATCCAGAGTGGGATCCATGCCTCGGGGTCTAGCAAGAGTCAATACAAGGTGGGAGGAATGGCTCTGGTCACCATCTAGACCACTGTCCTTCAGGACCAGTGTCCATCTCGAGTCGGATCCATGCCTCTGGTTGCTATCTCCACAGGTGTCCATCAAGAGTGGAATCCATGGCCCTTGTATCCATCCAGACCAGGCTGCAATTTGGATCCATGGCTCTGGTGATCATCCAGACCAGCATCCATCCAGAGACGGATCCATGGCTCTGGAGTCTATCCAGAACAGAGTAAAGCTCGGATCCAAGGCTATGATGTCTATTTATACCAGAGCCCATCCACAGTGGGATCCATCGCTCTGGTTTCCATCCAGACCACTGTCCACTTGAGATCCACGGCTCTGCTGTCCATCTGGACAAGTATCCATCTGGATACGTGGCTGTGCTGTCCATTCATACCAGGCTCCATCTACAGACTCATGCATGACTCCTGTGTCCATCAAGAACAGCGTGCATCCAGAGTGGGATCCATGGCATTGGCGTCCATCCAGATCATTATCCATCTGGAGCAGTGTCCACTTTGCATCCATGGCTATGCTGTCCATCTGTACCAGGGTCCATCCAGAGTGGGATCCATGGCTCTGGTGTCCATCCAGACCACTGTCCAGTTGGGATCCACGGCTCTGGTGTCCATCTGGATGCGTGGCTGTGCTGTCCATTCAAACCAGGCTCCGTCCACAGAGGGATGCATGGCTCCTGTGTCCATCACGAGTAGTGTGCATTCAGAGTGGGATCCATGGCTCTGGTGTCCATCCAGACCAGTGTCAAGCTGGGATCCATAGCTCTTTTGTCTATTCAGGCAAGTTTCCATCCAGAGTGGAAGCCAGGGTTCGGCTGTCTATCCAGACCAGTGTCCATCCAGAGCGGACACCATTACTCTGGTGTGCATCTCTACCTGTGTCCATCCACAGTGGCATCCATTGCTCTGGTGTCCATCCTGACCACTGTCAATCCACTGTGGGATCCATGGCTCTGGTGTCTATTCACAGCAGCGTCCATCTAGATTGGGATCCGTGGCTCTTATGTCCAGCCAAACCAGTATCCATCCCCTGTGGCATCCATTGCTCTGGTGTCCATCCACACCAGTGTCCAGCTGGAATCCATGGCTCTGGCGTCCATCAAGACCAGTGTGCATTCATAGGGGATCCGAGGTCTGGTGCCTATCCAGACCACTGGCCATCCAGAGTGGGATCCATGCCTCGGGGTCTGGCAAGAGTCAATACAAGGTGGGAGGAATGGCTCTGGTCACCATCTGGACCAGTGTCCATGTGGACCAGTGTCCATCTCGTGTCGGATCCATGGCTCTGATTGCTATCTCCACCAGTGTCCATCAAGAGTGGAATCCGTGGCCCTTGTATCCATCCAGACCAGGCTCCAATTTGGATCCATGGCTCTGGTGTCCATCTAGGACAGTGTCCATCCAGAGACGGATCCATGGCTCTGGTGTCCATCTGGAGCAGTATCCATCCAGAGTCCAATCCAGGACTCTGCTCTCCATCCAGAACACAGTCAAGCTGGGATCCAAGGCTCGGATGTCTATCCATACCAGTGTCCATCCACAATGGGATCCATGGCACTGGTGTCTATTCACAGCAGCGTCCATCTAGATTGGGATCCGTGGCTCTTATGTCCATCCAAACCAGTATCCATCCACAATGGCATCCATTGCTCTGGTGTCCATCCACACCAGTGTCCAGCTGGAATCCATGGCTCTGGCGTCCGTTAAGACCACTGTCCATTCATAGGGGATCCATGGTCTGGTGCCCATCCAGACCACTGGCCCTCCAGAGTGGGATCCATGCCTCGGGGTCTGGCAAGAGTCAATACAAGGTGGGAGGAATGGCTCTGGTCACCATCTAGACCACTGTCCTTCAGGACCAGTGTCCATCTCGAGTCGGATCCATGCCTCTGGTTGCTATCTCCACAAGTGTCCATCAAGAGTGGAATCCATGGCCCTGGTATCCATCCAGACCAGGCTCCAATTTGGATCCATGGCTCGGGTGTCCATCCAGACCAGCATCCATCCAGAGACGGATCCATGGCTCTGGAGTCTATCCAGAGTGGGATCCATCCAAAGTGCGATCTGTGGCTCTGGTGTCCATCTGGACCAGTATCCATCTAGAGTCCAATCCAAGACTCTGCTCTCCATCCAGAACACAGTCAAGCTGGGATCCAAGGCCCTGATGTCTATCCATACCAGTGTCCATCCACAGTGGGATCCATGGCACTGGTGTCTATTCACAGCAGTGTCCATCTAGATTGGGATCCGTGGCTCTTATGTCCATCCAAACCCGTATCCATCCACAGTGGCATCTATTGCTCTGGTGCCCATCCACACCACTCTCCAGCTGGAATCCATGGCTCTGGCATCCGTCTAGATAAGTGTCCATTGTTAGGGGAGCCATGGTCTGGTGCCCATCCAGACCACTGGCCATCCAGAGTGGGATCCATGCCTCGGGGTCTGGCAAGAGTCAATACAAGGTGGGAGGAATGGCTCTGGTCACCATCTAGACCACTGTCCTTCAGGACCAGTGTCCATCTCGAGTCGGATCCATGCCTCTGGTTGCTATCTCCACAGGTGTCCATCAAGAGTGGAATCCATGGCCCTTGTATCCATCCAGACCAGGCTGCAATTTGGATCCATGGCTCTGGTGATCATCCAGACCAGCATCCATCCAGAGACGGATCCATGGCTCTGGAGTCTATCCAGAACAGAGTAAAGCTCGGATCCAAGGCTATGATGTCTATTTATACCAGAGCCCATCCACAGTGGGATCCATCGCTCTGGTTTCCATCCAGACCACTGTCCACTTGAGATCCACGGCTCTGCTGTCCATCTGGACAAGTATCCATCTGGATACGTGGCTGTGCTGTCCATTCATACCAGGCTCCATCTACAGACTCATGCATGACTCCTGTGTCCATCAAGAACAGCGTGCATCCAGAGTGGGATCCATGGCATTGGCGTCCATCCAGATCATTATCCATCTGGAGCAGTGTCCACTTTGCATCCATGGCTATGCTGTCCATCTGTACCAGGGTCCATCCAGAGTGGGATCCATGGCTCTGGTGTCCATCCAGACCACTGTCCAGTTGGGATCCACGGCTCTGGTGTCCATCTGGATGCGTGGCTGTGCTGTGCCTTCAAACCAGGCTCCATCCACAGAGGGATGCATGGCTCTTGTGTCCATCACGAGTAGTGTGCATTCAGAGTGGGATCCATGGCTCTGGTGTCCATCCAGACCAGTGTCAAGCTGGGATCCATAGCTCTTTTGTCTATTCAGGCAAGCGTCCATCCAGAGTGGAAGCCAGGGTTCTGGTGTCTATCCTGACCAGGGTCTATCCAAAGCGGACACCATTACTCTGGTGTGCATCTCTACCTGTGTCCATCCACAGTGGCATCCATTGCCCTGGTGTCCATCCTGACCACTGTCAATCCACTGTGGGATCCATGGCTCTGGTGTCTATTCACAGCAGCGTCCATCTAGATTGGGATCCGTGGCTCTTATGTCCATCCAAACCAGTATTCATCCCCAGTGGCATCCATGGCTCTGGTGTCCATCCACACCAGTGTCCAGCTGGAATCCATGGCTCTGGCGTCCATCAAGACCAGTGTCCATTGATAGGGGATCCGAGGTCTGGTGCCCATCCAGACCACTGGCCATCCAGAGTGGGATCCATGCCTCGGGGTCTGGCAAGACCACTATCAATACAAGGTGGGAGGAATGGCTCTGGTCACCATCTGGACCAGTGTCCATGTGGACCAGTGTCCATCTCGTGTCGGATCCATGGCTCTGATTGCTATCTCCACCAGTGTCCATCAAGAGTGGAATCCGTGGCCCTTGTATCCATCCAGACCAGGCTCCAATTTGGATCCATGGCTCTGGTGTCCATCTAGGACAGTGTCCATCCAGAGACGGATCCATGGCTCTGGTGTCCATCTGGAGCAGTATCCATCCAGAGTCCAATCCAGGACTCTGCTCTCCATCCAGAACACAGTCAAGCTGGGATCCAAGGCTCGGATGTCTATCCATACCAGTGTCCATCCACAATGGGATCCATGGCACTGGTGTCTATTCACAGCAGCGTCCATCTAGATTGGGATCCGTGGCTCTTATGTCCATCCAAACCAGTATCCATCCACAATGGCATCCATTGCTCTGGTGTCCATCCACACCAGTGTCCAGCTGGAATCCATGGCTCTGGCGTCCGTTAAGACCACTGTCCATTCATAGGGGATCCATGGTCTGGTGCCCATCCAGACCACTGGCCCTCCAGAGTGGGATCCATGCCTCGGGGTCTGGCAAGAGTCAATACAAGGTGGGAGGAATGGCTCTGGTCACCATCTAGACCACTGTCCTTCAGGACCAGTGTCCATCTCGAGTCGGATCCATGCCTCTGGTTGCTATCTCCACAAGTGTCCATCAAGAGTGGAATCCATGGCCCTGGTATCCATCCAGACCAGGCTCCAATTTGGATCCATGGCTCGGGTGTCCATCCAGACCAGCATCCATCCAGAGACGGATCCATGGCTCTGGAGTCTATCCAGAGTGGGATCCATCCAAAGTGCGATCTGTGGCTCTGGTGTCCATCTGGACCAGTATCCATCTAGAGTCCAATCCAAGACTCTGCTCTCCATCCAGAACACAGTCAAGCTGGGATCCAAGGCTCTGATGTCTATCCATACCAGTGTCCATCCACAGTGGGATCCATGGCACTGGTGTCTATTCACAGCAGTGTCCATCTAGATTGGGATCCGTGGCTCTTATGTCCATCCAAACCCGTATCCATCCACAGTGGCATCTATTGCTCTGGTGTCCATCCACACCACTGTCCAGCTGGAATCCATGGCTCTGGCATCCGTCTAGATAAGTGTCCATTGTTAGGGGAGCCATGGTCTGGTGCCCATCCAGACCACTGGCCATCCAGAGTGGGATCCATGCCTCGGGGTCTGGCAAGAGTCAATACAAGGTGGGAGGAATGGCTCTGGTCACCATCTAGACCACTGTCCTTCAGGACCAGTGTCCATCTCGAGTCGGATCCATGCCTCTGGTTGCTATCTCCACAAGTGTCCATCAAGAGTGGAATCCATGGCCCTGGTATCCATCCAGACCAGGCTGCAATTTGGATCCATGGCTCTGGTGATCATCCAGACCAGCATCCATCCAGAGACGGATCCATGGCTCTGGAGTCTATCCAGAACAGAGTAAAGCTCAGATCCAAGGCTCTGATGTCTATTTATACCAGAGCCCATCCACAGTGGGATCCATCGCTCTGGTTTCCATCCAGACCACTGTCCACTTGAGATCCACGGCTCTGCTGTCCATCTGGACAAGTATCCATCTGGATACGTGGCTGTGCTGTCCATTCATACCAGGCTCCATCTACAGACCCATGCATGACTCCTGTGTCCATCAAGAACAGCGTGCATCCAGAGTGGGATCCATGGCTTTGGCGTCCATCCAGATCATTATCCATCTGGAGCAGTGTCCACTTTGCATCCATGGCTATGCTGTCCATCTGTACCAGGGTCCATCCAGAGTGGGATCCATGGCTCTGGTGTCCATCCAGACCACTGTCCAGTTGGGATCCACGGCTCTGGTGTCCATCTGGATGCGTGGCTGTGCTGTGCCTTCAAACCAGGCTCCATCCACAGAGGGATGCATGGCTCTTGTGTCCATCACGAGTAGTGTGCATTCAGAGTGGGATCCATGGCTCTGGTGTCCATCCAGACCAGTGTCAAGCTGGGATCCATAGCTCTTTTGTCTATTCAGGCAAGCGTCCATCCAGAGTGGAAGCCAGGGTTCTGCTGTCTATCCAGACCAGTGTCCATCCAGAGCGGACACCATTACTCTGGTGTGCACCTCTACCTATGTCCATCCACAGTGGCATCCATTGCTCTGGTGTCCATCCTGACCACTGTCAATCCACTGTGGGATCCATGGCTCTGGGGTCTATTCACAGCAGCGTCCATCCAGATTGGGATCCGTGGCTCTTATGTCCATCCAAACCAGTGTCCATCCACAGTGGCATCCATGGCTCTGGTGTCCATCCACACCAGTGTCCACCTGGAATCCATGGCTCTGGCGTCCATCTAGACCAGTGTCCATTCATAGGGGATCCATGCACTGGTGCCCATCCAGACCACTGGCCATCCAGAGTGGGATCCATGCCTCGGGGTCTGGCAAGACCACTATCAATACAAGGTGAGAGGAATGGCTCTAGTGACCATCTGGAGCAGTGTCCATCTGGACCAGTCTCCATCTTGATTCGGATCAATGCCTCTGGTTGCTATGTGGAGCAGTATCCATCCACAGTGGAATCCATGGCCCTTGTATCCATCCAGACCAGGCTCCAATTTTGGATTCATGGCTCTGGTGTCCATCCAGACCACTTTGCAGTTGGGATCCACGGCTCTGGTGTCCATCTGGATGCGTGGCTGTGCTGTGCCTTCAAACCAGGCTCCATCCACAGAGGGATGCATGGCTCTTGTGTCCATCACGAGTAGTGTGCATTCAGAGTGGGATCCATGGCTCTGGTGTCCATCCAGACCAGTGTCAAGCTGGGATCCATAGCTCTTTTGTCTATTCAGGCAAGCGTCCATCCAGAGTGGAAGCCAGGGTTCTGCTGTCTATCCTGACCAGTGTCCATCCAGAGCGGACACCATTACTCTGGTGTGCATCTCTACCTGTGTCCATCCACAGTGGCATCCATTGCTCTGGTGTCCATCCTGACCACTGTCAATCCACTGTGGGATCCATGGCTCTGGTGTCTATTCACAGCAGCGTCCATCTAGATTGGGATCCGTGGCTCTTATGTCCATCCAAACCAGTATCCATCCCCAGTGGCATCCATTGCTCTGGTGTCCATCCACACCAGTGTCCAGCTGGAATCCATGGCTCTGGCGTCCATCTAGACCAGTGTCCATTCATAGGGGAGCCATGGTCTGGTGCCCATCCAGACCACTGGCCATCCAGAGTGGGATCCATGCCTCGGGGTCTGGCAAGAGTCAATACAAGGTGGGAGGAATGGCTCTGGTCACCATCTAAACCACTGTCATTCAGGACCAGTGTCCATCTCGAGTCGGATCCATGGCTCTGGTTCCTTTCTCCACAAGTTTCCATCAAGAGTGGAATCCATGGCCCTTGTATCCATCCAGACCAGGCTCCAATTTGGATCCATGGCTCTGCTGTCCATCCAGACCAGCATCCATCCAGAGACGGATCCATGGCTCTGGAGTCTATCCAGAACAGAGCAAAGCTCGGATCTAAGGCTCTGAGGTCTATCCATACCAGTGTCCATCCACAGTGGGATCCATCGCTTTGGATTCCATCCAGACCACTGTCCACTTGAGATCCACGGCTCTGCTGTCCATCAGGACAAGTATCCATCTGGATATGTGGCTGTGCTGTCCATTCAAACCAGGCTCCATCCACAGAGGGATGCATGGCTCTTGTGTCCATCAAGAACAGCGTGCATCCAGAGTGGGATCCATGGCTTTGGCGTCCATCCAGATCATTATCCATCTGGAGCAGTGTCCACTTTGCATCCATGGCTATGCTGTCCATCTGTACCAGGGTCCATCCAGAGTGGGATCCATGGCTCTGGTGTCCATCCAGACCACTGTCCAGTTGGGATCCACGGCTCTGGTGTCCATCTGGATGCGTGGCTGTGCTGTCCATTCAAACCAGGCTCCATCCACAGAGGGATGCATGGCTCTTGTGTCCATCACGAGTAGTGTGCATTCAGAGTGGGATCCATGGCTCTGGTGTCCATCCAGACCAGTGTCAAGCTGGGATCCATAGCTCTTTTGTCTATTCAGGCAAGTTTCCATCCAGAGTGGAAGCCAGGGTTCTGGTGTCTATCCAGACCAGTGTCCATCCAGAGCGGACACCATTACTCTGGTGTGCATCTCTACCTGTGTCCATCCACAGTGGCATCCATTGCTCTGGTGTCCATCCTGACCACTGTCAATCCACTGTGGGATCCATGGCTCTGGTGTCTATTCACAGCAGCGTCCATCCAGATTGGGATCCGTGGCTCTTATGTCCATCCAAACCAGTATCCATCCACAGTGGCATCCATGGCTCTGGTGTCCATCCACACCAGTGTCCAGCTGGAATCCATGGCTCTGGCGTCCATCTAGACCAGTGTCCATTCATAGGGGATCCATGGTCTGGTGCCCATCCAGACCACTGGCCATCCAGAGTGGGATCCATGCCTCAGGGTCTGGCAAGACCACTATCAATACAAGGTGGGAGGAATGGCTCTGGTCACCATCTGGACCAGTGTCCATCTGGACCAGTCTCCATTTGGATTTGGGTCCATGACTCTGGTTGCTAACTGGAGCAGTATCCATCCAGAGTGGAATCCATGGCCCTTGCATCCATCCAGAACAGGCTCCAATTTGGATCTATGGCTCTGGTGTCCATCCAGACCAGCATCCATCCAGAGACGGATCCATGGCTCTGGAGTCCATCCAGACCAGTATCCACCAACAGTGGGATCCATGGGTCTGGTGTCCATCTGGAGCAGAATCCATCCAGAGTCCAATCCAAGACTCTGCTGTCCATCTGGAGCAGTATCCATCCAGAGTCCAATCCAAGACTCTGCTCTCCATCCAGAACACAGTCAAGCTGGGATCCAAGGCTCTGATGTCTATCCATACCAGTGTCCATCCACAGTGGGATCCATGGCACTGGTGTCTATCACAGCAGCGTCCATCTAGATTGGGATCTGTGGCTCTTATGTCCATCCAAACAAGTATTCATCCACAGTGGCATCCATTGCTCTGGTGTCCATCCACACCAGTGTCCAGCTGGAATCCATGGCTCTGGCGTCCGTTAAGACCAGTGTCCATTCATAGGGGATCCATGGTCTGGTGCCCATCCAGACCACTGGCCCTCCAGAGTGGGATCCATGCCTCGGGGTCTGGCAAGAGTCAATACAAGGTGGGAGGAATGGCTCTGGACACCATCTAAACCACTGTCATTCAGGACCAGTGTCCATCTCGAGTCGGATCCATGGCTCTGGTTCCTTTCTCCACAAGTTTCCATCAAGAGTGGAATCCATGGCCCTTGTATCCATCCAGACCAGGCTCCAATTTGGATCCATGGCTCGGGTGTCCATCCAGACCAGCATCCATCCAGAGACGGATCCATGGCTCTGGAGTCTATCCAGAACAGAGCAAAGCTCGGATCTAAGGCTCTGAGGTCTATCCATACCAGTGTCCATCCACAGTGGGATCCATCGCTTTGGATTCCATCCAGACCACTGTCCACTTGAGATCCACGGCTCTGCTGTCCATCAGGACAAGTATCCATCTGGATACGTGGCTGTGCTGTCCATTCAAACCAGGCTCCATCCACAGAGGGATGCATGGCTCTTGTGTCCATCACGAGTAGTGTGCATTCAGAGTGGGATCCATGGCTCTGGTGTCCATCCAGACCAGTGTCAAGCTGGGATCCATAGCTCTTTTGTCTATTCAGGCAAGCGTCCATCCAGACTGGAAGCCAGGGTTCTGGTGTCTATCCTGACCAGGGTCTATCCAAAGCGGACACCATTACTCTGGTGTGCATCTCTACCTGTGTCCATCCACAGTGGCATCCATTGCTCTGGTGTCCATCCTGACCACTGTCAATCCACTGTGGGATCCATGGCTCTGGTGTCTATTCACAGCAGCGTCCATCCAGATTGGGATCCGTGGCTCTTATGTCCATCCAAACCAGTATCCATCCACAGTGGCATCCATGGCTCTGGTGTCCATCCACACCAGTGTCCAGCTGGAATCCATGGCTCTGGCGTCCATCAAGACCAGTGTCCATTCATAGGGGATCCGAGGTCTGGTGCCCATCCAGACCACTGGCCATCCAGAGTGGGATCCATGCCTCGGGGTCTGGCAAGACCACTATCAATACAAGGTGGGAGGAATGGCTCTGGTCACCATCTGGACCAGTGTCCATGTGGACCAGTGTCCATCTCGTGTCGGATCCATGGCTCTGATTGCTATCTCCACCAGTGTCCATCAAGAGTGGAATCCGTGGCCCTTGTATCCATCCAGACCAGGCTCCAATTTGGATCCATGGCTCTGGTGTCCATCTAGGACAGTGTCCATCCAGAGACGGATCCATGGCTCTGGTGTCCATCTGGAGCAGTATCCATCCAGAGTCCAATCCAGGACTCTGCTCTCCATCCAGAACACAGTCAAGCTGGGATCCAAGGCTCAGATGTCTATCCATACCAGTGTCCATCCACAATGGGATCCATGGCACTGGTGTCTATTCACAGCAGCGTCCATCTAGATTGGGATCCGTGGCTCTTATGTCCATCCAAACCAGTATCCATCCACAATGGCATCCATTGCTCTGGTGTCCATCCACACCAGTGTCCAGCTGGAATCCATGGCTCTGGCGTCCGTTAAGACCACTGTCCATTCATAGGGGATCCATGGTCTGGTGCCCATCCAGACCACTGGCCCTCCAGAGTGGGATCCATGCCTCGGGGTCTGGCAAGAGTCAATACAAGGTGGGAGGAATGGCTCTGGTCACCATCTAGACCACTGTCCTTCAGGACCAGTGTCCATCTCAAGTCGGATCCATGCCTCTGGTTGCTATCTCCACAAGTGTCCATCAAGAGTGGAATCCATGGCCCTGGTATCCATCCAGACCAGGCTCCAATTTGGATCCATGGCTCGGGTGTCCATCCAGACCAGCATCCATCCAGAGACGGATCCATGGCTCTGGAGTCTATCCAGAGTGGGATCCATCCAAAGTGCGATCTGTGGCTCTGGTGTCCATCTGGACCAGTATCCATCTAGAGTCCAATCCAAGACTCTGCTCTCCATCCAGAACACAGTCAAGCTGGGATCCAAGGCTCTGATGTCTATCCATACCAGTGTCCATCCACAGTGGGATCCATGGCACTGGTGTCTATTCACAGCAGTGTCCATCTAGATTGGGATCCGTGGCTCTTATGTCCATCCAAACCCGTATCCATCCACAGTGGCATCTATTGCTCTGGTGTCCATCCACACCACTGTCCAGCTGGAATCCATGGCTCTGGCATCCGTCTAGATAAGTGTCCATTGTTAGGGGAGCCATGGTCTGGTGCCCATCCAGACCACTGGCCATCCAGAGTGGGATCCATGCCTCGGGGTCTGGCAAGAGTCAATACAAGGTGGGAGGAATGGCTCTGGTCACCATCTAGACCACTGTCCTTCAGGACCAGTGTCCATCTCGAGTCGGATCCATGCCTCTGGTTGCTATCTCCACAAGTGTCCATCAAGAGTGGAATCCATGGCCCTGGTATCCATCCAGACCAGGCTGCAATTTGGATCCATGGCTCTGGTGATCATCCAGACCAGCATCCATCCAGAGACGGATCCATGGCTCTGGAGTCTATCCAGAACAGAGTAAAGCTCAGATCCAAGGCTCTGATGTCTATTTATACCAGAGCCCATCCACAGTGGGATCCATCGCTCTGGTTTCCATCCAGACCACTGTCCACTTGAGATCCACGGCTCTGCTGTCCATCTGGACAAGTATCCATCTGGATACGTGGCTGTGCTGTCCATTCATACCAGGCTCCATCTACAGACCCATGCATGACTCCTGTGTCCATCAAGAACAGCGTGCATCCAGAGTGGGATCCATGGCTTTGGCGTCCATCCAGATCATTATCCATCTGGAGCAGTGTCCACTTTGCATCCATGGCTATGCTGTCCATCTGTACCAGGGTCCATCCAGAGTGGGATCCATGGCTCTGGTGTCCATCCAGACCACTGTCCAGTTGGGATCCACGGCTCTGGTGTCCATCTGGATGCGTGGCTGTGCTGTGCCTTCAAACCAGGCTCCATCCACAGAGGGATGCATGGCTCTTGTGTCCATCACGAGTAGTGTGCATTCAGAGTGGGATCCATGGCTCTGGTGTCCATCCAGACCAGTGTCAAGCTGGGATCCATAGCTCTTTTGTCTATTCAGGCAAGCGTCCATCCAGAGTGGAAGCCAGGGTTCTGCTGTCTATCCAGACCAGTGTCCATCCAGAGCGGACACCATTACTCTGGTGTGCACCTCTACCTATGTCCATCCACAGTGGCATCCATTGCTCTGGTGTCCATCCTGACCACTGTCAATCCACTGTGGGATCCATGGCTCTGGGGTCTATTCACAGCAGCGTCCATCCAGATTGGGATCCGTGGCTCTTATGTCCATCCAAACCAGTGTCCATCCACAGTGGCATCCATGGCTCTGGTGTCCATCCACACCAGTGTCCACCTGGAATCCATGGCTCTGGCGTCCATCTAGACCAGTGTCCATTCATAGGGGATCCATGCACTGGTGCCCATCCAGACCACTGGCCATCCAGAGTGGGATCCATGCCTCGGGGTCTGGCAAGACCACTATCAATACAAGGTGAGAGGAATGGCTCTAGTGACCATCTGGAGCAGTGTCCATCTGGACCAGTCTCCATCTTGATTCGGATCAATGCCTCTGGTTGCTATGTGGAGCAGTATCCATCCACAGTGGAATCCATGGCCCTTGTATCCATCCAGACCAGGCTCCAATTTTGGATTCATGGCTCTGGTGTCCATCCAGACCACTTTGCAGTTGGGATCCACGGCTCTGGTGTCCATCTGGATGCGTGGCTGTGCTGTGCCTTCAAACCAGGCTCCATCCACAGAGGGATGCATGGCTCTTGTGTCCATCACGAGTAGTGTGCATTCAGAGTGGGATCCATGGCTCTGGTGTCCATCCAGACCAGTGTCAAGCTGGGATCCATAGCTCTTTTGTCTATTCAGGCAAGCGTCCATCCACAGTGGAAGCCAGGGTTCTGCTGTCTATCCTGACCAGTGTCCATCCAGAGCGGACACCATTACTCTGGTGTGCATCTCTACCTGTGTCCATCCACAGTGGCATCCATTGCTCTGGTGTCCATCCTGACCACTGTCAATCCACTGTGGGATCCATGGCTCTGGTGTCTATTCACAGCAGCGTCCATCTAGATTGGGATCCGTGGCTCTTATGTCCATCCAAACCAGTATCCATCCCCAGTGGCATCCATTGCTCTGGTGTCCATCCACACCAGTGTCCAGCTGGAATCCATGGCTCTGGCGTCCATCTAGACCAGTGTCCATTCATAGGGGAGCCATGGTCTGGTGCCCATCCAGACCACTGGCCATCCAGAGTGGGATCCATGCCTCGGGGTCTGGCAAGAGTCAATACAAGGTGGGAGGAATGGCTCTGGTCACCATCTAAACCACTGTCATTCAGGACCAGTGTCCATCTCGAGTCGGATCCATGGCTCTGGTTCCTTTCTCCACAAGTTTCCATCAAGAGTGGAATCCATGGCCCTTGTATCCATCCAGACCAGGCTCCAATTTGGATCCATGGCTCTGCTGTCCATCCAGACCAGCATCCATCCAGAGACGGATCCATGGCTCTGGAGTCTATCCAGAACAGAGCAAAGCTCGGATCTAAGGCTCTGAGGTCTATCCATACCAGTGTCCATCCACAGTGGGATCCATCGCTTTGGATTCCATCCAGACCACTGTCCACTTGAGATCCACGGCTCTGCTGTCCATCAGGACAAGTATCCATCTGGATATGTGGCTGTGCTGTCCATTCAAACCAGGCTCCATCCACAGAGGGATGCATGGCTCTTGTGTCCATCAAGAACAGCGTGCATCCAGAGTGGGATCCATGGCATTGGCGTCCATCCAGATCATTATCCATCTGGAGCAGTGTCCACTTTGCATCCATGGCTATGCTGTCCATCTGTACCAGGGTCCATCCAGAGTGGGATCTATGGCTCTGGTGTCCATCCAGACCACTGTCCAGTTGGGATCCACGGCTCTGGTGTCCATCTGGATGCGTGGCTGTGCTGTCCATTCAAACCAGGCTCCATCCACAGAGGGATGCATGGCTCTTGTGTCCATCACGAGTAGTGTGCATTCAGAGTGGGATCCATGGCTCTGGTGTCCATCCAGACCAGTGTCAAGCTGGGATCCATAGCTCTTTTGTCTATTCAGGCAAGTTTCCATCCAGAGTGGAAGCCAGGGTTCTGGTGTCTATCCAGACCAGTGTCCATCCAGAGCGGACACCATTACTCTGGTGTGCATCTCTACCTGTGTCCATCCACAGTGGCATCCATTGCTCTGGTGTCCATCCTGACCACTGTCAATCCACTGTGGGATCCATGGCTCTGGTGTCTATTCACAGCAGCGTCCATCCAGATTGGGATCCGTGGCTCTTATGTCCATCCAAACCAGTATCCATCCACAGTGGCATCCATGGCTCTGGTGTCCATCCACACCAGTGTCCAGCTGGAATCCATGGCTCTGGCGTCCATCTAGACCAGTGTCCATTCATAGGGGATCCATGGTCTGGTGCCCATCCAGACCACTGGCCATCCAGAGTGGGATCCATGCCTCAGGGTCTGGCAAGACCACTATCAATACAAGGTGGGAGGAATGGCTCTGGTCACCATCTGGACCAGTGTCCATCTGGACCAGTCTCCATTTGGATTTGGGTCCATGACTCTGGTTGCTAACTGGAGCAGTATCCATCCAGAGTGGAATCCATGGCCCTTGCATCCATCCAGAACAGGCTCCAATTTGGATCTATGGCTCTGGTGTCCATCCAGAACTGTGTCCATCCAGAGACGGATCCATGGCTCTGGAGTCCATCCAGACCAGTATCCACCAACAGTGGGATCCATGGGTCTGGTGTCCATCTGGAGCAGTATCCATCCAGAGTCCAATCCAAGACTCTGCTGTCCATCTGGAGCAGTATCCATCCAGAGTCCAATCCAAGACTCTGCTCTCCATCCAGAACACAGTCAAGCTGGGATCCAAGGCTCTGATGTCTATCCATACCAGTGTCCATCCACAGTGGGATCCATGGCACTGGTGTCTATCACAGCAGCGTCCATCTAGATTGGGATCTGTGGCTCTTATGTCCATCCAAACAAGTATTCATCCACAGTGGCATCCATTGCTCTGGTGTCCATCCACACCAGTGTCCAGCTGGAATCCATGGCTCTGGCGTCCGTTAAGACCAGTGTCCATTCATAGGGGATCCATGGTCTGGTGCCCATCCAGACCACTGGCCCTCCAGAGTGGGATCCATGCCTCGGGGTCTGGCAAGAGTCAATACAAGGTGGGAGGAATGGCTCTGGACACCATCTAAACCACTGTCATTCAGGACCAGTGTCCATCTCGAGTCGGATCCATGGCTCTGGTTCCTTTCTCCACAAGTTTCCATCAAGAGTGGAATCCATGGCCCTTGTATCCATCCAGACCAGGCTCCAATTTGGATCCATGGCTCGGGTGTCCATCCAGACCAGCATCCATCCAGAGACGGATCCATGGCTCTGGAGTCTATCCAGAACAGAGCAAAGCTCGGATCTAAGGCTCTGAGGTCTATCCATACCAGTGTCCATCCACAGTGGGATCCATCGCTTTGGATTCCATCCAGACCACTGTCCACTTGAGATCCACGGCTCTGCTGTCCATCAGGACAAGTATCCATCTGGATACGTGGCTGTGCTGTCCATTCAAACCAGGCTCCATCCACAGAGGGATGCATGGCTCTTGTGTCCATCACGAGTAGTGTGCATTCAGAGTGGGATCCATGGCTCTGGTGTCCATCCAGACCAGTGTCAAGCTGGGATCCATAGCTCTTTTGTCTATTCAGGCAAGCGTCCATCCAGAGTGGAAGCCAGGGTTCTGGTGTCTATCCTGACCAGGGTCTATCCAAAGCGGACACCATTACTCTGGTGTGCATCTCTACCTGTGTCCATCCACAGTGGCATCCATTGCTCTGGTGTCCATCCTGACCACTGTCAATCCACTGTGGGATCCATGGCTCTGGTGTCTATTCACAGCAGCGTCCATCCAGATTGGGATCCGTGGCTCTTATGTCCATCCAAACCAGTATCCATCCACAGTGACATCCATGGCTCTGGTGTCCATCCACACCAGTGTCCAGCTGGAATCCATGGCTCTGGCGTCCATCAAGACCAGTGTCCATTCATAGGGGATCCGAGGTCTGGTGCCCATCCAGACCACTGGCCATCCAGAGTGGGATCCATGCCTCGGGGTCTGGCAAGACCACTATCAATACAAGGTGGGAGGAATGGCTCTGGTCACCATCTGGACCAGTGTCCATGTGGACCAGTGTCCATCTCGTGTCGGATCCATGGCTCTGATTGCTATCTCCACCAGTGTCCATCAAGAGTGGAATCCGTGGCCCTTGTATCCATCCAGACCAGGCTCCAATTTGGATCCATGGCTCTGGTGTCCATCTAGGACAGTGTCCATCCAGAGACGGATCCATGGCTCTGGTGTCCATCTGGAGCAGTATCCATCCAGAGTCCAATCCAAGACTCTGCTCTCCATCCAGAACACAGTCAAGCTGGGATCCAAGGCTCGGATGTCTATCCATACCAGTGTCCATCCACAATGGGATCCATGGCACTGGTGTCTATTCACAGCAGCGTCCATCTAGATTGGGATCCGTGGCTCTTATGTCCATCCAAACCAGTATCCATCCACAATGGCATCCATTGCTCTGGTGTCCATCCACACCAGTGTCCAGCTGGAATCCATGGCTCTGGCGTCCGTTAAGACCACTGTCCATTCATAGGGGATCCATGGTCTGGTGCCCATCCAGACCACTGGCCCTCCAGAGTGGGATCCATGCCTCGGGGTCTGGCAAGAGTCAATACAAGGTGGGAGGAATGGCTCTGGTCACCATCTAGACCACTGTCCTTCAGGACCAGTGTCCATCTCGAGTCGGATCCATGCCTCTGGTTGCTATCTCCACAAGTGTCCATCAAGAGTGGAATCCATGGCCCTGGTATCCATCCAGACCAGGCTCCAATTTGGATCCATGGCTCGGGTGTCCATCCAGACCAGCATCCATCCAGAGACGGATCCATGGCTCTGGAGTCTATCCAGAGTGGGATCCATCCAAAGTGCGATCTGTGGCTCTGGTGTCCATCTGGACCAGTATCCATCTAGAGTCCAATCCAAGACTCTGCTCTCCATCCAGAACACAGTCAAGCTGGGATCCAAGGCTCTGATGTCTATCCATACCAGTGTCCATCCACAGTGGGATCCATGGCACTGGTGTCTATTCACAGCAGTGTCCATCTAGATTGGGATCCGTGGCTCTTATGTCCATCCAAACCCGTATCCATCCACAGTGGCATCCATTGCTCTGGTGTCCATCCACACCAGTGTCCAGCTGGAATCCATGGCTCTGGCATCCGTCTAGATAAGTGTCCATTGTTAGGGGAGCCATGGTCTGGTGCCCATCCAGACCACTGGCCATCCAGAGTGGGATCCATGCCTCGGGGTCTGGCAAGAGTCAATACAAGGTGGGAGGAATGGCTCTGGTCACCATCTAGACCACTGTCCTTCAGGACCAGTGTCCATCTCGAGTCGGATCCATGCCTCTGGTTGCTATCTCCACAGGTGTCCATCAAGAGTGGAATCCATGGCCCTTGTATCCATCCAGACCAGGCTGCAATTTGGATCCATGGCTCTGGTGATCATCCAGACCAGCATCCATCCAGAGACGGATCCATGGCTCTGGAGTCTATCCAGAACAGAGTAAAGCTCGGATCCAAGGCTCTGATGTCTATTTATACCAGAGCCCATCCACAGTGGGATCCATCGCTCTGGTTTCCATCCAGACCACTGTCCACTTGAGATCCACGGCTCTGCTCTCCATCTGGACAAGTATCCATCTGGATACGTGGCTGTGCTGTCCATTCATACCAGGCTCCATCTACAGACCCATGCATGACTCCTGTGTCCATCAAGAACAGCGTGCATCCAGAGTGGGATCCATGGCTTTGGCGTCCATCCAGATCATTATCCATCTGGAGCAGTGTCCACTTTGCATCCATGGCTATGCTGTCCATCTGTACCAGGGTCCATCCAGAGTGGGATCCATGGCTCTGGTGTCCATCCAGACCACTGTCCAGTTGGGATCCACGGCTCTGGTGTCCATCTGGATGCGTGGCTGTGCTGTGCCTTCAAACCAGGCTCCATCCACAGAGGGATGCATGGCTCTTGTGTCCATCACGAGTAGTGTGCATTCAGAGTGGGATCCATGGCTCTGGTGTCCATCCAGACCAGTGTCAAGCTGGGATCCATAGCTCTTTTGTCTATTCAGGCAAGCATCCATCCAGAGTGGAAGCCAGGGTTCTGCTGTCTATCCAGACCAGTGTCCATCCAGAGCGGACACCATTACTCTGGTGTGCACCTCTACCTATGTCCATCCACAGTGGCATCCATTGCTCTGGTGTCCATCCTGACCACTGTCAATCCACTGTGGGATCCATGCCTCTGGTGTCTATTCACAGCAGCGTCCATCCAGATTGGGATTCGTGGCTCTTATGTCCATCCAAACCAGTGTCCATCCACAGTGGCATCCATGGCTCTGGTGTCCATCCACACCAGTGTCCACCTGGAATCCATGGCTCTGGCGTCCATCTAGACCACTGTCCATTCATAGGGGATCCATGCACTGGTGCCCATCCAGACCACTGGCCATCCAGAGTGGGATCCATGCCTCGGGGTCTGGCAAGACCACTATCAATACAAGGTGAGAGGAATGGCTCTAGTGACCATCTGGAGCAGTGTCCATCTGGACCAGTCTCCATCTTGATTCGGATCAATGCCTCTGGTTGCTATGTGGAGCAGTATCCATCCACAGTGGAATCCATGGCCCTTGTATCCATCCAGACCAGGCTCCAATTTTGGATTCATGGCTCTGGTGTCCATCCAGACCACTTTGCAGTTGGGATCCACGGCTCTGGTGTCCATCTGGATGCGTGGCTGTGCTGTGCCTTCAAACCAGGCTCCATCCACAGAGGGATGCATGGCTCTTGTGTCCATCACGAGTAGTGTGCATTCAGAGTGGGATCCATGGCTCTGGTGTCCATCCAGACCAGTGTCAAGCTGGGATCCATAGCTCTTTTGTCTATTCAGGCAAGCGTCCATCCAGAGTGGAAGCCAGGGTTCTGGTGTCTATCCAGACCAGTGTCCATCCAGAGCGGACACCATTACTCTGGTGTGCATCTCTACCTGTGTCCATCCACAGTGGCATCCATTGCTCTGGTGTCCATCCTGACCACTGTCAATCCACAGTGGGATCCATGGCTCTGGTGTCTATTCACAGCAGCGTCCATCTAGATTGGGATCCGTGGCTCTTATGTCCATCCAAACCAGTATCCATCCCCAGTGGCATCCATTGCTCTGGTGTCCATCCACACCAGTGTCCAGCTGGAATCCATGGCTCTGGCGTCCATCAAGACCAGTGTCCATTCATAGGGGATCCGAGGTCTGGTGCCCATCCAGACCACTGGCCATCCAGAGTGGGATCCATGCCTCGGGGTCTGGCAAGACCACTATCAATACAAGGTGGGAGGAATGGCTCTGGTCACCATCTGGACCAGTGTCCATGTGGACCAGTGTCCATCTCGTGTCGGATCCATGGCTCTGATTGCTATCTCCACAAGTGTCCATTAGGAGTGGAATCCATGGCCCTGGTATCCATCCAGACCAGGCTCCATTTTGTATCCATGGCTCTGGTGTCCATCCAGACCAGCATCCATCCAGAGACGGATCCATGGCTCTGGTGTCCATCTGGAGCAGTATCCATCCAGAGTCCAATCCAGGACTCTGCTCTCCATCCAGAACACAGTCAAGCTGGGATCCAAGGCTCGGATGTCTATCCATACCAGTGTCCATCCACAATGGGATCCATGGCACTGGTGTCTATTCACAGCAGCGTCCATCTAGATTGGGATCCGTGGCTCTTATGTCCATCCAAACCAGTATCCATCCACAATGGCATCCATTGCTCTGGTGTCCATCCACACCAGTGTCCAGCTGGAATCCATGGCTCTGGCGTTTGTTAAGACCACTGTCCATTCATAGCAGAGCCATGGTCTGGTGCCCATCCAGACCACTGGCCCTCCAGAGTGGGATCCATGCCTCGGGGTCTGGCAAGAGTCAATACAAGGTGGGAGGAATGGCTCTGGTCACCATCTAGACCACTGTCCTTCAGGACCAGTGTCCATCTCGAGTCGGATCCATGCCTCTGGTTGCTATCTCCACAAGTGTCTATCAAGAGTGGAATCCATGGCCCTGGTATCCATCCAGACCAGGCTCCAATTTGGATCCATGGCTCGGGTGTCCATCCAGACCAGCATCCATCCAGAGACGGATCCATGGCTCTGGAGTCTATCCAGAGTGGGATCCATCCAAAGTGCGATCTGTGGCTCTGGTGTCCATCTGGAGCAGTATCCATCTAGAGTCCAATCCAAGACTCTGCTCTCCATCCAGAACACAGTCAAGCTGGGATCCAAGGCTCTGATGTCTATCCATACCAGTGTCCATCCACAGTGGGATCCATGGCACTGGTGTCTATTCACAGCAGTGTCCATCTAGATTGGGATCCGTGGCTCTTATGTCCATCCAAACCCGTATCCATCCACAGTGGCATCTATTGCTCTGGTGTCCATCCACACCACTGTCCAGCTGGAATCCATGGCTATGGCATCCATCTAGATAAGTGTCCATTGTTAGGGGAGCCATGGTCTGGTGCCCATCCAGACCACTGGCCATCCAGAATGGGATCCATGCCTCGGGGTCTGGCAAGAGTCAATACAAGGTGGGAGGAATGGCTCTGGTCACCATCTAGACCACTGTCCTTCAGGACCAGTGTCCATCTCGAGTCGGATCCATGCCTCTGGTTGCTATCTCCACAGGTGTCCATCCAGAGTGGAATCCATGGCCCTTGTATCCATCCAGACCAGGCTGCAATTTGGATCCATGGCTCTGGTGTCCATCCAGACCAGCATCCATCCAGAGACGGATCCATGGCTCTGGAGTCTATCCAGAACAGAGTAAAGCTCGGATCCAAGGCTCTGATGTCTATTTATACCAGAGCCCATCCACAGTGGGATCCATCGCTCTGGTTTCCATCCAGACCACTGTCCACTTGAGATCCACGGCTCTGCTGTCCATCTGGACAAGTATCCATCTGGATACGTGGCTGTGCTGTCCATTCATACCAGGCTCCATCTACAGACCCATGCATGACTCCTGTGTCCATCAAGAACAGCGTGCATCCAGAGTGGGATCCATGGCTTTGGCGTCCATCCAGATCATTATCCATCTGGAGCAGTGTCCACTTTGCATCCATGGCTATGCTGTCCATCTGTACCAGGGTCCATCCAGAGTGGGATCCATGGCTCTGGTGTCCATCCAGACCACTGTCCAGTTGGGATCCACGGCTCTGGTGTCCATCTGGATGCGTGGCTGTGCTGTGCCTTCAAACCAGGCTCCATCCACAGAGGGATGCATGGCTCTTGTGTCCATCACGAGTAGTGTGCATTCAGAGTGGGATCCATGGCTCTGGTGTCCATCCAGACCACTGTCAAGCTGGGATCCATAGCTCTTTTGTCTATTCAGGCAAGCGTCCATCCAGAGTGGAAGCCAGGGTTCTGCTGTCTATCCAGACCAGTGTCCATCCAGAGCGGACACCATTACTCTGGTGTGCACCTCTACCTATGTCCATCCACAGTGGCATCCATTGCTCTGGTGTCCATCCTGACCACTGTCAATCCACTGTGGGATCCATGGCTCTGGTGTCTATTCACAGCAGCGTCCATCCAGATTGGGATCCGTGGCTCTTATGTCCATCCAAACCAGTATCCATCCACAGTGGCATCCATGGCTCTGGTGTCCATCCACACCAGTGTCCACCTGGAATCCATGGCTCTGGCGTCCATCTAGACCACTGTCCATTCATAGGGGATCCATGGACTGGTGCCCATCATGACCACTGGCCATCCAGAGTGGGATCCATGCCTCGGGGTCTGGCAAGACCACTATCAATACAAGGTGAGAGGAATGGCTCTAGTGACCATCTGGAGCAGTGTCCATCTGGACCAGTCTCCATCTGGATTCGGATCAATGCCTCTGGTTGCTATCTGGAGCAGTATCCATCCAGAGTGGAATCCATGGCCATTGTATCCATTTAGACCAGGCTCCAATTTTGGATTCATGGCTCTGGTGTCCATCCAGACCACTTTGCAGTTGGGATCCACGGCTCTGGTGTCCATCTGGATGCGTGGCTGTGCTGTCCATTCAAACCAGGCTCCATCCACAGAGGGATGCATGGCTCTTGTGTCCATCACGAGTAGTGTGCATTCAGAGTGGGATCCATGGCTCTGGTGTCCATCCAGACCAGTGTCAAGCTGGGATCCATAGCTCTTTTGTCTATTCAGGCAAGCGTCCATCCAGAGTGGAAGCCAGGGTTCTGGTGTCTATCCTGACCAGTGTCCATCCAGAGCGGACACCATTACTCTGGTGTGCATCTCTACCTGTGTCCATCCACAGTGGCATCCATTGCTCTGGTGTCCATCCTGACCACTGACAATCCACTGTGGGATCCATGGCTCTGGTGTCTATTCACAGCAGCGTCCATCTAGATTGGGATCCGTGGCTCTTATGTCCATCCAAACCAGTATCCATCCCCAGTGGCATCCATTGCTCTGGTGTCCATCCACACCAGTGTCCAGCTGGAATCCATGGCTCTGGCGTCCATCAAGACCAGTGTCCATTCATAGGGGATCCGAGGTCTGGTGCCCATCCAGACCACTGGCCATCCAGAGTGGGATCCATGCCTCGGGGTCTGGCAAGACCACTATCAATACAAGGTGGGAGGAATGGCTCTGGTCACCATCTGGACCAGTGTCCATGTGGACCAGTGTCCATCTCGTGTCGGATCCATGGCTCTGATTGCTATCTCCACCAGTGTCCATCAAGAGTGGAATCCGTGGCCCTTGTATCCATCCAGACCAGGCTCCAATTTGGATCCATGGCTCTGGTGTCCATCTAGGACAGTGTCCATCCAGAGACGGATCCATGGCTCTGGTGTCCATCTGGAGCAGTATCCATCCAGAGTCCAATCCAGGACTCTGCTCTCCATCCAGAACACAGTCAAGCTGGGATCCAAGGCTCGGATGTCTATCCATACCAGTGTCCATCCACAATGGGATCCATGGCACTGGTGTCTATTCACAGCAGCGTCCATCTAGATTGGGATCCGTGGCTCTTATGTCCATCCAAACCAGTATCCATCCACAATGGCATCCATTGCTCTGGTGTCCATCCACACCAGTGTCCAGCTGGAATCCATGGCTCTGGCGTCCGTTAAGACCACTGTCCATTCATAGGGGATCCATGGTCTGGTGCCCATCCAGACCACTGGCCCTCCAGAGTGGGATCCATGCCTCGGGGTCTGGCAAGAGTCAATACAAGGTGGGAGGAATGGCTCTGGTCACCATCTAGACCACTGTCCTTCAGGACCAGTGTCCATCTCGAGTCGGATCCATGCCTCTGGTTGCTATCTCCACAAGTGTCCATCAAGAGTGGAATCCATGGCCCTGGTATCCATCCAGACCAGGCTCCAATTTGGATCCATGGCTCGGGTGTCCATCCAGACCAGCATCCATCCAGAGACGGATCCATGGCTCTGGAGTCTATCCAGAGTGGGATCCATCCAAAGTGCGATCTGTGGCTCTGGTGTCCATCTGGACCAGTATCCATCTAGAGTCCAATCCAAGACTCTGCTCTCCATCCAGAACACAGTCAAGCTGGGATCCAAGGCTCTGATGTCTATCCATACCAGTGTCCATCCACAGTGGGATCCATGGCACTGGTGTCTATTCACAGCAGTATCCATCTAGATTGGGATCCGTGGCTCTTATGTCCATCCAAACCCGTATCCATCCACAGTGGCATCTATTGCTCTGGTGTCCATCCACACCACTGTCCAGCTGGAATCCATGGCTCTGGCATCCGTCTAGATAAGTGTCCATTGTTAGGGGAGCCATGGTCTGGTGCCCATCCAGACCACTGGCCATCCAGAGTGGGATCCATGCCTCGGGGTCTGGCAAGAGTCAATACAAGGTGGGAGGAATGGCTCTGGTCACCATCTAGACCACTGTCCTTCAGGACCAGTGTCCATCTCGAGTCGGATCCATGCCTCTGGTTGCTATCTCCACAGGTGTCCATCAAGAGTGGAATCCATGGCCCTTGTATCCATCCAGACCAGGCTGCAATTTGGATCCATGGCTCTGGTGATCATCCAGACCAGCATCCATCCAGAGACGGATCCATGGCTCTGGAGTCTATCCAGAACAGAGTAAAGCTCGGATCCAAGGCTCTGATGTCTATTTATACCAGAGCCCATCCACAGTGGGATCCATCGCTCTGGTTTCCATCCAGACCACTGTCCACTTGAGATCCACGGCTCTGCTGTCCATCTGGACAAGTATCCATCTGGATACGTGGCTGTGCTGTCCATTTATACCAGGCTCCATCTAGAGACCCATGCATGACTCCTGTGTCCATCAAGAACAGCGTGCATCCAGAGTGGGATCCATGGCTTTGGCGTCCATCCAGATCATTATCCATCTGGAGCAGTGTCCACTTTGCATCCATGGCTATGCTGTCCATCTGTACCAGGGTCCATCCAGAGTGGGATCCATGGCTCTGGTGTCCATCCAGACCACTGTCCAGTTGGGATCCACGGCTCTGGTGTCCATCTGGATGCGTGGCTGTGCTGTGCCTTCAAACCAGGCTCCATCCACAGAGGGATGCATGGCTCTTGTGTCCATCACGAGTAGTGTGCATTCAGAGTGGGATCCATGGCTCTGGTGTCCATCCAGACCAGTGTCAAGCTGGGATCCATAGCTCTTTTGTCTATTCAGGCAAGCGTCCATCCAGAGTGGAAGCCAGGGTTCTGCTGTCTATCCAGACCAGTGTCCATCCAGAGCGGACACCATTACTCTGGTGTGCACCTCTACCTATGTACATCCACACTGGCATCCATTGCTCTGGTGTCCATCCTGACCACTGTCAATCCACTGTGGGATCCATGCCTCTGGTGTCTATTCACAGCAGCGTCCATCCAGATTGGGATCCGTGGCTCTTATGTCCATCCAAACCAGTGTCCATCCACAGTGGCATCCATGGCTCTGGTGTCCATCCACACCAGTGTCCAGCTGGAATCCATGGCTCTGGCGTCCATCTAGACCAGTGTCCATTCATAGGGGATCCATGCACTGGTGCCCATCCAGACCACTGGCCATCCAGAGTGGGATCCATGCCTCGGGGTCTGGCAAGACCACTATCAATACAAGGTGAGAGGAATGGCTCTAGTGACCATCTGGAGCAGTGTCCATCTGGACCAGTCTCCATCTTGATTCGGATCAATGCCTCTGGTTGCTATGTGGAGCAGTATCCATCCACAGTGGAATCCATGGCCCTTGTATCCATCCAGACCAGGCTCCAATTTTGGATTCATGGCTCTGGTGTCCATCCAGACCACTTTGCAGTTGGGATCCACGGCTCTGGTGTCCATCTGGATGCGTGGCTGTGCTGTGCCTTCAAACCAGGCTCCATCCACAGAGGGATGCATGGCTCTTGTGTCCATCACGAGTAGTGTGCATTCAGAGTGGGATCCATGGCTCTGGTGTCCATCCAGACCAGTGTCAAGCTGGGATCCATAGCTCTTTTGTCTATTCAGGCAAGCGTCCATCCAGAGTGGAAGCCAGGGTTCTGCTGTCTATCCTGACCAGTGTCCATCCAGAGCGGACACCATTACTCTGGTGTGCATCTCTACCTGTGTCCATCCACAGTGGCATCCATTGCTCTGGTGTCCATCCTGACCACTGTCAATCCACTGTGGGATCCATGGCTCTGGTGTCTATTCACAGCAGCGTCCATCTAGATTGGGATCCGTGGCTCTTATGTCCATCCAAACCAGTATCCATCCCCAGTGGCATCCATTGCTCTGGTGTCCATCCACACCAGTGTCCAGCTGGAATCCATGGCTCTGGCGTCCATCAAGACCAGTGTCCATTCATAGGGGATCCGAGGTCTGGTGCCCATCCAGACCACTGGCCATCCAGAGTGGGATCCATGCCTCGGGGTCTGGCAAGACCACTATCAATACAAGGTGGGAGGAATGGCTCTGGTCACCATCTGGACCAGTGTCCATGTGGACCAGTGTCCATCTCGTGTCGGATCCATGGCTCTGATTGCTATCTCCACCAGTGTCCATCAAGAGTGGAATCCGTGGCCCTTGTATCCATCCAGACCAGGTTCCAATTTGGATCCATGGCTCTGGTGTCCATCTAGGACAGTGTCCATCCAGAGACGGATCCATGGCTCTGGTGTCCATCTGGAGCAGTATCCATCCAGAGTCCAATCCAGGACTCTGCTCTCCATCCAGAACACAGTCAAGCTGGGATCCAAGGCTCGGATGTCTATCCATACCAGTGTCCATCCACAATGGGATCCATGGCACTGGTGTCTATTCACAGCAGCGTCCATCTAGATTGGGATCCGTGGCTCTTATGTCCATCCAAACCAGTATCCATCCACAATGGCATCCATTGCTCTGGTGTCCATCCACACCAGTGTCCAGCTGGAATCCATGGCTCTGGCGTCCGTTAAGACCACTGTCCATTCATAGGGGATCCATGGTCTGGTGCCCATCCAGACCACTGGCCCTCCAGAGTGGGATCCATGCCTCGGGGTCTGGCAAGACCACTATCAATACAAGGTGGGAGGAATGGCTCTGGTCACCATCTGGACCAGTGTCCATCTGGACCAGTCTCCATCTGGATTCGGATCCATGACTCTGGTTGCTAACTGGAGCAGTATCCATCCAGAGTGGAATCCATGGCCCTTGCATCCATCCAGAACAGGCTCCAATTTGGATCTATGGCTCTTGTGTCCATCCAGAACTGTGTCCATCCAGGGACGGATCCATGGCTCTGGAGTCCATCCAGACCAGTATCCACCAACAGTGGGATCCATGGGTCTGGTGTCCATCTGGAGCAGTATCCATCCAGAGTCCAATCCAAGACTCTGCTGTCCATCTGGAGCAGTATCCATCCAGAGTCCAATCCAAGACTCTGCTCTCCATCCAGAACACAGTCAAGCTGGGATCCAAGGCTCTGATGTCTATCCATACCAGTGTCCATCCACGGTGGGATCCATGGCACTGGTGTCTATCACAGCAGCGTCCATCTAGATTGGGATCTGTGGCTCTTATGTCCATCCAAACCAGTATCCATCCACAGTGGCATCCATGGCTCTGGTGTCCATCCACACCAGTGTCCAGCTGGAATCCATGGCTCTGGCGTCCATCTAGACCAGTGTCCATTCATAGGGGAGCCATGGTCTGGTGCCCATCCAGACCACTGGCCATCCAGAGTGGGATCCATGCCTCGGGGTCTGGCAAGAGTCAATACAAGGTGGGAGGAATGGCTCTGGTCACCATCTAGACCACTGTCCTTCAGGACCAGTGTCCATCTCGAGTCGGATCCATGCCTCTGGTTCTTTTCTCCACAAGTTTCCATCAAGAGTGGAATCCATGGCCCTTGTATCCATCCAGACCAGGCTCCAATTTGGATCCATGGCTCTGCTGTCCATCCAGACCAGCATCCATCCAGAGACGGATCCATGGCTCTGGAGTCTATCCAGAACAGAGCAAAGCTCGGATCTAAGGCTCTGAGGTCTATCCATACCAGTGTCCATCCACAGTGGGATCCATCGCTTTGGATTCCATCCAGACCACTGTCCACTTGAGATCCACGGCTCTGCTGTCCATCAGGACAAGTATCCATCTGGATACGTGGCTGTGCTGTCCATTCAAACCAGGCTCCATCCACAGAGGGATGCATGGCTCTTGTGTCCATCACGAGTAGTGTGCATTCAGAGTGGGATCCATGGCTCTGGTGTCCATCCAGACCAGTGTCAAGCTGGGATCCATAGCTCTTTTGTCTATTCAGGCAAGCGTCCATCCAGAGTGGAAGCCAGGGTTCTGGTGTCTATACAGACCAGTGTCCATCCAGAGCGGACACCATTACTCTGGTGTGCATCTCTACCTGTGTCCATCCACAGTGGCATCCATTGCTCTGGTGTCCATCCTGACCACTGTCAATCCACAGTGGGATCCATGGCTCTGGTGTCTATTCACAGCAGCGTCCATCTAGATTGGGATCCGTGGCTCTTATGTCCATCCAAACCAGTATCCATCCCCAGTGGCATCCATTGCTCTGGTGTCCATCCACACCAGTGTCCAGCTGGAATCCATGGCTCTGGCGTCCATCAAGACCAGTGTCCATTGATAGGGGATCCGAGGTCTGGTGCCCATCCAGACCACTGGCCATCCAGAGTGGGATCCATGCCTCGGGGTCTGGCAAGACCACTATCAATACAAGGTGGGAGGAATGGCTCTGGTCACCATCTGGACCAGTGTCCATGTGGACCAGTGTCCATCTCGTGTCGGATCCATGGCTCTGATTGCTATCTCCACAAGTGTCCATCAAGAGTGGAATCCATGGCCCTGGTATCCATCCAGACCAGGCTCCAATTTGGATCCATGGCTCGGGTGTCCATCCAGACCAGCATCCATCCAGAGACGGATCCATGGCTCTGGAGTCTATCCAGAGTGGGATCCATCCAAAGTGCGATCTGTGGCTCTGGTGTCCATCTGGAGCAGTATCCATCTAGAGTCCAATCCAAGACTCTGCTCTCCATCCAGAACACAGTCAAGCTGGGATCCAAGGCTCTGATGTCTATCCATACCAGTGTCCATCCACAGTGGGATCCATGGCACTGATGTCTATTCACAGCAGTGTCCATCTAGATTGGGATCCGTGGCTCTTATGTCCATCCAAACCCCTATCCATCCACAGTGGCATCTATTGCTCTGGTGTCCATCCACACCACTGTCCAGCTGGAATCCATGGCTCTGGCATCCGTCTAGATAAGTGTCCATTGTTAAGGGAGCCATGGTCTGGTGCCCATCCAGACCACTGGCCATCCAGAGTGGGATCCATGCCTCGGGGTCTGGCAAGAGTCAATACAAGGTGGGAGGAATGGCTCTGGTCACCATCTAGACCACTGTCCTTCAGGACCAGTGTCCATCTCGAGTCGGATCCATGCCTCTGGTTGCTATCTCCACAGGTGTCCATCAAGAGTGGAATCCATGGCCCTTGTATCCATCCAGACCAGGCTGCAATTTGGATCCATGGCTCTGGTGATCATCCAGACCAGCATCCATCCAGAGACGGATCCATGGCTCTGGAGTCTATCCAGAACAGAGTAAAGCTCGGATCCAAGGCTCTGATGTCTATTTATACCAGAGCCCATCCACAGTGGGATCCATCGCTCTGGTTTCCATCCAGACCACTGTCCACTTGAGATCCACGGCTCTGCTGTCCATCTGGACAAGTATCCATCTGGATACGTGGCTGTGCTGTCCATTTATACCAGGCTCCATCTAGAGACCCATGCATGACTCCTGTGTCCATCAAGAACAGCGTGCATCCAGAGTGGGATCCATGGCTTTGGCGTCCATCCAGATCATTATCCATCTGGAGCAGTGTCCACTTTGCATCCATGGCTATGCTGTCCATCTGTACCAGGGTCCATCCAGAGTGGGATCCATGGCTCTGGTGTCCATCCAGACCACTGTCCAGTTGGGATCCACGGCTCTGGTGTCCATCTGGATGCGTGGCTGTGCTGTGCCTTCAAACCAGGCTCCATCCACAGAGGGATGCATGGCTCTTGTGTCCATCACGAGTAGTGTGCATTCAGAGTGGGATCCATGGCTCTGGTGTCCATCCAGACCAGTGTCAAGCTGGGATCCATAGCTCTTTTGTCTATTCAGGCAAGCGTCCATCCAGAGTGGAAGCCAGGGTTCTGCTGTCTATCCAGACCAGTGTCCATCCAGAGCGGACACCATTACTCTGGTGTGCACCTCTACCTATGTACATCCACACTGGCATCCATTGCTCTGGTGTCCATCCTGACCACTGTCAATCCACTGTGGGATCCATGCCTCTGGTGTCTATTCACAGCAGCGTCCATCCAGATTGGGATCCGTGGCTCTTATGTCCATCCAAACCAGTGTCCATCCACAGTGGCATCCATGGCTCTGGTGTCCATCCACACCAGTGTCCAGCTGGAATCCATGGCTCTGGCGTCCATCTAGACCAGTGTCCATTCATAGGGGATCCATGCACTGGTGCCCATCCAGACCACTGGCCATCCAGAGTGGGATCCATGCCTCGGGGTCTGGCAAGACCACTATCAATACAAGGTGAGAGGAATGGCTCTAGTGACCATCTGGAGCAGTGTCCATCTGGACCAGTCTCCATCTTGATTCGGATCAATGCCTCTGGTTGCTATGTGGAGCAGTATCCATCCACAGTGGAATCCATGGCCCTTGTATCCATCCAGACCAGGCTCCAATTTTGGATTCATGGCTCTGGTGTCCATCCAGACCACTTTGCAGTTGGGATCCACGGCTCTGGTGTCCATCTGGATGCGTGGCTGTGCTGTGCCTTCAAACCAGGCTCCATCCACAGAGGGATGCATGGCTCTTGTGTCCATCACGAGTAGTGTGCATTCAGAGTGGGATCCATGGCTCTGGTGTCCATCCAGACCAGTGTCAAGCTGGGATCCATAGCTCTTTTGTCTATTCAGGCAAGCGTCCATCCAGAGTGGAAGCCAGGGTTCTGCTGTCTATCCTGACCAGTGTCCATCCAGAGCGGACACCATTACTCTGGTGTGCATCTCTACCTGTGTCCATCCACAGTGGCATCCATTGCTCTGGTGTCCATCCTGACCACTGTCAATCCACTGTGGGATCCATGGCTCTGGTGTCTATTCACAGCAGCGTCCATCTAGATTGGGATCCGTGGCTCTTATGTCCATCCAAACCAGTATCCATCCCCAGTGGCATCCATTGCTCTGGTGTCCATCCACACCAGTGTCCAGCTGGAATCCATGGCTCTGGCGTCCATCAAGACCAGTGTCCATTCATAGGGGATCCGAGGTCTGGTGCCCATCCAGACCACTGGCCATCCAGAGTGGGATCCATGCCTCGGGGTCTGGCAAGACCACTATCAATACAAGGTGGGAGGAATGGCTCTGGTCACCATCTGGACCAGTGTCCATGTGGACCAGTGTCCATCTCGTGTCGGATCCATGGCTCTGATTGCTATCTCCACCAGTGTCCATCAAGAGTGGAATCCGTGGCCCTTGTATCCATCCAGACCAGGTTCCAATTTGGATCCATGGCTCTGGTGTCCATCTAGGACAGTGTCCATCCAGAGACGGATCCATGGCTCTGGTGTCCATCTGGAGCAGTATCCATCCAGAGTCCAATCCAGGACTCTGCTCTCCATCCAGAACACAGTCAAGCTGGGATCCAAGGCTCGGATGTCTATCCATACCAGTGTCCATCCACAATGGGATCCATGGCACTGGTGTCTATTCACAGCAGCGTCCATCTAGATTGGGATCCGTGGCTCTTATGTCCATCCAAACCAGTATCCATCCACAATGGCATCCATTGCTCTGGTGTCCATCCACACCAGTGTCCAGCTGGAATCCATGGCTCTGGCGTCCGTTAAGACCACTGTCCATTCATAGGGGATCCATGGTCTGGTGCCCATCCAGACCACTGGCCCTCCAGAGTGGGATCCATGCCTCGGGGTCTGGCAAGACCACTATCAATACAAGGTGGGAGGAATGGCTCTGGTCACCATCTGGACCAGTGTCCATCTGGACCAGTCTCCATCTGGATTCGGATCCATGACTCTGGTTGCTAACTGGAGCAGTATCCATCCAGAGTGGAATCCATGGCCCTTGCATCCATCCAGAACAGGCTCCAATTTGGATCTATGGCTCTTGTGTCCATCCAGAACTGTGTCCATCCAGGGACGGATCCATGGCTCTGGAGTCCATCCAGACCAGTATCCACCAACAGTGGGATCCATGGGTCTGGTGTCCATCTGGAGCAGTATCCATCCAGAGTCCAATCCAAGACTCTGCTGTCCATCTGGAGCAGTATCCATCCAGAGTCCAATCCAAGACTCTGCTCTCCATCCAGAACACAGTCAAGCTGGGATCCAAGGCTCTGATGTCTATCCATACCAGTGTCCATCCACGGTGGGATCCATGGCACTGGTGTCTATCACAGCAGCGTCCATCTAGATTGGGATCTGTGGCTCTTATGTCCATCCAAACCAGTATCCATCCACAGTGGCATCCATGGCTCTGGTGTCCATCCACACCAGTGTCCAGCTGGAATCCATGGCTCTGGCGTCCATCTAGACCAGTGTCCATTCATAGGGGAGCCATGGTCTGGTGCCCATCCAGACCACTGGCCATCCAGAGTGGGATCCATGCCTCGGGGTCTGGCAAGAGTCAATACAAGGTGGGAGGAATGGCTCTGGTCACCATCTAGACCACTGTCCTTCAGGACCAGTGTCCATCTCGAGTCGGATCCATGCCTCTGGTTCTTTTCTCCACAAGTTTCCATCAAGAGTGGAATCCATGGCCCTTGTATCCATCCAGACCAGGCTCCAATTTGGATCCATGGCTCTGCTGTCCATCCAGACCAGCATCCATCCAGAGACGGATCCATGGCTCTGGAGTCTATCCAGAACAGAGCAAAGCTCGGATCTAAGGCTCTGAGGTCTATCCATACCAGTGTCCATCCACAGTGGGATCCATCGCTTTGGATTCCATCCAGACCACTGTCCACTTGAGATCCACGGCTCTGCTGTCCATCAGGACAAGTATCCATCTGGATACGTGGCTGTGCTGTCCATTCAAACCAGGCTCCATCCACAGAGGGATGCATGGCTCTTGTGTCCATCACGAGTAGTGTGCATTCAGAGTGGGATCCATGGCTCTGGTGTCCATCCTGACCACTGTCAATCCACTGTGGGATCCATGGCTCTGGTGTCTATTCACAGCAGCGTCCATCTAGATTGGGATCCGTGGCTCTTATGTCCATCCAAACCAGTATCCATCCCCAGTGGCATCCATTGCTCTGGTGTCCATCCACACCAGTGTCCAGCTGGAATCCATGGCTCTGGCGTCCATCAAGACCAGTGTCCATTGATAGGGGATCCGAGGTCTGGTGCCCATCCAGACCACTGGCCATCCAGAGTGGGATCCATGCCTCGGGGTCTGGCAAGACCACTATCAATACAAGGTGGGAGGAATGGCTCTGGTCACCATCTGGACCAGTGTCCATGTGGACCAGTGTCCATCTCGTGTCGGATCCATGGCTCTGATTGCTATCTCCACAAGTGTCCATCAAGAGTGGAATCCATGGCCCTGGTATCCATCCAGACCAGGCTCCAATTTGGATCCATGGCTCGGGTGTCCATCCAGACCAGCATCCATCCAGAGACGGATCCATGGCTCTGGAGTCTATCCAGAGTGGGATCCATCCAAAGTGCGATCTGTGGCTCTGGTGTCCATCTGGAGCAGTATCCATCTAGAGTCCAATCCAAGACTCTGCTCTCCATCCAGAACACAGTCAAGCTGGGATCCAAGGCTCTGATGTCTATCCATACCAGTGTCCATCCACAGTGGGATCCATGGCACTGATGTCTATTCACAGCAGTGTCCATCTAGATTGGGATCCGTGGCTCTTATGTCCATCCAAACCCCTATCCATCCACAGTGGCATCTATTGCTCTGGTGTCCATCCACACCACTGTCCAGCTGGAATCCATGGCTCTGGCATCCGTCTAGATAAGTGTCCATTGTTAAGGGAGCCATGGTCTGGTGCCCATCCAGACCACTGGCCATCCAGAGTGGGATCCATGCCTCGGGGTCTGGCAAGAGTCAATACAAGGTGGGAGGAATGGCTCTGGTCACCATCTAGACCACTGTCCTTCAGGACCAGTGTCCATCTCGAGTCGGATCCATGCCTCTGGTTGCTATCTCCACAGGTGTCCAACCAGAGTGGAATCCATGGCCCTTGTATCCATCCAGACCAGGCTGCAATTTGGATCCATGGCTCTGGTGTCCATCCAGACCAGCATCCATCCAGAGACGGATCCATGGCTCTGGAGTCTATCCAGAACAGAGTAAAGCTCGGATCCAAGGCTCTGATGTCTATTTATACCAGAGCCCATCCACAGTGGGATCCATCGCTCTGGTTTCCATCCAGACCACTGTCCACTTGAGATCCACGGCTCTGCTCTCCATCTGGACAAGTATCCATCTGGATACGTGGCTGTGCTGTCCATTCATACCAGGCTCCATCTAGAGACCCATGCATGACTCCTGTGTCCATCAAGAACAGCGTGCATCCAGAGTGGGATCCATGGCTTTGGCGTCCATCCAGATCATTATCCATCTGGAGCAGTGTCCACTTTGCATCCATGGCTATGCTGTCCATCTGTACCAGGGTCCATCCAGAGTGGGATCCATGGCTCTGGTGTCCATCCAGACCACTGTCCAGTTGGGATCCACGGCTCTGGTGTCCATCTGGATGCGTGGCTGTGCTGTGCCTTCAAACCAGGCTCCATCCACAGAGGGATGCATGGCTCTTGTGTCCATCACGAGTAGTGTGCATTCAGAGTGGGATCCATGGCTCTGGTGTCCATCCAGACCAGTGTCAAGCTGGGATCCATAGCTCTTTTGTCTATTCAGGCAAGCGTCCATCCAGAGTGGAAGCCAGGGTTCTGCTGTCTATCCAGACCAGTGTCCATCCAGAGCGGACACCATTACTCTGGTGTGCACCTCTACCTATGTCCATCCACAGTGGCATCCATTGCTCTGGTGTCCATCCTGACCACTGTCAATCCACTGTGGGATCCATGCCTCTGGTGTCTATTCACAGCAGCGTCCATCCAGATTGGGATCCGTGGCTCTTATGTCCATCCAAACCAGTGTCCATCCACAGTGGCATCCATGGCTCTGGTGTCCATCCACACCAGTGTCCAGCTGGAATCCATGGCTCTGGCGTCCATCTAGACCAGTGTCCATTCATAGGGGATCCGAGGTCTGGTGCCCATCCAGACCACTGGCCATCCAGAGTGGGATCCATGCCTCGGGGTCTGGCAAGACCACTATCAATACAAGGTGGGAGGAATGGCTCTGGTCACCATCTGGACCAGTGTCCATGTGGACCAGTGTCCATCTCGTGTCGGATCCATGGCTCTGATTGCTATCTCCACCAGTGTCCATCAAGAGTGGAATCCGTGGCCCTTGTATCCATCCAGACCAGGCTCCAATTTTGGATTCATGGCTCTGGTGTCCATCCAGACCACTTTGCAGTTGGGATCCACGGCTCTGGTGTCCATCTGGATGCGTGGCTGTGCTGTCCATTCAAACCAGGCTCCATCCACAGAGGGATGCATGGCTCTTGTGTCCATCACGAGTAGTGTGCATTCAGAGTGGGATCCATGGCGCTGGTGTCCATCCAGACCAGTGTCAAGCTGGGATCCATAGCTCTTTTGTCTATTCAGGCAAGCGTCCATCCAGAGTGGAAGCCAGGGTTCTGCTGTCTATCCTGACCAGTGTCCATCCAGAGCGGACACCATTACTCTGGTGTGCATCTCTACCTGTGTCCATCCACAGTGGCACCCATTGCTCTGGTGCCCATCCTGACCACTGACAATCCACTGTGGGATCCATGGCTCTGGTGTCTATTCACAGCAGCGTCCATCCAGATTGGGATCCGTGGCTCTTATGTCCATCCAAACCAGTATCCATCCCCAGTGGCATCCATGGCTCTGGTGTCCATCCACACCAGTGTCCAGCTGGAATCCATGGCTCTGGCGTCCATCTAGACCAGTGTCCATTCATAGGGGATCCATGGTCTGGGGCCCATCCAGACCACTGGCCATCCAGAGTGGGATCCATGCCTCAGGGTCTGGCAAGACCACTATCAATACAAGGTGGGAGGAATGGCTCTGGTCACCATCTGGACCAGTGTCCATCTGGACCAGTCTCCATCTGGATTCGGATCCATGACTCTGGTTGCTAACTGGAGCAGTATCCATCCAGAGTGGAATCCATGGCCCTTGCATCCATCCAGAACAGGCTCCAATTTGGATCTATGGCTCTGGTGTCCATCCAGAACTGTGTCCATCCAGGGACGGATCCATGGCTCTGGAGTCCATCCAGACCAGTATCCACCAACAGTGGGATCCATGGGTCTGGTGTCCATCTGGAGCAGTATCCATCCAGAGTCCAATCCAAGACTCTGCTGTCCATCTGGAGCAGTATCCATCCAGAGTCCAATCCAAGACTCTGCTCTCCATCCAGAACACAGTCAAGCTGGGATCCAAGGCTCTGATGTCTATCCATACCAGTGTCCATCCACGGTGGGATCCATGGCACTGGTGTCTATCACAGCAGCGTCCATCTAGATTGGGATCTGTGGCTCTTATGTCCATCCAAACCAGTATCCATCCACAGTGGCATCCATGGCTCTGGTGTCCATCCACACCAGTGTCCAGCTGGAATCCATGGCTCTGGCGTCCATCTAGACCAGTGTCCATTCATAGGGGAGCCATGGTCTGGTGCCCATCCAGACCACTGGCCATCCAGAGTGGGATCCATGCCTCGGGGTCTGGCAAGAGTCAATACAAGGTGGGAGGAATGGCTCTGGTCACCATCTAGACCACTGTCCTTCAGGACCAGTGTCCATCTCGAGTCGGATCCATGGCTCTGGTTCTTTTCTCCACAAGTTTCCATCAAGAGTGGAATCCATGGCCCTTGTATCCATCCAGACCAGGCTCCAATTTGGATCCATGGCTCGGGTGTCCATCCAGACCAGCATCCATCCAGAGACGGATCCATGGCTCTGGAGTCTATCCAGAACAGAGCAAAGCTCGGATCTAAGGCTCTGAGGTCTATCCATACCAGTGTCCATCCACAGTGGGATCCATCGCTTTGGATTCCATCCAGACCACTGTCCACTTGAGATCCACGGCTCTGCTGTCCATCAGGACAAGTATCCATCTGGATACGTGGCTGTGCTGTCCATTCAAACCAGGCTCCATCCACAGAGGGATGCATGGCTCTTGTGTCCATCACGAGTAGTGTGCATTCAGAGTGGGATCCATGGCTCTGGTGTCCATCCAGACCAGTGTCAAGCTGGGATCCATAGCTCTTTTGTCTATTCAGGCAAGCGTCCATCCAGAGTGGAAGCCAGGGTTCTGGTGTCTATACAGACCAGTGTCCATCCAGAGCGGACACCATTACTCTGGTGTGCATCTCTACCTGTGTCCATCCACAGTGGCATCCATTGCTCTGGTGTCCATCCTGACCACTGTCAATCCACTGTGGGATCCATGGCTCTGGTGTCTATTCACAGCAGCGTCCATCTAGATTGGGATCCGTGGCTCTTATGTCCATCCAAACCAGTATCCATCCCCAGTGGCATCCATTGCTCTGGTGTCCATCCACACCAGTGTCCAGCTGGAATCCATGGCTCTGGCGTCCATCAAGACCAGTGTCCATTGATAGGGGATCCGAGGTCTGGTGCCCATCCAGACCACTGGCCATCCAGAGTGGGATCCATGCCTCGGGGTCTGGCAAGACCACTATCAATACAAGGTGGGAGGAATGGCTCTGGTCACCATCTGGACCAGTGTCCATGTGGACCAGTGTCCATCTCGTGTCGGATCCATGGCTCTGATTGCTATCTCCACAAGTGTCCATCAAGAGTGGAATCCATGGCCCTGGTATCCATCCAGACCAGGCTCCAATTTGGATCCATGGCTCGGGTGTCCATCCAGACCAGCATCCATCCAGAGACGGATCCATGGCTCTGGAGTCTATCCAGAGTGGGATCCATCCAAAGTGCGATCTGTGGCTCTGGTGTCCATCTGGAGCAGTATCCATCTAGAGTCCAATCCAAGACTCTGCTCTCCATCCAGAACACAGTCAAGCTGGGATCCAAGGCTCTGATGTCTATCCATACCAGTGTCCATCCACAGTGGGATCCATGGCACTGATGTCTATTCACAGCAGTGTCCATCTAGATTGGGATCCGTGGCTCTTATGTCCATCCAAACCCCTATCCATCCACAGTGGCATCTATTGCTCTGGTGTCCATCCACACCACTGTCCAGCTGGAATCCATGGCTCTGGCATCCGTCTAGATAAGTGTCCATTGTTAAGGGAGCCATGGTCTGGTGCCCATCCAGACCACTGGCCATCCAGAGTGGGATCCATGCCTCGGGGTCTGGCAAGAGTCAATACAAGGTGGGAGGAATGGCTCTGGTCACCATCTAGACCACTGTCCTTCAGGACCAGTGTCCATCTCGAGTCGGATCCATGCCTCTGGTTGCTATCTCCACAGGTGTCCAACCAGAGTGGAATCCATGGCCCTTGTATCCATCCAGACCAGGCTGCAATTTGGATCCATGGCTCTGGTGTCCATCCAGACCAGCATCCATCCAGAGACGGATCCATGGCTCTGGAGTCTATCCAGAACAGAGTAAAGCTCGGATCCAAGGCTCTGATGTCTATTTATACCAGAGCCCATCCACAGTGGGATCCATCGCTCTGGTTTCCATCCAGACCACTGTCCACTTGAGATCCACGGCTCTGCTGTCCATCTGGACAAGTATCCATCTGGATACGTGGCTGTGCTGTCCATTCATACCAGGCTCCATCTAGAGACCCATGCATGACTCCTGTGTCCATCAAGAACAGCGTGCATCCAGAGTGGGATCCATGGCTTTGGCGTCCATCCAGATCATTATCCATCTGGAGCAGTGTCCACTTTGCATCCATGGCTATGCTGTCCATCTGTACCAGGGTCCATCCAGAGTGGGATCCATGGCTCTGGTGTCCATCCAGACCACTGTCCAGTTGGGATCCACGGCTCTGGTGTCCATCTGGATGCGTGGCTGTGCTGTGCCTTCAAACCAGGCTCCATCCACAGAGGGATGCATGGCTCTTGTGTCCATCACGAGTAGTGTGCATTCAGAGTGGGATCCATGGCTCTGGTGTCCATCCAGACCAGTGTCAAGCTGGGATCCATAGCTCTTTTGTCTATTCAGGCAAGCGTCCATCCAGAGTGGAAGCCAGGGTTCTGCTGTCTATCCAGACCAGTGTCCATCCAGAGCGGACACCATTACTCTGGTGTGCACCTCTACCTATGTCCATCCACAGTGGCATCCATTGCTCTGGTGTCCATCCTGACCACTGTCAATCCACTGTGGGATCCATGCCTCTGGTGTCTATTCACAGCAGCGTCCATCCAGATTGGGATCCGTGGCTCTTATGTCCATCCAAACCAGTGTCCATCCACAGTGGCATCCATGGCTCTGGTGTCCATCCACACCAGTGTCCAGCTGGAATCCATGGCTCTGGCGTCCATCTAGACCAGTGTCCATTCATAGGGGATCCGAGGTCTGGTGCCCATCCAGACCACTGGCCATCCAGAGTGGGATCCATGCCTCGGGGTCTGGCAAGACCACTATCAATACAAGGTGGGAGGAATGGCTCTGGTCACCATCTGGACCAGTGTCCATGTGGACCAGTGTCCATCTCGTGTCGGATCCATGGCTCTGATTGCTATCTCCACCAGTGTCCATCAAGAGTGGAATCCGTGGCCCTTGTATCCATCCAGACCAGGCTCCAATTTTGGATTCATGGCTCTGGTGTCCATCCAGACCACTTTGCAGTTGGGATCCACGGCTCTGGTGTCCATCTGGATGCGTGGCTGTGCTGTCCATTCAAACCAGGCTCCATCCACAGAGGGATGCATGGCTCTTGTGTCCATCACGAGTAGTGTGCATTCAGAGTGGGATCCATGGCGCTGGTGTCCATCCAGACCAGTGTCAAGCTGGGATCCATAGCTCTTTTGTCTATTCAGGCAAGCGTCCATCCAGAGTGGAAGCCAGGGTTCTGCTGTCTATCCTGACCAGTGTCCATCCAGAGCGGACACCATTACTCTGGTGTGCATCTCTACCTGTGTCCATCCACAGTGGCACCCATTGCTCTGGTGCCCATCCTGACCACTGACAATCCACTGTGGGATCCATGGCTCTGGTGTCTATTCACAGCAGCGTCCATCCAGATTGGGATCCGTGGCTCTTATGTCCATCCAAACCAGTATCCATCCCCAGTGGCATCCATGGCTCTGGTGTCCATCCACACCAGTGTCCAGCTGGAATCCATGGCTCTGGCGTCCATCTAGACCAGTGTCCATTCATAGGGGATCCATGGTCTGGGGCCCATCCAGACCACTGGCCATCCAGAGTGGGATCCATGCCTCAGGGTCTGGCAAGACCACTATCAATACAAGGTGGGAGGAATGGCTCTGGTCACCATCTGGACCAGTGTCCATCTGGACCAGTCTCCATCTGGATTCGGATCCATGACTCTGGTTGCTAACTGGAGCAGTATCCATCCAGAGTGGAATCCATGGCCCTTGCATCCATCCAGAACAGGCTCCAATTTGGATCTATGGCTCTGGTGTCCATCCAGAACTGTGTCCATCCAGGGACGGATCCATGGCTCTGGAGTCCATCCAGACCAGTATCCACCAACAGTGGGATCCATGGGTCTGGTGTCCATCTGGAGCAGTATCCATCCAGAGTCCAATCCAAGACTCTGCTGTCCATCTGGAGCAGTATCCATCCAGAGTCCAATCCAAGACTCTGCTCTCCATCCAGAACACAGTCAAGCTGGGATCCAAGGCTCTGATGTCTATCCATACCAGTGTCCATCCACAGTGGGATCCATGGCACTGGTGTCTATCACAGCAGCGTCCATCTAGATTGGGATCTGTGGCTCTTATGTCCATCCAAACCCGTATCCATCCACAGTGGCATCCATTGCTCTGGTCTCCATCCACACCAGTGTCCAGCTGGAATCCATGGCTCTGGCGTCCATCTAGACCAGTGTCCATTCATAGGGGAGCCATGGTCCGGTGCCCATCCAGACCACTGGCCATCCAGAGTGGGATCCATGCCTCGGGGTCTGGCAAGAGTCAATACAAGGTGGGAGGAATGGCTCTGGTCACCATCTAGACCACTGTCATTCAGGACCAGTGTCCATCTCGAGTCGGATCCATGGCTCTGGTTCCTTTCTCCACAAGTTTCCATTAAGAGTGGAATCCATGGCCCTTGTATCCATCCAGACCAGGCTCCAATTTGGATCCATGGCTCTGCTGTCCATCCAGAACTGCATCCATCCAGAGACGAATCCATGGCTCTGGAGTCTATCCAGAACAGAGCAAAGCTCGGATCTAAGGCTCTGAGGTCTATCCATACCAGTGTCCATCCACAGTGGGATCCATCGCTTTGGATTCCATCGAGACCACTGTCCACTTGAGATCCACGGCTCTGCTGTCCATCAGGACAAGTATCCATCTGGATACGTGGCTGTGCTGTCCATTCAAACCAGGCTCCATCCACAGAGGGATGCATGGCTCTTGTGTCCATCACGAGTAGTGTGCATTCAGAGTGGGATCCATGGCTCTGGTGTCCATCCAGACCAGTGTCAAGCTGGGATCCATAGCTCTTTTGTCTATTCAGGCAAGCGTCCATCCAGAGTGGAAGCCAGGGTTCTGGTGTCTCTCCTGACCTGGGTCCATCCAGAGCGGACACCATTACTCTGGTGTGCATCTCTACCTGTGTCCATCCACAGTGGCATCCATTGCTCTGGTGTCCATCCTGACCACTGTCAATCCACTGTGGGATCCATGGCTCTGGTGTCTATTCACAGCAGCGTCCATCTAGATTGGGATCCGTGGCTCTTATGTCCATCCAAACCAGTATCCATCCCCAGTGGCATCCATTGCTCTGGTGTCCATCCACACCAGTGTCCAGCTGGAATCCATGGCTCTGGCGTCCATCAAGACCAGTGTCCATTCATAGGGGATCTGAGGTCTGGTGCCCATCCAGACCACTGGCCATCCAGAGTGGGATCCATGCCTCGGGGTCTGGCAAGAGTCAATACAAGGTGGGAGGAATGGCTCTGGACACCATCTAGACCACTGTCCTTCAGGACCAGTGTCCATCTCGAGTCGGATCCATGCCTCTGGTTGCAATCTCCACAAGTGTCCATCAAGAGTGGAATCCATGGCCCAGGTATCCATCCAGACTAGGCTCCAATTTGGATCCATGGCTCGGGTGTCCATCCAGACCACTGGCCATCCAGAGTGGGATCCATGCCTCGGGGTCTGGCAAGACCACTATCAATACAAGGTGGGAGGAATGGCTCTGGTCACCATCTGGACCAGTGTCCATGTGGACCAGTGTCCGTCTCGTGTCGGATCCATGGCTCTGATTGCTATCTCCACCAGTGTCCATCAAGAGTGGAATCCGTGGCCCTTGTATCCATCCAGACCAGGCTCCAATTTGGATCCATGTCTCTGGTGTCCATCTAGGATAGTGTCCATCCAGAGACGGATCCATGGCTCTGGTGTCCGTCTGGAGCAGTATCCATCCAGAGTCCAATCCAAGACTCTGCTCTCCTTCCAGAACACAGTCAAGCTGGGATCCAAGGCTCTGATGTCTATCCATACCAGTGTCCATCCACAATGGGATCCATGGCACTGGTGTCTATTCACAGCAGCGTCCCTCTAGATTGGGATCCGTAGCTCTTATGTCCATCCAAACCAGTATCCATCCACAATGGTATCCATTGCTCTGGTGTCCATCCACACCAGTGTCCAGCTGGAATCCATGGCTCTGGCGTCCGTTAAGACCAGTGTCCATTCATAGGGGATCCATGGTCTGGTGCCCATCCAGACCACTGGCCATCCAGAGTGGGATCCATGCCTCGGGGTCTGGCCAGAGTCAATACAAGGTGGGAGGAATGGCTCTGGACACCATCTAGACCACTGTCCTTCAGGACCAGTGTCCATCTCGAGTCGGATCCATGCCTCTGGTTGCTATCTCCACAGGTGTCCATCCAGAGTGGAATCCATGGCCCTTGTATCCATCCAGACCAGGCTGCAATTTGGATCCATGGCTCTGGTGTCCATCCAGACCAGCATCCATCCAGAGACGGATCCATGGCTCTGGAGTCTATCCAGAACAGAGTAAAGCTCGGATCCAAGGCTCTGATGTCTATTTATACCAGAGCCCATCCACAGTGGGATCCATCGCTCTGGTTTCCATCCAGACCACTGTCCACTTGAGATCCACGGCTCTGCTCTCCATCTGGACAAGTATCCATCTGGATACGTGGCTGTGCTGTCCATTCATACCAGGCTCCATCTACAGACCCATGCATGACTCGTGTGTCCATCAAGAACAGCATGCATCCAGAGTGGGATCCATGGCTCTGGTGTCCATCCAGACCAGTGTCAAGCTGGGATCCATAGCTCTTTTGTCTATTCAGGCAAGCGTCCATCCAGAGTGGAAGCCAGGGTTCTGCTGTCTATCCAGACCAGTGTCCATCCAGAGCGGACACCATTACTCTGGTGTGCACCTCTACCTATGTCCATCCACAGTGGCATCCATTGCTCTGGTGTCCATCCTGACCACTGTCAATCCACTGTGGGATCCATGGCTCTGGTGTCTATTCACAGCAGCGTCCATCCAGATTGGGATCCGTGGCTCTTATGTCCATCCAAACCAGTATCCATCCCCAGTGGCATCCATTGCTCTGGTGTCCATCCACACCAGTGTCCAGCTGGAATCCATGGCTCTGGCGTCCATCAAGACCAGTGTCCATTGATAGGGGATCCGAGGTCCGGTGCCCATCCAGACCACTGGCCATCCAGAGTGGGATCCATGCCTCGGGGTCTGGCAAGAGTCAATACAAGGTGGGAGGAATGGCTCTGGTCACCATCTGGACCAGTGTCCATGTGGACCAGTGTCCATCTCGTGTCGGATCCATGGCTCTGATTGCTATCTCCACAAGTGTCCATCAAGAGTGGAATCCATGGCCCTTGTATCCATCCAGACCAGGCTCCAATTTGGATCCATGGCTCTGCTGTCCATCCAGAACTGCATCCATCCAGAGACGAATCCATGGCTCTGGAGTCTATCCAGAACAGAGCAAAGCTCGGATCTAAGGCTCTGAGGTCTATCCATACCAGTGTCCATCCACAGTGGGATCCATCGCTTTGGATTCCATCGAGACCACTGTCCACTTGAGATCCACGGCTCTGCTGTCCATCAGGACAAGTATCCATCTGGATACGTGGCTGTGCTGTCCATTCAAACCAGGCTCCATCCACAGAGGGATGCATGGCTCTTGTGTCCATCACGAGTAGTGTGCATTCAGAGTGGGATCCATGGCTCTGGTGTCCATCCAGACCAGTGTCAAGCTGGGATCCATAGCTCTTTTGTCTATTCAGGCAAGCGTCCATCCAGAGTGGAAGCCAGGGTTCTGGTGTCTCTCCTGACCTGGGTCCATCCAGAGCGGACACCATTACTCTGGTGTGCATCTCTACCTGTGTCCATCCACAGTGGCATCCATTGCTCTGGTGTCCATCCTGACCACTGTCAATCCACTGTGGGATCCATGGCTCTGGTGTCTATTCACAGCAGCGTCCATCTAGATTGGGATCCGTGGCTCTTATGTCCATCCAAACCAGTATCCATCCCCAGTGGCATCCATTGCTCTGGTGTCCATCCACACCAGTGTCCAGCTGGAATCCATGGCTCTGGCGTCCATCAAGACCAGTGTCCATTCATAGGGGATCTGAGGTCTGGTGCCCATCCAGACCACTGGCCATCCAGAGTGGGATCCATGCCTCGGGGTCTGGCAAGAGTCAATACAAGGTGGGAGGAATGGCTCTGGACACCATCTAGACCACTGTCCTTCAGGACCAGTGTCCATCTCGAGTCGGATCCATGCCTCTGGTTGCAATCTCCACAAGTGTCCATCAAGAGTGGAATCCATGGCCCAGGTATCCATCCAGACTAGGCTCCAATTTGGATCCATGGCTCGGGTGTCCATCCAGACCACTGGCCATCCAGAGTGGGATCCATGCCTCGGGGTCTGGCAAGACCACTATCAATACAAGGTGGGAGGAATGGCTCTGGTCACCATCTGGACCAGTGTCCATGTGGACCAGTGTCCGTCTCGTGTCGGATCCATGGCTCTGATTGCTATCTCCACCAGTGTCCATCAAGAGTGGAATCCGTGGCCCTTGTATCCATCCAGACCAGGCTCCAATTTGGATCCATGTCTCTGGTGTCCATCTAGGATAGTGTCCATCCAGAGACGGATCCATGGCTCTGGTGTCCGTCTGGAGCAGTATCCATCCAGAGTCCAATCCAAGACTCTGCTCTCCTTCCAGAACACAGTCAAGCTGGGATCCAAGGCTCTGATGTCTATCCATACCAGTGTCCATCCACAATGGGATCCATGGCACTGGTGTCTATTCACAGCAGCGTCCCTCTAGATTGGGATCCGTAGCTCTTATGTCCATCCAAACCAGTATCCATCCACAATGGTATCCATTGCTCTGGTGTCCATCCACACCAGTGTCCAGCTGGAATCCATGGCTCTGGCGTCCGTTAAGACCAGTGTCCATTCATAGGGGATCCATGGTCTGGTGCCCATCCAGACCACTGGCCATCCAGAGTGGGATCCATGCCTCGGGGTCTGGCCAGAGTCAATACAAGGTGGGAGGAATGGCTCTGGACACCATCTAGACCACTGTCCTTCAGGACCAGTGTCCATCTCGAGTCGGATCCATGCCTCTGGTTGCTATCTCCACAGGTGTCCATCCAGAGTGGAATCCATGGCCCTTGTATCCATCCAGACCAGGCTGCAATTTGGATCCATGGCTCTGGTGTCCATCCAGACCAGCATCCATCCAGAGACGGATCCATGGCTCTGGAGTCTATCCAGAACAGAGTAAAGCTCGGATCCAAGGCTCTGATGTCTATTTATACCAGAGCCCATCCACAGTGGGATCCATCGCTCTGGTTTCCATCCAGACCACTGTCCACTTGAGATCCACGGCTCTGCTCTCCATCTGGACAAGTATCCATCTGGATACGTGGCTGTGCTGTCCATTCATACCAGGCTCCATCTACAGACCCATGCATGACTCGTGTGTCCATCAAGAACAGCATGCATCCAGAGTGGGATCCATGGCTTTGGCGTCCATCCAGATCATTATCCATCTGGAGCAGTGTCCACTTTGCATCCATGGCTATGCTGTCCATCTGTACCAGGGTCCATCCAGAGTGGGATCCATGGCTCTGGTGTCCATCCAGACCACTGTCCAGTTGGGATCCACGGCTCTGGTGTCCATCTGGATGCGTGGCTGTGCTGTGCCTTCAAACCAGGCTCCATCCACAGAGGGATGCATGGCTCTTGTGTCCATCACGAGTAGTGTGCATTCAGAGTGGGATCCATGGCTCTGGTGTCCATCCAGACCAGTGTCAAGCCGGGATCCATAGCTCTTTTGTCTATTCAGGCAAGCGTCCATCCAGAGTGGAAGCCAGGGTTCTGCTGTCTATCCAGACCAGTGTCCATCCAGAGCGGACACCATTACTCTGGTGTGCACCTCTACCTATGTCCATCCACAGTGGCATCCATTGCTCTGGTGTCCATCCTGACCACTGTCAATCCACTGTGGGATCCATGGCTCTGGTGTCTATTCACAGCAGCGTCCATCCAGATTGGGATCCGTGGCTCTTATGTCCATCCAAACCAGTATCCATCCACAGTGGCATCCATGGCTCTGGTGTCCATCCACACCAGTGTCCACCTGGAATCCATGGCTCTGGCGTCCATCTAGACCACTGTCCATTCATAGGGGAGCCATGGACTGGTGCCCATCCAGACCACTGGCCATCCAGAGTGGGATCCATGCCTCGGGGTCTGGCAAGACCACTATCAATACAAGGTGAGAGGAATGGCTCTAGTGACCATCTGGAGCAGTGTCCATCTGGACCAGTCTCCATCTGGATTCGGATCAATGCCTCTGGTTGCTATCTGGAGCAGTATCCATCCAGAGTGGAATCCATGGCCCTTGTATCCATCCAGACCAGGCTCCAATTTTGGATTCATGGCTCTGGTGTCCATCCAGACCACTTTGCAGTTGGGATCCACGGCTCTGGTGTCCATCTGGATGCGTGGCTGTGCTGTCCATTCAAACCAGGCTCCATCCACAGAGGGATGCATGGCTCTTGTGTCCATCACGAGTAGTGTGCATTCAGAGTGGGATCCATGGCTCTGGTGTCCATCCAGACCAGTGTCAAGCTGGGATCCATAGCTCTTTTGTCTATTCAGGCAAGCGTCCATCCAGAGTGGAAGCCAGGGTTCTGGTGTCTATCCTGACCAGTGTCCATCCAGAGCGGACACCATTACTCTGGTGTGCATCTCTACCTGTGTCCATCCACAGTGGCATCCATTGCTCTGGTGTCCATCCTGACCACTGTCAATCCACTGTGGGATCCATGGCTCTGGTGTCTATTCACAGCAGCGTCCATCTAGATTGGGATCCGTGGCTCTTATGTCCATCCAAACCAGTATCCATCCCCAGTGGCATCCATTGCTCTGGTGTCCATCCACACCATTGTCCAGCTGGAATCCATGGCTCTGGCGTCCATCAAGACCAGTGTCCATTCATAGGGGATCCGAGGTCTGGTGCCCATCCAGACCACTGGCCATCCAGAGTGGGATCCATGCCTCGGGGTCTGGCAAGACCACTATCAATACAAGGTGGGAGGAATGGCTCTGGTCACCATCTGGACCAGTGTCCATGTGGACCAGTGTCCATCTCGTGTCGGATCCATGGCTCTGATTGCTATCTCCACCAGTGTCCATCAAGAGTGGAATCCGTGGCCCTTGTATCCATCCAGACCAGGCTCCAATTTGGATCCATGGCTCTGGTGTCCATCTAGGACAGTGTCCATCCAGAGACGGATCCATGGCTCTGGTGTCCATCTGGAGCAGTATCCATCCAGAGTCCAATCCAGGACTCTGCTCTCCATCCAGTACACAGTCAAGCTGGGATCCAAGGCTCGGATGTCTATCCATACCAGTGTCCATCCACAATGGGATCCATGGCACTGGTGTCTATTCACAGCAGCGTCCATCTAGATTGGGATCCGTGGCTCTTATGTCCATCCAAACCAGTATCCATCCACAATGGTATCCATTGCTCTGGTGTCCATCCACACCAGTGTCCAGCTGGAATCCATGGCTCTGGCGTCCGTAAAGACCACTGTCCATTCATAGGGGATCCATGGTCTGGTGCCCATCCAGACCACTGGCCCTCCAGAGTGGGATCCATGCCTCGGGGTCTGGCAAGAGTCAATACAAGGTGGGAGGAATGGCTCTGGTCACCAGCTAGACCACTGTCCTTCAGGACCAGTGTCCATCTCGAGTCGGATCCATGGCTCTGGTTCTTTTCTCCACAAGTTTCCATCAAGAGTGGAATCCATGGCCCTTGTATCCATCCAGACCAGGCTCCAATTTGGATCCATGGCTCTGCTGTCCATCCAGACCAGCATCCATCCAGAGACGGATCCATGGCTCTGGAGTCTATCCAGAACAGAGCAAAGCTCGGATCTAAGGCTCTGAGGTCTATCCATACCAGTGTCCATCCACAGTGGGATCCATCGCTTTGGATTCCATCGAGACCACTGTCCACTTGAGATCCACGGCTCTGCTGTCCATCAGGACAAGTATCCATCTGGATACGTGGCTGTGCTGTCCATTCAAACCAGGCTCCATCCACAGAGGGATGCATGGCTCTTGTGTCCATCACGAGTAGTGTGCATTCAGAGTGGGATCCATGGCTCTGGTGTCCATCCAGACCAGTGTCAAGCTGGGATCCATAGCTCTTTTGTCTATTCAGGCAAGCGTCCATCCAGAGTGGAAGCCAGGGTTCTGCTGTCTATCCTGACCTGGGTCCATCCAGAGCGGACACCATTACTCTGGTGTGCATCTCTACCTGTGTCCATCCACAGTGGCATCCATTGCTCTGGTGTCCATCCTGACCACTGTCAATCCACTGTGGGATCCATGGCTCTGGTGTCTATTCACAGCAGCGTCCATCTAGATTGGGATCCGTGGCTCTTATGTCCATCCAAACCAGTATCCATCCCCAGTGGCATCCATTGCTCTGGTGTCCATCCACACCAGTGTCCAGCTGGAATCCATGGCTCTGGCGTCCATCAAGACCAGTGTCCATTCATAGGGGATCTGAGGTCTGGTGCCCATCCAGACCACTGGCCATCCAGAGTGGGATCCATGCCTCGGGGTCTGGCAAGAGTCAATACAAGGTGGGAGGAATGGCTCTGGACACCATCTAGACCACTGTCCTTCAGGACCAGTGTCCATCTCGAGTCGGATCCATGCCTCTGGTTGCAATCTCCACAAGTGTCCATCAAGAGTGGAATCCATGGCCCAGGTATCCATCCAGACTAGGCTCCAATTTGGATCCATGGCTCGGGTGTCCATCCAGACCACTGGCCATCCAGAGTGGGATCCATGCCTCGGGGTCTGGCAAGACCACTATCAATACAAGGTGGGAGGAATGGCTCTGGTCACCATCTGGACCAGTGTCCATGTGGACCAGTGTCCGTCTCGTGTCGGATCCATGGCTCTGATTGCTATCTCCACCAGTGTCCATCAAGAGTGGAATCCGTGGCCCTTGTATCCATCCAGACCAGGCTCCAATTTGGATCCATGGCTCTGGTGTCCATCTAGGATAGTGTCCATCCAGAGACGGATCCATGGCTCTGGTGTCCGTCTGGAGCAGTATCCATCCAGAGTCCAATCCAAGACTCTGCTCTCCTTCCAGAACACAGTCAAGCTGGGATCCAAGGCTCTGATGTCTATCCATACCAGTGTCCATCCACAATGGGATCCATGGCACTGGTGTCTATTCACAGCAGCGTCCCTCTAGATTGGGATCCGTAGCTCTTATGTCCATCCAAACCAGTATCCATCCACAATGGTATCCATTGCTCTGGTGTCCATCCACACCAGTGTCCAGCTGGAATCCATGGCTCTGGCGTCTGTTAAGACCAGTGTCCATTCATAGGGGATCCATGGTCTGGTGCCCATCCAGACCACTGGCCATCCAGAGTGGGATCCATGCCTCGGGGTCTGGCCAGAGTCAATACAAGGTGGGAGGAATGGCTCTGGACACCATCTAGACCACTGTCCTTCAGGACCAGTGTCCATCTCGAGTCGGATCCATGCCTCTGGTTGCTATCTCCACAGGTGTCCATCCAGAGTGGAATCCATGGCCCTTGTATCCATCCAGACCAGGCTCCAATTTGGATCCATGGCTCTGGTGTCCATCCAGACCAGCATCCATCCAGAGACGGATCCATGGCTCTGGAGTCTATCCAGAACAGAGTAAAGCTCGGATCCAAGGCTCTGATGTCTATTTATACCAGAGCCCATCCACAGTGGGATCCATCGCTCTGGTTTCCATCCAGACCACTGTCCACTTGAGATCCACGGCTCTGCTCTCCATCTGGACAAGTATCCATCTGGATACGTGGCTGTGCTGTCCATTCATACCAGGCTCCATCTACAGACCCATGCATGACTCGTGTGTCCATCAAGAACAGCATGCATCCAGAGTGGGATCCATGGCTTTGGCGTCCATCCAGATCATTATCCATCTGGAGCAGTGTCCACTTTGCATCCATGGCTATGCTGTCCATCTGTACCAGGGTCCATCCAGAGTGGGATCCATGGCTCTGGTGTCCATCCAGACCACTGTCCAGTTGGGATCCACGGCTCTGGTGTCCATCTGGATGCGTGGCTGTGCTGTGCCTTCAAACCAGGCTCCATCCACAGAGGGATGCATGGCTCTTGTGTCCATCACGAGTAGTGTGCATTCAGAGTGGGATCCATGGCTCTGGTGTCCATCCAGACCAGTGTCAAGCCGGGATCCATAGCTCTTTTGTCTATTCAGGCAAGCGTCCATCCAGAGTGGAAGCCAGGGTTCTGCTGTCTATCCAGACCAGTGTCCATCCAGAGCGGACACCATTACTCTGGTGTGCACCTCTACCTATGTCCATCCACAGTGGCATCCATTGCTCTGGTGTCCATCCTGACCACTGTCAATCCACTGTGGGATCCATGGCTCTGGTGTCTATTCACAGCAGCGTCCATCCAGATTGGGATCCGTGGCTCTTATGTCCATCCAAACCAGTATCCATCCACAGTGGCATCCATGGCTCTGGTGTCCATCCACACCAGTGTCCACCTGGAATCCATGGCTCTGGCGTCCATCTAGACCACTGTCCATTCATAGGGGAGCCATGGACTGGTGCCCATCCAGACCACTGGCCATCCAGAGTGGGATCCATGCCTCGGGGTCTGGCAAGACCACTATCAATACAAGGTGAGAGGAATGGCTCTAGTGACCATCTGGAGCAGTGTCCATCTGGACCAGTCTCCATCTGGATTCGGATCAATGCCTCTGGTTGCTATCTGGAGCAGTATCCATCCAGAGTGGAATCCATGGCCCTAGTATCCATCCAGACCAGGCTCCAATTTTGGATTCATGGCTCTGGTGTCCATCCAGACCACTTTGCAGTTGGGATCCACGGCTCTGGTGTCCATCTGGATGCGTGGCTGTGCTGTCCATTCAAACCAGGCTCCATCCACAGAGGGATGCATGGCTCTTGTGTCCATCACGAGTAGTGTGCATTCAGAGTGGGATCCATGGCTCTGGTGTCCATCCAGACCAGTGTCAAGCTGGGATCCATAGCTCTTTTGTCTTTTCAGGCAAGCGTCCATCCAGAGTGGAAGCCAGGGTTCTGGTGTCTATCCTGACCAGGGTCCATCCAGAGCGGACACCATTACTCTGGTGTGCATCTCTACCTGTGTCCATCCACAGTGGCATCCATTGCTCTGGTGTCCATCCTGACCACTGTCAATCCACTGTGGGATCCATGGCTCTGGTGTCTATTCACAGCAGCGTCCATCTAGATTGGGATCCGTGGCTCTTATGTCCATCCAAACCAGTATCCATCCCCAGTGGCATCCATTGCTCTGGTGTCCATCCACACCATTGTCCAGCTGGAATCCATGGCTCTGGCGTCCATCAAGACCAGTGTCCATTCATAGGGGATCCGAGGTCTGGTGCCCATCCAGACCACTGGCCATCCAGAGTGGGATCCATGCCTCGGGGTCTGGCAAGACCACTATCAATACATGGTGGGAGGAATGGCTCTGGTCACCATCTGGACCAGTGTCCATGTGGACCAGTGTCCATCTCGTGTCGGATCCATGGCTCTGATTGCTATCTCCACCAGTGTCCATCAAGAGTGGAATCCGTGGCCCTTGTATCCATCCAGACCAGGCTCCAATTTGGATCCATGGCTCTGGTGTCCATCTAGGACAGTGTCCATCCAGAGACGGATCCATGGCTCTGGTGTCCATCTGGAGCAGTATCCATCCAGAGTCCAATCCAGGACTCTGCTCTCCATCCAGTACACAGTCAAGCTGGGATCCAAGGCTCGGATGTCTATCCATACCAGTGTCCATCCACAATGGGATCCATGGCACTGGTGTCTATTCACAGCAGCGTCCATCTAGATTGGGATCCGTGGCTCTTATGTCCATCCAAACCAGTATCCATCCACAATGGTATCCATTGCTCTGGTGTCCATCCACACCAGTGTCCAGCTGGAATCCATGGCTCTGGCGTCCGTAAAGACCACTGTCCATTCATAGGGGATCCATGGTCTGGTGCCCATCCAGACCACTGGCCCTCCAGAGTGGGATCCATGCCTCGGGGTCTGGCAAGAGTCAATACAAGGTGGGAGGAATGGCTCTGGTCACCATCTAGACCACTGTCCTTCAGGACCAGTGTCCATCTCGTGTCGGATCCATGCCTCTGGTTGCTATCTCCACAAGTGTCCATCAAGAGTGGAATCCATGGCCCTGGTATCCATCCAGACTAGGCTCCAATTTGGATCCATGGCTCGGGTGTCCATCCAGACCAGCATCCATCCAGAGACGGATCCATGGCTCTGGAGTCTATCCAGAGTGGGATCCATCCAAAGTGCGATCTGTGGCTCTGGTGTCCATCTGGAGCAGTATCCATCCAGAGTCCAATCCAAGACTCTGCTCTCCATCCAGAACACAGTCAAGCTGGGATCCAAGGCTCTGATGTCTATCCATACCAGTGTCCATCCACAGTAGGATCCATGGCACTGGTGTCTATTCACAGCAGTGTCCATCTAGATTGGGATCCGTGGCTCTTATGTCCATCCAAACCCGTATCCATCCACAGTGGCATCTATTGCTCTGGTGTCCATCCACACCACTGTCCAGCTGGAATCCATGGCTCTGGCATCCATCTAGATAAGTGTCCATTGTTAGGGGAGCCATGGTCTGGTGCCCATCCAGACCACTGGCCATCCAGAGTGGGATCCATGCCTCGGTGTCTAGCAAGAGTCAATACAAGGTGGGAGGAATGGCTCTGGTCACCCTCTAGACCACTGTCCTTCAGGACCAGTGTCCATCTCGAGTCGGATCCATGCCTCTGGTTGCTATCTCCACAGGTGTCCATCAAGAGTGGAATCCATGGCCCTTGTATCCATCCAGACCAGGCTGCAATTTGGATCCATGGCTCTGGTGTCCATCCAGACCAGCATCCATCCAGCGACGGATCCATGGCTCTGGAGTCTATCCAGAACAGAGTAAAGCTCGGATCCAAGGCTCTGATGTCTATTTATACCAGAGCCCATCCACAGTGGGATCCATCGCTCTGGTTTCCATCCAGACCACTGTCCACTTGAGATCCACGGCTCTGCTCTCCATCTGGACAAGTATCCATCTGGATACGTGGCTGTGCTGTCCATTCATACCAGGCTCCATCTACAGACCCATGCATGACTCCTGTGTCCATCAAGAACAGCGTGCATCCAGAGTGGGATCCATGGCTTTGGCGTCCATCCAGATCATTATCCATCTGGAGCAGTGTCTACTTTGCATCCATGGCTATGCTGTCCATCTGTACCAGGGTCCATCCAGAGTGGGATCCATGGCTCTGGTGTCCATCCAGACCACTTTGCAGTTGGGATCCACGGCTCTGGTGTCCATCTGGATGCGTGGCTGTGCTGTGCCTTCAAACCAGGCTCCATCCACAGAGGGATGCATGGCTCTTGTGTCCATCACGAGTAGTGTGCATTCAGAGTGGGATCCATGGCTCTGGTGTCCATCCAGACCAGTGTCAAGCTGGGATCCATAGCTCTTTTGTCTATTCAGGCAAGCGTCCATCCAGAGTGGAAGCCAGGGTTCTGCTGTCTATCCTGACCAGTGTCCATCCAGAGCGGACACCATTACTCTGTTGTGCATCTCTACCTGTGTCCATCCACAGTGGCATCCATTGCTCTGGTGTCCATCCTGACCACTGTCAATCCACTGTGGGATCTATGGCTCTGGTGTCTATTCACAGCAGCGTCCATCCAGATTGGGATCCGTGGCTCTTATGTCCATCCAAACCAGTATCCATCCACAGTGGCATCCATGGCTCTGGTGTCCATCCACACCAGTGTCCAGCTGGAATCCATGGCTCTGGCGTCCATCAAGACCAGTGTCCATTCATAGGGGATCCATGGTCTGGGGCCCATCCAGACCACTGGCCATCCAGAGTGGGATCCATGCCTCAGGGTCTGGCAAGACCACTATCAATACAAGGTGGGAGGAATGGCCCTGGTCACCATCTGGACCAGTGTCCATCTGGACCAGTCTCCATCTGGATTTGGGTCCATGACTCTGGTTGCTAACTGGAGCAGTATCCATCCAGAGTGGAATCCATGGCCCTTGCATCCATCCAGAACAGGCTCCAATTTGGATCTATGGCTCTGGTGTCCATCCAGAACTGTGTCCATCCAGGGACGGATCCATGGCTCTGGAGTCCATCCAGACCAGTATCCACCAACAGTGCTATCCATGGGTCTGGTGTCCATCTGGAGCAGTATCCATCGAGAGTCCAATCCAAGACCCTGCTGTCCATCTGGAGCAGTATCCATCCAGAGTCCAATCCAAGACTCTGCTCTCCATCCAGAACACAGTCAAGCTGGGATCCAAGGCTCTGATGTCTATCCATACCAGTGTCCATCCACAGTGGGATCCATGGCACTGGTGTCTATCACAGCAGCGTCCATCTAGATTGGGATCTGTGGCTCTTTTGTCCATCCAAACAAGTATTCATCCACAGTGGCATCCATTGCTCAGGTGTCCATCCACACCAGTGTCCAGCTGGAATCCATGGCTCTGGCGTCCATCTAGACCAGTGTCCATTCATGGGGGAGCCATGGTCTGGTGCCCATTCAGACCACTGGCCATCCAGAGTGGGATCCATGCCTCGGGGTCTGGCAAGAGTCAATACAAGGTGGGAGGAATGGCTCTGGTCACCATCTAGACCACTGTCATTCAGGACCAGTGTCCATCTCGAGTCGGATCCATGCGTCTGGTTCCTTTCTCCACAAGTTTCCATCAAGAGTGGAATCCATGGCCCTTGTATCCATCCAGACCAGGCTCCAATTTGGATCCATGGCTCTGCTGTCCATCCAGACCAGCATCCATCCAGAGACGGATCCATGGCTCTGGAGTCTATCCAGAACAGAGCAAAGCTCGGATCTAAGGCTCTGAGGTCTATCCATACCAGTGTCCATCCAAAGTGGGATCCATCGCTTTGAATTCCATCCAGACCACTGTCCACTTGAGATCCACGGCTCTGCTGTCCATCAGGACAAGTATCCATCTGGATACGTGGCTGTGCTGTCCATTCAAACCAGGCTCCATCCACAGAGGGATGCATGGCTCTTGTGTCCATCACGAGTAGTGTGCATTCAGAGTGGGATCCATGGCTCTGGTGTCCATCCAGACCAGTGTCAAGCTGGGATCCATAGCTCTTTTGTCTATTCAGGCAAGCGTCCATCCAGTGTGGAAGCCAGGGTTCTGCTGTCTATCCAGACCAGTGTCCATCCAGAGCGGACACCATTACTCTGATGTGCACCTCTACCTGTGTCCATCCACAGTGGCATCCATTGCTCTGGTGTCCATCCTGACCACTGTCAATCCACTGTGGGATCCATGGCTCTGGTGTCTATTCACAGCAGCGTCCATCCAGATTGGGATCCGTGGCTCTTATGTCCATCCAAACCAGTGTCCATCCACAGTGGCATCCATGGCTCTGGTGTCCATCCACACCAGTGTCCAGCTGGAATCCATGGCTCTGGCGTCCATCTAGACCAGTGTCCATTGATAGGGGAGCCATGGTCTGGTGCCCATCCAGACCACTGGCCATCCAGAGTGGGATCCACGCCTCGGTGTCCGGCAAGACCACTATCAATACAAGGTGAGAGGAATGGCTCTAGTGACCATCTGGAGCAGTGTCCATCTGGACCAGTCTCCATCTGGATTCGGATCAATGCCTCTGGTTGCTATCTGGAGCAGTATCCATCCAGAGTGGAATCCATGGCCCTTGTATCCATCCAGACCAGGCTCCAATTTGGATCCATGGCTCTGTTGTCCATCGAGACCACTGTCCAGTTGGGATCCACGGCTCTGGTGTCCATCTGGATGCGTGGCTGTGCTGTCCATTCAAACCAGGCTCCATCCACAGAGGGATGCATGGCTCCTGTGTCCATTACGAGTAGTGTGCATTCAGAGTGGGATCCATGGCTCTGGTGTCCATCCAGACCAGTGTCAAGCTGGGATCCATAGCTCTTTTGTCTATTCAGGCAAGTTTCCATCCAGAGTGGAAGCCAGGGTTCGGCTGTCTATCCAGACCAGTGTCCATCCAGAGCGGACACCATTACTCTGGTGTGCATCTCTACCTGTGCCGATCCACAGTGGCATCCATTGCTCTGGTATCCATCCTGACCACTGTCAATCCACTGTGGGATCCATGGCTCTGGTGTCCATCCAGACCAGTGTCAAGCTGGGATCCATAGCTCTTTTGTCTATTCAGGCAAGCGTCCATCCAGAGTGGAAGCCAGGGTTCTGGTGTCTATCCAGACCAGTGTTCATCCAGAGCGGACACCATTACTCTGGTGTGCATCTCTACCTGTGTCCATCCATAGTGGCATCCATTGCTCTGGTGTCCATCCTGACCACTGTCAATCCACTGTGGGATCCATGGCTCTGGTGTCTATTCACAGCAGCGTCCATCCAGATTGGGATCCGTGGCTCTTATGTCCATCCAAACCAGTATCCATCCCCAGTGGCATCCATTGCTCTGGTGTCCATCCACACCAGTGTCCAGCTGGAATCCATGGCTCTGGCGTCCATCAAGACCAGTGTCCATTCATAGGGGATCCGAGGTCTGGTGCCTATCCAGACCACTGGCCATCCAGAGTGGGATCCATGCCTCGGGGTCTGGCAAGAGTCAATACAAGGTGGGAGGAATGGCTCTGGTCACCATCGGGACCAGTGTCCATGTGGACCAGTGTCCATCTCGTGTCGGATCCATGGCTCTGATTGCTATCTCCACCAGTGTCCATCAAGAGTGGAATCCATGGCCCTTGTATCCATCCAGACCAGGCTCCAATTTGGATCCATGGCTCTGTTGTCCATCGAGACCACTGTCCAGTTGGGATCCACGGCTCTGGTGTCCATCTGGATGCGTGGCTGTGCTGTCCATTCAAACCAGGCTCCATCCACAGAGGGATGCATGGCTCCTGTGTCCATTACGAGTAGTGTGCATTCAGAGTGGGATCCATGGCTCTGGTGTCCATCCAGACCAGTGTCAAGCTGGGATCCATAGCTCTTTTGTCTATTCAGGCAAGTTTCCATCCAGAGTGGAAGCCAGGGTTCGGCTGTCTATCCAGACCAGTGTCCATCCAGAGCGGACACCATTACTCTGGTGTGCATCTCTACCTGTGCCGATCCACAGTGGCATCCATTGCTCTGGTATCCATCCTGACCACTGTCAATCCACTGTGGGATCCATGGCTCTGGTGTCCATCCAGACCAGTGTCAAGCTGGGATCCATAGCTCTTTTGTCTATTCAGGCAAGCGTCCATCCAGAGTGGAAGCCAGGGTTCTGGTGTCTATCCAGACCAGTGTTCATCCAGAGCGGACACCATTACTCTGGTGTGCATCTCTACCTGTGTCCATCCATAGTGGCATCCATTGCTCTGGTGTCCATCCTGACCACTGTCAATCCACTGTGGGATCCATGGCTCTGGTGTCTATTCACAGCAGCGTCCATCCAGATTGGGATCCGTGGCTCTTATGTCCATCCAAACCAGTATCCATCCCCAGTGGCATCCATTGCTCTGGTGTCCATCCACACCAGTGTCCAGCTGGAATCCATGGCTCTGGCGTCCATCAAGACCAGTGTCCATTCATAGGGGATCCGAGGTCTGGTGCCTATCCAGACCACTGGCCATCCAGAGTGGGATCCATGCCTCGGGGTCTGGCAAGAGTCAATACAAGGTGGGAGGAATGGCTCTGGTCACCATCGGGACCAGTGTCCATGTGGACCAGTGTCCATCTCGTGTCGGATCCATGGCTCTGATTGCTATCTCCACCAGTGTCCATCAAGAGTGGAATCCATGGCCTTTGTATCCATCCAGACCAGGCTCCAATTTGGATCCATGGCTCTTGTGTCCATCTAGGACAGTGTCCATCCAAAGACGGATCCATGGCTCTGGTGTACATCTGGAGCGGTATCCATCCAGAGTCCAATCCAGGACTCTGCTCTCCATCCAGAACAGAGTCAACCTGGGATCTAAGGCTTTGATATCGATCCATACCAGTTTCCATCCACAGTAGGATCCACGGCTCTGTCGTCCATCTTGACAAGTATCCATCTGGATATGTGGCTGTGCTGTCCATTCATACCAGGCTTCATCTACAGACCCATGCATAACTCTTGTGTCCATCGAGAAGAGCGTGCATCCAGAGTGGGATCCATGGCTTTGGCGTCCATCCATATCATTATCCAACTGGAGCAGTGTCCACTTTGCATACATGGCTATGCTGTCCATCTGTACCAGGGTCCATCCACAGTGGGATCCATGGCTCTGGTGTCCATCCAGACCACTGTCCAGTTGGGATCCACGGCTCTGGTGTCCATCTGGATGCGTGGCTGTGCTGTGCCTTCAAACCAGGCTCCATCCACAGAGGGATGCATGGCTCTTGTGTCCATCACGAGTAGTGTGCATTCAGAGTGGGATCCATGGCGCTGGTGTCCATCCAGACCAGTGTCAAGCTGGGATCCATAGCTCTTTTGTCTATTCAGGCAAGCGTCCATCCAGAGTGGAAGCCAGGGTTCTGCTGTCTATCCTGACCAGTGTCCATCCAGAGCGGACACCATTACTCTGGTGTGCATCTCTACCTGTGTCCATCCACAGTGGCATCCATTGCTCTGGTGTCCATCCTGACCACTGTCAATCCACTGTGGGTTCCCTGGCCCTGGGGTCTATTCACAGCAGCGTCCATCTAGATTGGGATCCGTGGCTCTTATGTCCATCCAAACCAGTATCCATCCACAGTGGCATCCATTGCTCTGGTGTCCATCCACACCAGTGTCCAGCTGGAATCCATGGCTCTGGCGTCCATCTAGACCAGTGTCCATTCATAGGGGAGCCATGGTCTGGTGCCTATACAGACCACTGGCCATCCAGAGTGGGATCCACGCCTCGGTTTCCGGCAAGACCTCTATCTCCATCTGGATTCGGATCCATGCCTCTGGTTGCTATGTGGAGCAGTATCCATCCAGAGTGGAATCCATGGCCCTTGTATCCATCCAGAACAGGCTCCAATTTGGATCTATGGCTCGGGTGTCCATCAAGAACTGTGTCCATCCAGGGACGGATCCATGGCTCTGGAGTCCATCCAGACCAGTATCCACCAACAGAGGGATCCATGGCTCTGCTGTCCATCTGGAGCAGTATCCATCCAGAGTCCAATCCAAGACTCTGCTGTCCATCTGGAGCAGTATCCATCCAGAGTCCAATCCAAGACTCTGCTGTCCATCTGGAGCAGTATCCATCCAGAGTCCAATCCAAGACTCTGCTCTCCATCCAGAACACAGTCAAGCTGGGATCCAAGGCTCTGATGTCTATCCATACCGGTGTCCATCCACAGTGGGATCCATGGCTCTGGTGTCTATTCACAGCAGCATCCATCTAGATTGGGATCCGTGGCGCTTATGTCCATCCAAACCAGTATCCATCCCCAGTGGCATCCATTGCTCTGGTGTCCATCCACACCAGTGTCCCGCTGGAATCCATGGCTCTGGTGTCCATCTAGACCAGTGTCCATTGATAGGGGAGCCATGGTCTGGTGCCCATCCAGACCACTGGCCATCCAGAGTGGGATCCATGCCTCGGGGTCTGGCAAGAGTCAATACAAGGTGGGAGGAATGGCTCTGGTCACCATCTAGACCACTGTCCTTCAGGACCAGTGTCCATCTCGAGTCGAATCCATGCCTCTGGTTGCTATCTCCACAAGTGTCCATCAAGAGTGGAATCCATGGCCCTTGTATCCATCCAGACCAGGCTCCAATTTGGATCCATGGCTCGAGTGTCCATCCAGACCAGCGTCCATCCAGAGACGGATCCATGGCTCTGGAGTCTATCCAGAACAGAGCAAAGCTCGGATCCAGGGCTCTGAGGTCTATCCATACCAGTGTCCATCCACAGTGGGATCCATCGCTTTGGATTCCATCCAGACCACTGTCCACTCGAGATCCACGGCTCTGCTGTCCATCTGGACAAGTATCCATCTGGATACGTGGCTGTGTTGTCCATTCATACCAGGCTCCATCTACAGACCCATGCATGACTCCTGTGTCCATCAAGAACACCGTGCATCCAGAGTGGGATCCATGGCATTGGCGTCCATACAGATCATTATCCAACTGGAGCAGTGTCCACTTTGCATCCATGGCTATGCTGTCCATCTGTACCAGGGTCCATCCAGAGTGGGATCCATGGCTCTGGTGTCCATCCAGACCACTGTCCAGTTGGGATCCACGGCTCTGGTGTCCATCTGGATGCGTGGCTGTGCTGTCCATTCAAACCAGGCTCCATCCACAGAGGGATGCATGGCTCTTCTGTCCATCACGAGTAGTATGCATTCATTGCGGGATCCATGGCTCTGGTGTCCATCCAGACCAGTGTCAAGCTGGGATCTATAGCTCTTTTGTCTATTCAGGCAAGCGTCCATCCAGAGTGGAAGCCAGGGTTCTGCTGTCTATCCAGACCAGTGTCCATCCAGAGGGAACACCAGTACTCTGGTGTGTATCCCTACCTGCGTCCATCCACAGTGGCATCCATTGCTCTGGTGTCCATCCTGACCACTGTCAATCCACTGTGGGATCCATGGCTCTGGTGTCTATTCACAGCAGCGTCCATCTAGATTGGGATCCGTGGCTCTTATGTCCATCCAAACCAGTATCCATCCACAGTGGCATCCATTGCTCTGGTGTCCATCCACACCAGTGTCCAGCTGGAATCCATGGCTCTGGCGTCCATCTAGACCAGTGTCCATTCATAGGGGATCCATGGTCTGGTGCCCATCCAGACCACTGGATATCCAGACTGGGATCCATGCCTCGGGGTCTGGCAAGACCACTATCAATACAAGGTGGGAGGAATGGCTCTGGTCACCATCTGGACCAGTGTCCATCTGGACCAGTCTCCATCTGGATTCGGATCCATGACTCTGGTTGCTAACTGGAGCAGTATCCATCCTGAGTGGAATCCATGGCCCTTGTATCCATCCAGACCAGGCTCCAATTTGGATCCATGGCTCTGGTGTCCATCCAGACCAGCATCCATCCTGAGACGGATCTATGGCTCTGGAGTCTATCCAGAACAGAGTAAAGCTCGGATCCAAGGCTATGAAGTCTATCCATACCGGTGTCCATCCACAGTGGGATCCATCGCCCTGGTTTCCATCCAGACCACTGTCCACTTGAGATCCACGGCTCTGCTGTCCATCTGGACAAGTATCCATCTGGATACGTGGCTGTGTTGTCCATTCATACCAGGCTCCATCTACAGACCCATGCATGACTCCTGTGTCCATCAAGAACAGCGTGCATCCAGAGTGCGATCCATGGCTTTGGCGTCCATACAGATCATTATCCATCTGGAGCAGTGTCCATTAAGCATCCATGGCTATGCTGTCCATCTGTACCAGGGTCCATCCACAGTGGGATCCATGGCTCTGGTGTCCATCCAGACCACTGTCCACTTGAGATCCACGGCTCTGCTGTCCATCTTGACAAGTATCCATCTGGATATGTGGCTGTGCTGTCCTTTCATACCCGGCTTCATCTACAGACGTATGCATAACTCATGTGTCCATCGAGAAGAGCGTGCATCCAGAGTGGGATCCATGGCTTTGGCGTCCATCCATATCATTATCCAACTGGAGCAGTGTCCACTTTGCATACATGGCTATGCTGTCCATCTGTACCAGGGTCCATCCAGAGTGGGATCCATGGCTCTGCTGTCCATCCAGACCACTGTCCAGTTGGGATCCACGGCTCTGGTGTCCATCTGGATGTGTGGCTGTGCTGTGCCTTCAAACCAGGCTCCATCCACAGTGGGTTGCATGGCTCTTGTGTCCATCACGAGTAGTGTGCATTCAGAGTGGGATCCATGGCTCTGGTGTCCATCCAGACCAGTGTCAAGCTGGGATCCATAGCTCTTTTGTCTATTCAGGCAAGCGTCCATCCAGAGTGGAAGCCAGGGTTCTGGTGTCTATCCAGACCAGTGTCCATCCAGAGCGGACACCATTACTCTGGTGTGCATCTCTACCTGTGTCCATCCACAGTGGCATCCATTGCTCTGGTGTCCATCCTGACCACTGTCAATCCACTGTGGGTTCCATGGCTCTGGTGTCTATTCACAGCAGCGTCCATCCAGATTGGGATCCGTGGCTCTTATGTCCATCCAAACCAGTGTCCATCCACAGTGGCATCCATGGCTCTGGTGTCCATCCACACCAGTGTCCAGCTGGAATCCATGGCTCTTGCGTCCGTCTAGACCAGTGTCCATTCATAGGGGATCCATGGTCTGGGGCCCATACAGACCACTGGCCATCCAGAGTGGGATCCATGCCTCGGGGTCTGGCAAGACCACTATCAATACAAGGTGAGAGGAATGGCTCTAGTGACCATCTGGAGCAGTGTCCATCTGGACCAGTCTCCATCTGGACTCGGATCCATGACTCAGGTTGCTAACTGGAGCAGTATCCATCCAGAGTGGAATCCATGGCCCTTGCATCCATCCAGAGTGGGATCCAATTTGGATCTATGGCTCTGTTGTCCATCGAGACCACTGTCCAGTTGGGATCCACGGCTCTCGTGTCCATCTGGATGCGTGGCTGTGCTGTCCATTCAAATCAGGCTACATCCACAGAGGGATGCATGGCTCTTGTGTCCATCACGAGTAGTGTGCATTCAGAGTGGGATCCATGGCTCTGGTGTCCATCCAGACCACTGTCAAGCTGGGATCCATAGCTCTTTTGTCTATTCAGGCAAGTGTCCATCCAGAGTGGAAGCCAGGGTTCTGCTGTCTATCCAGACCAGTGTCCATCCAGAGCGGACACCATTACTCTGGTGTGCATCTCTACCTGTGTCCATCCACAGTGGCATCCATTGCTCTGGTGTCCATCCTGACCACTGTCAATCCACTGTGGGATCCATGGCTCTGGTGTCTATTCACAGCAGCGTCCATCTAGATTGGGATCCGTGGCTCTTATGTCCCTCCAAACCAGTATCCATCCCCAGTGGCATCCATTGCTCTGGTGTCCATCCACACCAGTGTCCAGCTGGAATCCATGGCTCTGGCGTCCATCTAGACCAGTGTCCATTCATAGGGGATCCGAGGTCTGGTGCCTATCCAGACCACTGGCCATCCAGAGTGGGATCCATGCCTCGGGGTCTGGCAAGACCACTATCAATACAAGGTGGGAGGAATGGCTCTGGTCACCATCTGGACCAGTGTCCATGTGGACCAGTGTCCATCTCGTGTCGGATCCATGGCTCTGATTGCTATCTCCACCAGTGTCCATCAAGAGTGGAATCCGTGGCCCTTGTATCCATCCAGACCAGGCTCCAATTTGGATCCACGGCTCTGGTGTCCATCTGGATGCGTGGCTGTGCTGTCCATTCAAACCAGGCTCCATCCACAGAGGGATGCATGGCTCTTGTGTCCATCACGAGTAGTGTGCATTCAGAGGTGGATCCATGGCTCTGGTGTCCATCCAGACCAGTGTCAAGCTGGGATCCATAGCTCTTTTGTCTATTCAGGCAAGCGTCCATCCAGAGTGGAAGCCAGGGTTCTGCTGTCTATCCAGACCAGTGTCCATCCAGAGGGAACACCATTACTCTGGTGTGCATCTCTACCTGTGTCCATCCACAGTGGCATCCATTGCTCTGGTGTCCATCCAGACCAGTGTCCAGCTGGAATCCATGGCTCTGGCGTCCATCAAGACCAGTGTCCATTCATAGGGGATCCATGGTCTGGTGCCCATCCAGACCACTGGCCATCCAGAGTGGGATCCATGCCTCGGGGTCTGGCAAGAGTCAATACAAGGTGGGAGGAATGGCTCTGGTCACCATCTAGACCACTGTCCTTCAGGACCAGTGTCCATCTCGAGTCGGATCCATGCCTCTGGTTGCTTTCTCCACAAGTGTCCATCAAGAGTGGAATCCATGGCCCTTGTATCCATCCAGACCAGGCTCCAATTTGGATCCATGGCTCGGGTGTCCATCCAGACCAGCATCCATCCAGAGACGGATCCATGGCTCTGGAGTCTATCCAGAACAGAGCAAAGCTCGGATCTAAGACTCTGAGGTCTATCCATACCAGTGTCCATCCACAGTGGGATCCATCGCTTTGGATTCCATCCAGACCACTGTCCACTTGAGATCCATGGCTCCGCTGTCCATCAGGACAAGTATCCATCTGGATACGTGGCTGTGCTGTCCATTCATACCAGGCTCCATCTACAGACCCATGCATGACTCCTGTGTCGTCCAAGAAGAGCGTGCCTCCAGAGTGGGATCCATGGCATTGGCGTCCATCCAGATCATTATCCATCTGGAGCAGTGTCCATTAAGCATCCATGGCTATGCTGTCCATCTGTACCAGGGTCCATCCACAGTGGGATCCATGGCTCTGGTGTCCATCCAGACCACTGTCCACTTGAGATCCACGGCTCTGCTGTCCATCTGGACAAGTATCCATCTGGATACGTGGCTGTGCTGTCCATTCATACCAGGCTCCATCTACAGACTCATGCATGACTCCTGTGTCCATCAAGAACAGCGTGCATCCAGAGTGGGATCCATGGCATTGGCGTCCATCCAGATCATTATCCATCTGGAGCAGTGTCCACTTTGCATCCATGGCTATGCTGTCCATCTGTACCAGGGTCCATCCAGAGTGGGATCCATGGCTCTGGTGTCCAGCCAGACCACTGTCCAGTTGGGATCCACGGCTCTGGTGTCCATCTGGATGCGTGGCTGTGCTGTGCCTTCAAACCAGGCTCCATCCACAGAGGGATGCATGGCTCTTGTGTCCATCACGAGTAGTGTGCATTCAGAGTGGGATCCATGGCTCTGGTGTCCATCCAGACCAGTGTCAAGCTGGGATCCATAGCTCTTTTGTCTATTCAGGCAAGCGTCCATCCAGAGTGGAAGCCAGGGTTCTGGTGTCTATCCTGACCAGGGTCCATCCAGAGCGGACACCATTACTCTGGTGTGCATCTCTACCTGTGTCCATCCACAGTGGCATCCATTGCTCTGGTGTCCATCCTGACCACTGTCAATCCACTGTGGGATCCATGGCTCTGGTGTCTATTCACAGCAGCGTCCATCTAGATTGGGATCCGTGGCTCTTATGTCCATCCAAACCAGTATCCATCCCCAGTGGCATCCATTGCTCTGGTGTCCATCCACACCATTGTCCAGCTGGAATCCATGGCTCTGGCGTCCATCAAGACCAGTGTCCATTCATAGGGGATCCGAGGTCTGGTGCCCATCCAGACCACTGGCCATCCAGAGTGGGATCCATGCCTCGGGGTCTGGCAAGACCACTATCAATACAAGGTGGGAGGAATGGCTCTGGTCACCATCTGGACCAGTGTCCATGTGGACCAGTGTCCATCTCGTGTCGGATCCATGGCTCTGATTGCTATCTCCACCACTGTCCATCAAGAGTGGAATCCGTGGCCCTTGTATCCATCCAGACCAGGCTCCAATTTGGATCCATGGCTCTGGTGTCCATCCAGACCAGCATCCATCCAGAGACGGATCCATGGCTCTGGTGTCCATCTGGAGCAGTATCCATCCAGAGTCCAATCCAGGACTCTGCTCTCCATCCAGTACACAGTCAAGCTGGGATCCAAGGCTCGGATGTCTATCCATACCAGTGTCCATCCACAATGGGATCCATGGCACTGGTGTCTATTCACAGCAGCGTCCATCTAGATTGGGATCCGTGGCTCTTATGTCCATCCAAACCAGTATCCATCCACAATGGTATCCATTGCTCTGGTGTCCATCCACACCAGTGTCCAGCTGGAATCCATGGCTCTGGCGTCCGTTAAGACCACTGTCCATTCATAGGGGATCCATGGTCTGGTGCCCATCCAGAACACTGGCCCTCCAGAGTGGGATCCATGCCTCGGGGTCTGGCAAGAGTCCAATACAAGGTGGGAGGAATGGCTCTGGACACCATCTAGACCACTGTCCTTCAGGACCAGTGTCCATCTCGTGTCGGATCCATGCCTCTGGTTGCTATCTCCACAAGTGTCCATCAAGAGTGGAATCCATGGCCCTGGTATCCATCCAGACTAGGCTCCAATTTGGATCCATGGCTCGGGTGTCCATCCAGACCAGCATCCAGAGACGGATCCATGGCTCTGGAGTCTATCCAGAGTGGGATCCATCCAAAGTGCGATCTGTGGCTCTGGTGTCCATCTGGAGCAGTATCCATCCAGAGTCCAATCCAAGACTCTGCTCTCCATCCAGAACACAGTCAAGCTGGGATCCAAGGCTCTGATGTCTATCCATACCAGTGTCCATCCACTGTGGGATCCATGGCACTGGTGTCTATTCACAGCAGTGTCCATCTAGATTGGGATCCGTGGCTCTTATGTCCATCCAAACCCGTATCCATCCACAGTGGCATCTATTGCTCTGGTGTCCATCCACACCACTGTCCAGCTGGAATCCATGGCTCTGGCATCCGTCTAGATAAGTGTCCATTGTTAGGGGAGCCATGGTCTGGTGCCCATCCAGACCACTGGCCATCCAGAGTGGGATCCATGCCTCGGTGTCTAGCAAGAGTCAATACAAGGTGGGAGGAATGGCTCTGGTCACCATCTAGACCACTGTCCTTCAGGACCAGTGTCCATCTCGAGTCGGATCCATGCCTCTGGTTGCTATCTCCACAGGTGTCCATCCAGAGTGGAATCCATGGCCCTTGTATCCATCCAGACCAGGCTCCAATTTGGATCCATGGCTCTGGTGTCCATCCAGACCAGCATCCATCCAGCGACGGATCCATGGCTCTGGAGTCTATCCAGAACAGAGTAAAGCTCGGATCCAAGGCTCTGATGTCTATTTATACCAGAGCCATTCCACAGTGGGATCCATCGCTCTGGTTTCCATCCAGACCACTGTCCACTTGAGATCCACGGCTCTGCTCTCCATCTGGACAAGTATCCATCTGGATACGTGGCTGTGCTGTCCGTTCATACCAGGCTCCATCTACAGACCCATGCATGACTCCTGTGTCCATCAAGAACAGCATGCATCCAGAGTGGGATCCATGGCTTTGGCGTCCATCCAGATCATTATCCATCTGGAGCAGTGTCCACTTTGCATCCATGGCTATGCTGTCCATCTGTACCAGGGTCCATCTACAGTGGGATCCATGGCTCTGCTGTCCATCCAGACCATTGTCCACGTGAGATCCACGGCTCTGGTGTCCATCTGGATGCGTGGCTGTGCTGTCCATTCAAACCAGGCTCCATCCACAGAGGGATGCATGGCTCTTGTGTCCATCACGAGTAGTGTGTATTCAGAGTGGGATCCATGGCGCTGGTGTCCATCCAGACCAGTGTCAAGCTGGGATCCATAGCTCTTTTGTCTATTCAGGCAAGCGTCCATCCAGAGTGGAAGCCAGGGTTCTGCTGTCTATCCTGACCAGTGTCCATCCAGAGCGGACACCATTACTCTGTTGTGCATCTCTACCTGTGTCCATCCACAGTGGCATCCATTGCTCTGGTGTCCATCCTGAGCACTGTCAATCCACTGTGGGATCCATGGCTCTGGTGTCTATTCACAGCAGCGTCCATCCAGATTGGGATCCGTGGCTCTTATGTCCATCCAAACCAGTATCCATCCCCAGTGGCATCCATGGCTCTGGTGTCCATCCACACCAGTGTCCAGCTGGAATCCATGGCTCTGGCGTCCATCTAGACCAGTGTCCATTCATAGGGGATCCATGGTCTGGGGCCCATCCAGACCACTGGCCATCCAGAGTGGGATCCATGCCTCAGGGTCTGGCAAGACCACTATCAATACAAGGTGGGAGGAATGGCTCTGGTCACCATCTGGACCAGTGTCCATCTGGACCAGTCTCCATCTGGATTCGGATCCATGACTCTGGTTGCTAACTGGAGCAGTATCCATCCAGAGTGGAATCCATGGCCCTTGCATCCATCCAGAACAGGCTCCAATTTGGATCTATGGCTCTGGTGTCCATCCAGAACTGTGTCCATCCAGGGACGGATCCATGGCTCTGGAGTCCATCCAGACCAGTATCCACCAACAGTGGGATCCATGGGTCTGGTGTCCATCTGGAGCAGTATCCATCCAGAGTCCAATCCAAGACTCTGCTGTCCATCTGGAGCAGTATCCATCCAGAGTCCAATCCAAGACTCTGCTCTCCATCCAGAACACAGCCAAGCTGGGATCCAAGGCTCTGAGGTCTATCCATACCAGTGTCCATCCACAGTGGGATCCATGGCACTGGTGTCTATCACAGCAGCGTCCATCCAGATTGGGATCTGTGGCTCTTATGTCCATCCAAACAAGTATCCATCCACAGTGGCATCCATTGCTCTGGTGTCCATCCACACCAGTGTCCAGCTGGAATCCATGGCTCTGGCGTCCATCTAGACCAGTGTCCATTCATAGGGGAGCCATGGTCTGGTGCCCATCCAGACCACTGGCCATCCAGAGTGGGATCCATGCCTCGGGGTCTGGCAAGAGTCAATACAAGGTGGGAGGAATGGCTCTGGTCACCATCTAGACCACTGTCATTCAGGACCAGTGTCCATCTCGAGTCGGATCCATGGCTCTGGTTCCTTTCTCCACAAGTTTCCATCAAGAGTGGAATCCATGGCCCTTGTATCCATCCAGACCAGGCTCCAATTTGGATCCATGGCTCTGCTGTCCATCCAGACCAGCATCCATCCAGAGACGGATCCATGGCTCTGGAGTCTATCCAGAACAGAGTAAAGCTCGGATCCAAGGCTCTGATGTCTATTTATACCAGAGCCATTCCACAGTGGGATCCATCACTCTGGTTTCCATCCAGACCACTGTCCACTTGAGATCCACGGCTCTGCTGTCCATCAGGACAAGTATCCATCTGGATACGTGGCTGTGCTGTCCATTCAAACCAGGCTCCATCCACAGAGGGATGCATGGCTCTTGTGTCCATCACGAGTAGTGTGCATTCAGAGTGGGATCCATGGCTCTGGTGTCCATCCAGACCAGTGTCAAGCTGGGATCCATAGCTCTTTTGTCTATTCAGGCAAGCGTCCATCCAGAGTGGAAGCCAGGGTTCTGGTGTCTATCCTGACCAGGGTCCATCCAGAGCGGACACCATTACTCTGGTGTGCACCTCTACCTGTGTCCATCCACAGTGGCATCCATTGCTCTGGTGTCCATCCTGACCACTGTCAATCCACTGTGGGATCCATGGCTCTGGTGTCTATTCACAGCAGCGTCCATCTAGATTGGGATCCGTGGCTCTTATGTCCATCTAAACCAGTATCCATCCCCAGTGGCATCCATTGCTCTGGTGTCCATCCACACCATTGTCCAGCTGGAATCCATGGCTCTGGCGTCCATCAAGACCAGTGTCCATTCATAGGGGATCCGAGGTCTGGTGCCCATCCAGACCACTGGCCATCCAGAGTGGGATGCATGCCTCGGGGTCTGGCAAGACCACTATCAATACAAGGTGGGAGGAATGGCTGTGGTCACCATCTGGACCAGTGTCCATGTGGACCAGTGTCCATCTCGTGTCGGATCCATGGCTCTGATTGCTATCTCCACCAGTGTCCATCAAGAGTGGAATCCATGGCACTTGTATCCATCCAGACCAGGCTCCAATTTGGATCCATGGCTCTGGTGTCCATCCAGAACTGTGTCCATCCAGAGACGGATCCATGGCTCTGGAGTCCATCCAGACCAGGATCCACCCACAGTGGGATCCATGGCTCTGGTGTCCATCTGGAGCAGTATCCATCCAGAGTCCAATCCAGGACTCTGCTCTCTATCCAGAACACAGTCAAGCTGGGATCCAAGGCTCGGATGTCTATCCATACCAGTGTCCATCCACAATGGGATCCATGGAACTGGTGTCTATTCACAGCAGCGTCCATCTAGATTGGGATCCGTGGCTCTTATGTCCATCCAAACCAGTATCCATCCACAATGGTATCCATTGCTCTGGTGTCCATCCACACCAGTGTCCAGCTGGAATCCATGGCTCTGGCGTCCGTTAAGACCACTGTCCATTCATAGGGGATCCATGGTCTGGTGCCCATCCAGACCACTGGCCCTCCAGAGTGGGATCCATGCCTCGGGGTCTGGCAAGAGTCAATACAAGGTTGGAGGAATGGCTCTGGACACCATCTAGACCACTGTCCTTCAGGACCAGTGTCCATCTCGAGTCGGATCCATGCCTCTGGTTGCTATCTCCAGAAGAGTCCATCAAGAGTGGAATCCATGGCCCTGGTATCCATCCAGACTAGGCTCCAATTTGGATCCATGGATCGGGTGTCCATCCAGACCAGCATCCATCCAGAGACGGATCCATGGCTCTGGAGTCTATCCAGAGTGGGATCCATCCAAAGTGCGATCTATGGCTCTGGTGTCCATCTGGAGCAGTATCCATCCAGAGTCCAATCCAAGACTCTGCTCTCCATCCAGAACACAGTCAAGCTGGGATCCAAGGCTCTGATGTCTATCCATACCAGTGTCCATCCACAGTAGGATCCATGGCACTGGTGTCTATTCACAGCAGTGTCCATCTAGATTGGGATCCGTGGCTCTTATGTCCATCCAAACCCGTATCCATCCACAGTGGCATCTATTGCTCTGGTGTCCATCCACACCACTGTCCAGCTGGAATCCATGGCTCTGGCATCCGTCTAGATAAGTGTCCATTGTTAGGGGAGCCATGGTCTGGTGCCCATCCAGACCACTGGCCATCCAGAGTGGGATCCATGCCTCGGTGTCTAGCAAGAGTCAATACAAGGTGGGAGGAATGGCTCTGGTCACCATCTAGACCACTGTCCTTCAGGACCAGTGTCCATCTCGAGTCGGATCCATGCCTCTGGTTGCTATCTCCACAGGTGTCCATCAAGAGTGGAATCCATGGCCCTTGTATCCATCCAGACCAGGCTGCAATTTGGATCCATGGCTCTGGTGTCCATCCAGACCAGCATCCATCCAGCGACGGATCCATGGCTCTGGAGTCTATCCAGAACAGAGTAAAGCTCGGATCCAAGGCTCTGATGTCTATTTATACCAGAGCCATTCCACAGTGGGATCCATCGCTCTGGTTTCCATCCAAACCACTGTCCACTTGAGATCCACGGCTCTGCTCTCCATCTGGACAAGTATCCATCTGGATACGTGGCTGTGCTGTCCGTTCATACCAGGCTCCATCTACAGACCCATGCATGACTCCTGTATCCATCAAGAACAGCGTGCATCCAGAGTGGGATCCATGGCTTTGGCGTCCATCCAGATCATTATCCATCTGGAGCAGTGTCTACTTTGCATCCATGGCTATGCTGTCCATCTGTACCAGGGTCCATCCAGAGTGGGATCCATGGCTCTGGTGTCCATCCAGACCACTGTCCAGTTGGGATCCACGGCTCTGGTGTCCATCTGGATGCGTGGCTGTGCTGTGCCTTCAAACCAGGCTCCATCCACAGAGGGATGCATGGCTCTTGTGTCCATCACGAGTAGTGTGCATTCAGAGTGGGATCCATGGCTCTGGTGTCCATCCAGACCAGTGTCAAGCTGGGATCCATAGCTCTTTTGTCTATTCAGGCAAGCGTCCATCCAGAGTGGAAGCCAGGGTTCTGCTGTCTATCCAGACCAGTGTCCATCCAGAGCGGACACCATTACTCTGGTGTGCATTTCTACCTGTGTCCATCCACAGTGGCATCCATTGCTCTGGTGTCCATCCTGACCACTGCCAATCCACTGTGGGATCCATGGCTCTGGTGTCTATTCACAGCAGCGTCCATCCAGATTGGGATCCGTGGCTCTTATGTCCATCCAAACCAGTGTCCATCCACAGTGGCATCCATGGCTCTGGTGTCCATCCACACCAGTGTCCAGCTGGAATCCATGGCTCTGGCGTCCATCTAGACCAGTGTCCATTCATAGGGGATCCATGGTCTGGTGCCCATCCAGACCACTGGCCATCCAGAGTGGGATCCATGCCTCAGGGTCTGGCAAGACCACTATCAATACAAGGTGGGAGGAATGGCTCTGGTCACCATCTGGACCAGTGTCCATCTGGACCAGTCTCCATCTGGATTCGGATCCATGACTCTGGTTGCTAACTGGAGCAGTATCCATCCAGAGTGGAATCCATGGCCCTTGCATCCATCCAGAACAGGCTCCAATTTGGATCTATGGCTCTGGTGTCCATCCAGAACTGTGTCCATCCAGGGACGGATCCATGGCTCTGGAGTCCATCCAGACCAGTATCCACCAACAGTGGGATCCATGGCTCTGCGTTCCATCTGGAGCAGTATCCATCCAGAGTCCAATCCAAGACTCTGCTGTCCATCTGGAGCAGTATCCATCCAGAGTCCAATCCAAGACTCTGCTCTCCATCCAGAACACAGTCAAGCTGGGATCCAAGGCTCTGATGTCTATCCATACCAGTGTCCATCCACAGTGGGATCCATGGCACTGGTGTCTATCACAGCAGCGTCCATCTAGATTGGGATCTGAGGCTCTTATGTCCATCCAAACAAGTATTCATCCACAGTGGCATCCATTGCTCTGGTATCCATCCACACCAGTGTCCAGCTGGAATCCATGGCTCTGGCGTCCATCTAGACCAGTGTCCATTCATAGGGGATCCATGGTCTGGTGCCCATCCAGACCACAGGCCATCCAGAGTGGGATCCATGCCTCGGGGTCTGGCAAGAGTCAATACAAGGTGGGAGGAATGGCTCTGGTCACCATCTAGACCACTGTCATTCAGGACCAGTGTCCATCTCGAGTCGGATCCATGGCTCTGGTTCCTTTCTCCACAAGTTTCCATCAAGAGTGGAATCCATGGCCCTTGTATCCATCCAGACCAGGCTCCAATTTGGATCCATGGCTCTGCTGTCCATCCAGACCAGCATCCATCAAGAGAGGGATCCATGGCTCTGGAGTCTATCCAGAACAGAGCAAAGCTCGGATCTAAGGCTCTGAGGTCTATCCATACCAGTGTCCATCCACAGTGGGATCCATCGCTTTGGATTCCATCCAGACCACTGTCCACTTGAGATCCACGGCTCTGCTGTCCATCAAAACAAGTATCCATCTGGATACGTGGCTGTGCTGTCCATTCAAACCAGGCTCCATCCACAGAGGGATGCATGGCTCTTGTGTCCATCACGAGTAGTGTGCATTCAGAGTGGGATCCATGGCTCTGGTGTCCATCCAGACCAGTGTCAAGCTGGGATCCATAGCTCTTTTGTCTATTCAGGCAAGCGTCCATCCAGAGTGGAAGCCAGGGTTCTGCTGTCTATCCTGACCAGGGTCCATCCAGAGCGGACACCATTACTCTGGTGTGCATCTCTACCTGTGTCCATCCACAGTGGCATCCATTGCTCTGGTGTCCATCCTGACCACTGTCAATCCACTGTGGGATCCATGGCTCTGGTGTCTATTCACAGCAGCGTCCATCTAGATTGGGATCCGTGCCTCTTATGTCCATCCAAACCAGTATCCATCCACAGTGGCATCCATTGCTCTGGTGTCCATCCACACCATTGTCCAGCTGGAATCCATGGCTCTGGCGTCCATCAAGACCAGTGTCCATTGATAGGGGATCCGAGGTCTGGTGCCCATCCAGACCACTGGCCATCCAGAGTGGGATGCATGCCTCGGGGTCTGGCAAGACCACTATCAATACAAAGTGGGAGGAATGGCTCTGGTCACCATCTGCACCAGTCTCCATCTGGACCAGTGTCCATCTCGTGTCGAATCCATGGCTCTGATTGCTATCTCCACCAGTGTCCATCAAGAGTGGAATCCGTGGCCCTTGTATCCATCCAGACCAGGCTCCAATTTGGATCCATGGCTCTGGTGTCCATCTAGGACAGTGTCCATCCAGAGACGGATCCATGGCTCTGGTGTCCATCTGGAGCAGTATCCATCCAGAGTCCAATCCAGGACTCTGCTCTCCATCCAGAACACAGTCAAGCTGGGATCCAAGTCTCTGATGTCTATCCATACCAGTGTCCATCCACAATGGGATCCATGGCACTGGTGTCTATTCACAGCAGCGTCCATCTAGATTGGGATCCGTGGCTCTTATGTCCATCCAAACCAGTATCCATCCACAATGGCATCCATGGCTCTGGTGTCCATCCACACCAGTGTCCAGCTGGAATCCATGGCTCTGGCGTCCGTTAAGACCACTGTCCATTCATAGGGGATCCATGGTCTGGTGCCCATCCAGACCACTGGCCCTCCAGAGTGGGATCCATGCCTCGGGGTCTGGCAAGAGTCAATACAAGGTGGGAGGAATGGCTCTGGTCACCATCTAGACCACTGTCCTTCAGGACCAGTGTCCATCTCGAGTCGGATCCATGCCTCTGGTTGCTATCTCCACAAGTGTCCATCAAGAGTGGAATCCATGGCCCTGGTATCCATCCAGACCAGGCTCCAATTTGGATCCATGGCTCGGGTGTCCATCCAGACCAGCATCCATCCAGAGACGGATCCATGGCTCTGGAGTCTATCCAGAGTGGGATCCATCCAAAGTGCGATCTGAGGCTCTGGTGTCCATCTGGAGCAGTATCCATCTAGAGTCCAATCCAAGACTCTGCTCTCCATCCAGAACACAGTCAAGCTGGGATCCAAGGCTCTGATGTCTATCCATACCAGTGTCCATCCACAGTGGGATCCATGGCACTGGTGTCCATCCTGACCACTGTCAATCCACTGTGGGATCCATGGCTCTGGTGTCTATTCACAGCAGTGTCCATGTAGATTGGGGTCCGTGGCTCTTATGTCCATCCAAACCCGTATCCATCCACAGTGGCATCTATTGCTCTGGTGTCCATCCACACCACTGTCCAGCTGGAATCCATGGCTCTGGCATCCGTCTTGATAAGTGTCCATTGTTAGGGGAGCCATGGTCTGGTGCCCATCCAGACCACTGGCCATCCAGAGTGGGATCCATGCCTCGGGGTCTGGCAAGAGTCAATACAAGGTGGGAGGAATAGCTCTGGTCACCATCTAGACCACTGTCCTTCAGGACCAGTGTCCATCTCGAGTCGGATCCATGCCTCTGGCTGCTGTCTCCACAGGTGTCCATCAAGAGTGGAATCCGTGGCCCTTGTATCCATCCAGAGCAGGCTCCAATTTGCATCCATGGCTCTGGTGTCCATCTAGGACAGTGTCCATCCAGAGACAGATCCATGGCTCTGGTGTCCATCTGGAGCAGTATCCATCCAGAGTCCAATCCAGGACTCTGCTCTCTATCCAGAACAGAGTCAACCTGGGATCTAAGGCTTTGATATCGATCCATACCAGTGTCCATCCACAGCCGGATCCACGGCTCTTCCGTCCATCTTGACAAGTATCCATCTGGATATGTGGCTGTGCTGTCCATTCATACCAGGCTTCATCTACAGACGTATGCATAACTCTTGTGTCCATCGAGAAGAGCGTGCATCCAGAGTGGGATCCATGGCTTTGGCGTCCATGCATATCATTATCCAACTGGAGCAGTGTCCACTTTGCATACATGGCTATGCTGTCCATCTGTACCAGGGTCCATCCAGAGTGGGATCCATGGCTCTGGTGTCCATCCAGACCACTGTCCAGTTGGGATCCACGGCTCTGGTGTCCATCTGGATGCGTGGCTGTGCTGTGCCTTCAAACCAGGCTCCATCCACAGAGGGATGCATGGCTCTTGTGTCCATCACGAGTAGTGTGCATTCAGAGTGGGATCCATGGCTCTGGTGTCCATCCAGACCACTGTCAAGCTGGGATCCATAGATCTTTTGTCTATTCAGGCAAGCGTCCATCCAGAGTGGAAGCCAGGGTTCTGCTGTCTATCCAGACCAGTGTCCATCCAGAGCGGACACCATTACTCTGGTGTGCATCTCTACCTGTGTCCATCCACAGTGGCATCCATTGCTCTGGTGTCCATCCTGACCACTGTCAATCCACTGTGGGATCCATGGCTCTGGGGTCTATTCACAGCAGCGTCCATCCAGATTGGGATCCGTGGCTCTTATGTCCATCCAAACCAGTATCCATCCCCAGTGGCATCCATTGCTCTGGTGTCCATCCACACCAGTGTCCAGCTGGAATCCATGGCTCTGGCGTCCATCTAGACCAGTGTCCATTCATAGGGGATCCATGGTCTGGTGCCCATAGAGACCACTGGCCATCCAGAGTGGGATCCACGCCTCGGTGTCCGGTAAGACCACTATCAATACAAGGTGAGAAGAATGGCTCTAGTGACCATCTGGAGCAGTGTCCATCTGGACCAGTCTCCATGTGGATTCGGATCAATGCCTCTGGTTGCTATCTGGAGCAGTATCCATCCACAGTGGAATCCATGGCCCTTGTATCCATCCAGACCAAGCTCCAATTTTGGATTCATGGCTCTGGTGTCCATCCAGACCACTGTCCAGTTGGGATCCACGGCTCTGGTGTCCATCTGGATGCGTGGCTGTGCTGTCCATTCAAACCAGGCTCCATCCACAGAGGGATGCATGGCTCTTGTGTCCATCACGAGTAGTGTGCATTCAGAGTGGGATCCATGGCTCTGGTGTCCATCCAGACCAGTGTCAAGCTGGGATCCATAGCTCTTTTGTCTATTCAGGCAAGCGTCCATCCAGAGTGGAAGCCAGGGTTCTGCTGTCTATCCAGACCAGTGTCCATCCAGAGCGGACACCATTACTCTGGTGTGCATCTCTACCTGTGTCCGTCCACAGTGGCATCCATTGCTCTGGTGTCCATCCTGACCACTGTCAATCCACTGTGGGATCCATGGCTCTGGTGTCTATTCACAGCAGCGTCCATCCAGATTGGGATCCGTGGCTCTTATGTCCATCCAAAGCAGTATCCATCAACAGTGGCATCCATGGCTCTGGTGTCCATCTACACCAGTGTCCAGCTGGAATCCATGGCTCTGGCGTCCATCTAGACCAGTGTCCATTCATAGGGGATCCATGGTCTGGGGCCCATCCAGACCACAGGCCATCCAGAGTGGGATCCATGCCTCAGGGTCTGGCAAGACCACTATCAATACAAGGTGGGAGGAATGGCTCTGGTCACCATCTGGACCAGTGTCCATCTGGACCAGTCTCCATCTGGTTTCGGATCCATGACTCTGGTTGCTAACTGGAGCAGTATCCATCCAGAGTGGAATCCATGGCCCTTGCATCCATCCAGAACAGGCTCCAATTTGGATCTATGGCTCTGGTGTCCATCCAGAACTATGTCCATCCAGGGACGGATCCATGGCTCTGGAGTCCATCCAGACCAGTATCCACCAACAGTGGGATCCATGGCTCTGATGTCCATCTGGAGCAGTATCCATCCAGAGTCCAATCCAAGACTCTGCTGTCCATCTGGAGCAGTATCCATCCAGAGTCCAATCCAAGACTCTGCTCTCCATCCAGAACACAGTCAAGCTGGGATCCAAGGCTCTGATGTCTATCCATACCAGTGTCCATCCACAGTGGGATCCATGGCACTGGTGTCTATCACAGCAGCGTCCATCTAGATTGGGATCCGTGGCGCTTATGTCCATCCAAACCAGTATCCATCCCCAGTGGCATCCATTGCTCTGGTGTCCATCCACACCAGTGTCCAGCTGGAATCCATGGCTCTGGCGTCCGTTAAGATCACTGTCCATTCATAGGGGATCCATGGTCTGGTGCCCATCCAGACCACTGGCCCTCCAGAGTGGGATCCATGCCTCGGCGTCTGGCAAGAGTCAATACAAGGTGGGAGGAATGGCTCTGGTCACCATCTAGACCACTGTCCTTCAGGACCAGTGTCAATCTCGAGTCGGATCCATGCCTCTGGTTGCTATCTCCACAAGTGTCCATCAAGAGTGGAATCCATGGCCCTGGTATCCATCCAGACCTGGCTCCAATTTGGATCCATGGCTCGGGTGTCCATCCAGACCAGCATCCATCCAGAGACGGATCCATGGCTCTGGAGTCTATCCAGAGTGGGATCCATTCAAAGTGCGATCTGTGGCTCTGGTGTCCATCTGGAGCAGTATCCATCCAGAGTCCAATCCAGGACTCTGCTCTCTATCCAGAACAGAGTCAATCTGGGATCTAAGGCTTTGATATCGATCCATACCAGTGTCCATCCACAGCAGGATCCACGGCTCTTCCGTCCATCTTGACAAGTATCCATCTGGATATGTGGCTGTGCTGTCCATTCATACCAGGCTTCATCTACAGACGTATGCAAAACTCCTGTGTCCATCGAGAAGAGCGTGCATCCAGAGTGGGATCCATGGCTTTGGCGTCCATCCATATCATTATCCAACTGGAGCAGTGTCCACTTTGCATCCATGGCTATGCTGTCCATCTGTACCAGGGTACATCCAGAGTGGGATCCATGGCTCTGGTGTCCATCCAGACCACTGTCCAGTTGGGATCCACGGCTCTGGTGTCCATCTGGATGCGTGGCTGTGCTGTGCCTTCAAACCAGGCTCCATCCACAGAGGGATGCATGGCTCTTGTGTCCATCACGAGTAGTGTGCATTCAGAGTGGGATCCATGGCTCTGGTGTCCATCCAGACCAGTGTCAAGCTGGGATCCATAGCTCTTTTGTCTATTCAGGCAAGCGTCCATCCAGAGTGGAAGCCAGGGTTCTGCTGTCTATCCTGACCAGTGTCCATCCAGAGCGGACACCATTACTCTGGTGTGCATCTCTACCTGTGTCCATCCACAGTGGCATCCATTGCTCTGGTGTCCATCCTGACCACTGTCAATCCACTGTGGGATCCATGGCTCTGGTGTCTATTCACAGCAGCGTCCATCCAGATTGGGATTTGTGGCTCGTATGTCCATCCAAACCAGTATCCATCCACAGTGGCATCCATTGCTCTTGTGTCCATCCACACCAGTGTCCAGCTGGAATCCATGGCTCTGGAGTCCATCTAGACCAGTGTCCATTCATAGGGGATCTATGGTCTGGTGCCCATCCAGACCACTGGCCATCCAGAGTGGTATCCATGCCTAGGGGTCTGGCAAGACCACTATCAATACAAGGTGGGAGGAATGGCTCTGGTCACCATCTGGACCAGTGTCCATCTGGACCAGTCTCCATCTGGTTTCGGATCCATGACTCTGGTTGCTAACTGGAGCAGTATCCATCCAGAGTGGAATCCATGGCCCTTGCATCCATCCAGAACAGGCTCCAATTTGGATCTATGGCTCTGGTGTCCATCCAGAACTGTGTCCATCCAGGGACGGATCCATGGCTCTGGAGTCCATCCAGACCAGTATCCACCAACAGTGGGATCCATGGGTCTGGTGTCCATCTGGAGCAGTATCCATCCAGAGTCCAATCCAAGACTCTGCTGTCCATCTGGAGCAGTATCCAGCCAGAGTCCAATCCAAGACTCTGCTCTCCATCCAGAACACAGTCAAGCTGGGATCCAAGGCTCTGATGTCTATCCATACCAGTGTCCATCCACAGTGGGATCCATGGCACTGGTGTCTATCACAGCAGCGTCCATCTAGATTGGGATCTGTGGCTCTTATGTCCATCCAAACCAGTATCCATCCACAGTGGCATCCATTGCACTGGTGTCCATCCACACCACTGTCCAGCTGGAATCCATGGCTCTGGCGTCCATCTAGACCAGTGTCCATTCATAGGGGAGCCATGGTCTGGTGCCCATCCAGACCACTGGCCATCCAGAGTGGGATCCATGCCTCGGGGTCTGGCAAGAGTCAATACAAGGTGGGAGGAATGGCTCTGGTCACCATCTAGACCACTGTCCTTCAGGACCAGTGTCCATCTCGAGTCGGATCCATGCCTCTGGTTGCTATCTCCACAAGTGTCCATCAAGAGTGGAATCCATGGCCCTTGTATCCATCCAGACCAGGCTCCAATTTGAATCCATGGGTCGGGTGTCCATCCACACCAGCATCCATCCAGAGACGGATCCATGGCTCTGGAGTCTATCTGGAATAGAGTAAAGCGGGGATCCAAGGCACTGAGGTTTATCCATACCAGTGTCCATCCACAGTGGGATCCATCGCTCTGGTTTCCATCCAGACCACTGTCCACTTGAGATCCACGGCTCCGCTGTCCATCTGGACAAGTATCCATCTGGATACGTGGCTGTGCTGTCCATTCATACCAGGCTCCATCTACAGACCCATGCATGACTCCTGTGTCCATCAAGAACAGTGTGCATCCAGTGTGGGATCCATGGCTTTGGCGTCCATCCAGATCATTATCCATCTGGAGCAGTGTCCACTTTGCATCCATGGCTATGCTGTCCATCTGTACCAGGGTCCATCCAGGGTCGGATCCATGGCGCTGGAGTCCATCCAGACCAGTATCCACCAACAGTGGGATCCATGGCTCTGCTGTCCATCTGGAGCAGTATCCATCCAGAGTCAAATCCAAGACTCTGCTCTCCATCCAGAACACAGTCAAGCTGGGATCCATTGCTCTGATGTCTATCCATACCAGTGTCCATCCACAGTGGGATCCATGGCACTGGTGTCTATTCAAAGCAGCGTCCATCTAGATTGGGATCCGTGGCTCTTATGTCCATCCAAACCAGTATCCATCCCCTGTGGCATCCATTGCTCTGGTGTCCATCCACACCAGTGTCCAGCTGGAATCCATGGCTCTGGCGTCCGTCTAGACCAGTGTCCATTCATAGGGGATCCATGGTCTGGTGCCCATCCAGACCACTGGCCATCCAGAGTGGGATCCATGCCTCGGGGTCTGGCAAGAGTCAATAAAAGGTGGGAGGAATGGCTCTGGTCACCATCTAGACCACTGTCCTTCAGGACCACTGTCCATCTCGGTCGGATCCATGACTCTGGTTGCTAACTGGAGCAGTATCCATCCAGAGTGGAATCCATGGCCCTTGCATCCATCCAGAAGAGGCTCCAATTTGGATCTATGGCTCTGGTGTCCATCCAGAACTGTGTCCATCCAGGGACGGATCCATGGCTCTGGAGTCCATCCAGACCAGTATCCACCAACAGTGGGATCCATGGCTCTGGTGTCCATCTGGAGCAGTATCCATCTAGAGTCCAATCCAAGACTCTGCTCTCCATCCAGAACACAGTCAAGCTGGGATCCAAGGCTCTGATGTCTATCCATACCAGTGTCCATCCACAGTGGGATCCATGGCACTTGTGTCCATCCAGACCAGTGTCCAGTTGGGATCCACGGCTCTGGTGTCCATCTGGATGCGTGGCTGTGCTGTCCATTCAAACCAGGCTCCATCCTCAGAGGGATGCATGGCTCTTGTGTCCATCACGAGTAGTGTGCATTCAGAGTGGGATCCATGGCTCTGGTGTCCTTCCAGACCAGTGTCAAGCTGGGATCCATAGCTCTTTTGTCTATTCCGGCAAGCGTCCATCCAGAGTGGAAGCCAGGGTTCTGCTGTCTATCCAGACCAGTGTCCATCCAGAGCGGACACCATTACTCTGGTGTGCATCTCTACCTGCGTCCATCAACAGTGGCATCCATTGCTCTGGTGTCCATCCTGACCACTGTCAATCCACTGTGGGTTCCATGGCTCTGGGGTCTATTCACAGCAGCGTCCATCTAGATTGGGATCCGTGGCTCTTATGTCCATCCAAACCAGTGTCCATCCACAGTGGCATCCATGGCTCTGGTGTCCATCCACACCAGTGTCCAGCTGGAATCCATGGCTCTGGCGTCCGTCAAGACCAGTGTCCATTCATAGCAGAGCCATGGTCTGGTGCCCATCTAGAGCACTGGCCATCCAGAGTGGGATCCATGCCTCGGGGTCTGGCAAGAGTCAATACAAGGTGGGAGGAATGGCTCTGGTCACCATCTAGACCACTGTCCTTCAGGACCAGTGTCCATCTCGAGTCGGATCCATGCCTCTGGTTGCTATCTCCACAAGTTTCCATCAAGAGTGGAATCCATGGCCCTTGTATCCATCCAGACCAGGCTCCAATTTGGACCCATGGCTCTGCTATCCATCCAGACCAGCATCCATCCAGAGACGGATCCATGGCTCTGGAGTCTGTCTGGAATAGAGGAAAGCTGGGATCCAAGGCACTGAGGTCTATCCATACCAGTGTCCATCCACAGTGGGATCCATTGCTCTGGTTTCCATCCAGACCACTGTCCACTTGAGATCCACGGCTCTGCTGTCCATCTGGACAAGTATCCATCTGGATACGTGGCTGTGCTGTCCATTCATACCAGGCTCCATCTACAGACCCATGCATGACTCCTGTGTCCATCAAGAACAGTGTGCATCCAGTGTGGGATCCATGGCTTTGGCGTCCATCCAGATCATTATCCATCTGGAGCAGTGTCCACTTTGCATCCATGGCTATGCTGTCCATCTGTACCAGGGTCCATCCAGGGTCGGATCCATGGCTCTGGAGACCATCCATTCCAGTATCCACCAACAGTGGGATCCATGGCTCTGGTGTCCATCTGGAGCAGTATCCATCCAGAGTCCAATCCAAGACTCTGCTCTCCATCCAGAACACAGTCAAGCTGGGATCCATTGCTCTGGTGTCCATCCACACCAGTGTCCAGCTGGAATCCATAGCTCTGGCATCCATCTAGACCAGTGTCCATTGATAGAGGATCCATGGTCTGGTGCCCATCCAGACCACTGGCCATCCAGAGTGGGATCCATGCCTCGGGGTCTGGCAAGAGTCAATAAAAGGTGGGAGGAATGGCTCTGGTCACCATCTAGACCACTGTCCTTCAGGACCAGTGTCCATCTCGGTCGGATCCATGCCTCTGTTTGCTATCTTTACAAGTGTCCATCAAGAGTGGAATCCATGGTCCTTGTATCCATCCAGACCAGGCTCCAATTTGGATCCATGGCTCGGGTGTCCATCCAGACCAGCATCCATCCAGAGACGGATCCATGGCTCTGGAGTCTATCCAGACTGGGCTCCATCCAAAGTGGGATCCATGGCTCTGGTGTCCATCTGGAGCAGTATCCTTCTAGAGTCCAATCCAAGACTCTGCTCTCCATCCAGAACACAGTCAAGCTGGGATCCAAGGTTCTGATCTCTATCCATACCAGTGTCCATCCACAGTGGGATCCATGGCACTGGTGTCCATCCAGACCACTGTCAAGCTGGGATCCATAGTTCTTTTGTCTATTAAGGCAAGCATCCATCCAGAGTGGAAGCCAGGGTTCTGCTGTCTATCCTGACCAGTGTCCATCCAGAGCGGACACCATTACTCTGGTGTGCATCTCTACCTGCGTCCATCCACAGTGGCATCCATTGTTTTGGTGTCCATCCTGACCACTGTCAATCCACTGTGGGATCCATGGCTCTGGTGTCTATTCACAGCAGCGTCCATCTAGATTGGGATCCGTGGCACTTATGTCCATCCAAACCAGTGTCCATCCACAGTGGCATCCATGGCTCTGGTGTCCATCCACACCAGTGTCCAGATGGAATCCATGGCTCTGGCGTCCGTCTAGACCAGTCTCCATTGATAGGGGAGCCATGGTCTGGTGCCCATCCAGACCACTGGCCATCCAGAGTGGGATCCATGCCTCGGGGTCTGGCAAGAGTCAATACAAGATGGGAGGAATGGCTCTGGTCACCATCTAGACCACTGTCCTTCAGGACCAGTGTCCATCTCGAGTCGGATCCATGCCTCTGGTGATATCTCGAGCAGTATCCATCCACAGTGGAATCCATGGTCCTTGTATCCATCCAGACCAGGCTCCAATTTGGATCCATGGCTCTGGTGTCCATCCAGACCAGTGTCCAGTTGGGATCCACGGCTCTGGTGTCCATCTGGATGCGTGGCTGTGCTGTCCGTTCAAACCAGGCTCCATCCACAGAGGGATGCATGGCTCTTGTGTCCATCACGAGTAGTGTGCATTCAGAGTGGGATCCATGGCTCTGGTGTCCATCTAGACCAGTGTCAAGCTGGGATCCATAGCTCTTTTGTCTGTTCAGGCAAGCGTCCATCCAGAGTGGAAGCCAGGGTTCTGCTGTCTATCCTGACCAGTGTCCATCCAGAGCGGACACCATTACTCTGGTGTGCATCTCTACCTGTGTCCATCCACAGTGGGATCCATTGCACTGATGTCCATGCAGACCAGTGTCCAGTTGGGATCCACGGCTCTGCTGTCCATCTGGACAAGTATCCATCTGGATACGTGGCTGTGCTGTCCATTCATACCAGGCTCCATCTACAGATGCATGCATGACTCTTGTGCCCATCGAGACGAGCATGCATCCAGAGAGGGAACCATGGCTCTGGCATCCATCCAGAGCATTATCCATCTGGAGCAGTGTCCAGTTTGCATCCATGGCTATGCTGTCCATCTGTACCAGGGTCCATCTACAGTGGGATCCATGGCTCTGCTGTCCATCCAGACCATTGTCCACGTGAGATCCACGGCTCTGGTGTCCATCTGGATGCGTGGCTGTGCTGTCCATTCAAACCAGGCTCCATCCACAGAGGGATGCATGGCTCTTGTGTCCATCACGAGTAGTGTGTATTCAGAGTGGGATCCATGGCGCTGGTGTCCATCCAGACCAGTGTCAAGCTGGGATCCATAGCTCTTTTGTCTATTCAGGCAAGCGTCCATCCAGAGTGGAAGCCAGGGTTCTGCTGTCTATCCAGACCAGTGTCCATCCAGAGCGGACACCATTACTCTGGTGTGCATCTCTACCTGTGTTCATCCACAGTGGCATCCATTGCTCTGGTGTCCATCCTGACCACTGTCAATCCACTGTGGGGTCCATGGCTCTGGTGTCTATTCACAGCAGCGTCCATCCAGATTGGGATCCGTGGCTCTTACGTCCATCCAAACCAGTGTCCATCCACAGTGGCATCCATGGCTCTGGTTTCCATCCACACCAGTATCCAGCTGGAATCCATGGCTCTGGCGTCCGTCTAGACCAGTGTCCATTCATAGGGGATCCATGGTCTGGTGCCCATCCAGACCACTGGCCATCCAGAGTGGGATGCATGCCTCGGGGTCTGGCAAGACCACTATCAATACAAAGTGGGAGGAATGGCTCTGGTCACCATCTGCACCAGTCTCCATCTGGACCAGTCTCCATCTGGATTCGGATCCATGGCTCTGGTTGCTATCTCCACCAGTGTCCATTTAGAGTGGAATCCATGACCCTTGTATCCATCCAGACCAGGCTCCAATTTGGATCTATGGCTCTGGTGTCCATCCAGAACAGTGTCCATCCAGAGACGGATCCATGGCTCTGGAGTCCATCCAGACCAGGATCCACCCACAGTGGGATCCATGGCACTGGTGTCCATCCAGACCAGTGTACAGTCGGGATCCACGGCTCTGGTGTCCATCTGGATGTGTGGCTGTGCTGTCCATTCAAACCAGGCTCCATCCACAGAGGGATGCATGGCTCTTGTGTCCATCACGAGTAGTGTGCATTCAGAGTGGGATCCATGGCGCTGGTGTCCATCCAGACCAGTGTCAAGCTGGGATCCATAGCTCTTTTGTCTATTCAGGCAAGCGTCCATCCAGAGTGGAAGCCAGGGTTCTGCTGTCTATCCTGACCAGTGTCCATCCAGAGCGGACACCATTACTCTGGTGTGCATCTCTACCTGTGTCCATCCACAGTGGCATCCATTGCTCTGGTGTCCATCCTGACCACTGTCAATCCACTGTGGGATCCATGGCTCTGGTGTCTATTCACAGCAGCGTCCATCCAGATTGTGATCCGTGGCTCTTATGTCCATCCAAACCAGTGTCCATCCACAGTGGCATCCAACCCTCTGGTGTCCATCCACACTAGTGTCCAGCTGGAATCCATGGCTCTGGCGTCCGTCTAGACCAGTGTCCATTCATAGGGGATCCATGGTGTGGTGCCCATCCAGACTACTGGCCATCCAGAGTGGGATGCATGCCTCGGGGTCTGGCAAGACCACTATCAATACGCGGTGGGAGGAATGGCTCTGGTCACCATCTGGACCAGTGTCCATGTGGACCAGTCTCCATCTGGATTCGGATCCATGACTCTGGTTGCTAACTGGAGCAGAACCCATCCAGAGTGGCATCCATGGCCTTTGTATCGATCCAGAACAGGCTCCAATTTGGATCTATGGCTCTAGTGTCCATCCAGAACAGTGTCCATCCAGAGACGGATCTATGGCTCTGGAGTCCATCCAGACCAGGATCCACCCACAGTGGGATCCATGGCCCTGGTGTCCATCTGGAGCAGAATCCATCCAGAGTCCAATCCAAGACTCTGCTGTCAATCCAGAACAGGGTCCAGCTGGGATCCAAGGCTCTGATGTCTATCCATACCAGTGTTCATCCACAGTGGGATCCATGGCTCTGGTGTCCATCCAGACCAGTGTCCATTTGAGATCCACGGCTCTGGTGTCCATCTGGATGCGTGGCTGTGCTGTCCATTCAAACCAGGCTCCATCCACAGAGGAATGCATGGCTCTTGTGTCCATCACGAGTAGTGTGCATTCAAAGTGGGATCCATGGCTCTGGTGTCCATCCAGACCAGTGTCAAGCTGGAATCCATAGCTCTTTTGTCTATTCAGGCAAGCGTCTATCCAGAGTGGAAGCCAGGGTTCTGCTGTCTATCCTGACCAGTGTCCATCCAGAGCGGTCACCATTACTCTGGTGTGCATCTCTACCTGTGTCCATCCACAGTGGGATCCATTGCTCTGGTGTCCATCCAGGCCACTATCCAGTTGGGATCCACGGCTCTGGTGTCCATCTGGACAAGTATCCATCCAGAGTCCAATCCCAGACTCTGCTGTCCATCCAGAACAGAGTTAAGCAGGGATCCAAGACTCTGATGTCGATCCATACCAGGGCCCATCCACAGTGGGATCCATTGCTCTGGTGTCCATTCAGACCAGTGTCCAGTTGGGATCCACGGCTCTGCTGTCCATCTGGACAAGTATCCATCTGGATACATGGCTGTGCTGTCCATTCATACCAGGCTCAATCTACAGATGCATGCATGACTCTTGTGTCCATCGAGAAGAGCATGCATCCAGAGAGGGATCCATGGCTCTGGCATCCATCCAGAGCATTATCCATCTGGAGCAGTGTCCAGTTTGCATCCATAGCTATGCTCTCCATCTGTACCAGCGTCCATCTACAGTGGGATCCATGGCTCTGGTGTCCATCCAGACCAGTGTCCACGTGAGATCCACGGCTCTGGTGTCCATCTGGATGCGTGGCTGTGCTGTGCCTTCAAACCAGGCTCCATCCACAGAGGGATGCATGGCTCTTGTGTCCATCACGAGTAGTGTGCATTCAGAGTGGGATCCATGGCGTTGGTGTCCATCCAGACCAGTGTCAAGCTGGGATCCATAGCTCTTTTGTCTATTCAGGCAAGCGTCCATCCAGAGTGGAAGCCAGGGTTCTGCTGTCTATCCAGACCAGTGTCCATCCAGAGCGGACACCATTACTCTGGTGTGCATCTCTACCTGTGTCCATCCACAGTGGCATTCATTGCTCTGGTGTCCATCCTGACCACTGTCAATCCACTGTGGGATTCATGGCTTTGGTGTCTATTCACAGCAGCGTCCATCCAGATTGGGATCCGTGCCTCTTATGTCCATCCAAACCAGTGTCCATCCACAGTGGCATCCATCCCTCTGGTGTCCATCCACACTAGTGTCCAGCTGGAATCCATGGCTCTGGCGTCCGTCTAGACCAGTGTCCATTCATAGGGGATCCATGGTCTGGTGCCCATCCAGACCACTGGCCATCCAGAGTGGGATCCATGCCTCGGGGTCTGGCAAGACCACTATCAATACAAGGTGGGAGGAATAACTCTAGTGACCATCTGCACCAGTCTCCATCTGGACCAGTCTCCATCTGGATTCGGATCCATGACTCTGGTTGCTATCTGGAGCAGAATCCATCCAGAGTTGAATCCATGGCCCTTGTATCCATCCAGACCAGGCTCCAATTTGGATCTATGGCTGTGGTGTCCATCCAGAACAGTGTCCATCCAGAGACGGATCTATGGCTCTGGAGTCCATCCAGACCAGGATCCACCCACAGTGGGATCCATGGCCCTGGTGTCCATCTGGAGCAGAATCCATCCAGAGTCCAATCCAAGACTCTGTTGTCAATCCAGAACAGGGTCCACCTGGGATCCAAGGCTAGTATGTCTATCCATACCAGTGTCCATCCACAGAGGGATCCACGGCTCTGGTGTCCATCCAGACCAGTGTCCACTTGAGATCCACGGCTCTGGTGTCCATCTGGGTGCGTGGCTGTGCTGTCCATTCAAACCAGGCTCCATCCACAGAGGGATGCATGGCTCTTGTGTCCATCACGAGTAGTGTGCATACAGAGTGGGATCCATGGCTCTGGTGTCCATCCAGACCAGTGTCAAGCTGGGATCCATAGCTCTTTTGTCTTTTCAGCCAAGCATCCATCCAGAGTGGAAGCCAGGGTTCTGCTGTCTATCCTGACCAGTGTCCATCCAGAGCGGACACCATTACTCTGGTGTGCATCTCTACCTGTGTCCATCCACAGTGGGATCCATTGCTCTGGTGTCCATCCAGGCCACTATCCAGTTGGGATCCATGGCTCTGGTGTCCATCTGGACAAGTATCCATCCAGAGTCAAATCCAAGACTCTGCTGTCCATCCAGAACAGAGTTAAGCTGGGTTCCAAGACTCTGATGTCTATCCATACCAGTGTCCATCCACAGTGGGATCCATTGCTCTGGTGTCCATCCAGGCCACGACCCAGTTGGGATCCACGGCTCTGCTGTCCATCTGGACAAGTATCCATCTGGATACGTGGCTGTGCTGTCCATTCATACCAGGCTCCATCTACAGACCCATGCATGACTCCTGTGTCCATCAAGAACAGCGTGCATCCAGAGAGGGATCCATGGCTCTGGCATCCATCCAGAGCATTATCCATCTGGACCAGTGTCCAGTTTGCATCCATGGCTATGCTGTCCATCTGTACCAGGGTCCATCTACAGTGGGATCCATGGCTCTGCTGTCCATCCAGACCATTGTCCACGTGAGATCCACGGCTCTGGTGTCCATCTGGATGTGTGGCTGTGCTGTCCATTCAAACCAGGCTCCATCCACAGAGGGATGCATGGCTCTTGTGTCCATCACGAGTAGTGTGTATTTAGAGTGGGATCCATGGCGCTGGTGTCCATCCAGACCAGTGTCAAGCTGGGATCCATAGCTCTTTTGTCTATTCAGGCAAGCGTCCATCCAGAGTGGAAGCCAGGGTTCTGCTGTCTATCCAGACCAGTGTCCATCCAGAGCGGACACCATTACTCTGGTGTGCATTTCTACCTGTGTTCATCCACAGTGGCATCCATTGCTCTGGTGTCCATCCTGACCACTGTCAATCCACTGTGGGGTCCATGGCTCTGGTGTCTATTCACAGCAGCGTCCATCCAGATTGGGATCCGTGGCTCTTACGTCCATCCAAACCAGTGTCTATCCACAGTGTCATCCATGGCTCTGGTGTCCATCCACACCAGTATCCAGCTGGAATCCATGGCTCTGGCGTCCGTCTAGACCAGTGTCCATTCATAGGGGATCCATGGTCTGGTGCCCATCCAGACTACTGGCCATCCAGAGTGGGATGCATGCCTCGGGGCTGGCAAGACCACTATCAATACAAAGTGGGAGGAATGGCTCTGGTCACCATCTGCACCAGTCTCCATCTGGACCAGTCTCCATCTGGATTCGGATCCATGGCTCTGGTTGCTATCTCCACCAGTGTCCTTCCAGAGTGGAATCCATGGCCCTTGTATCCATCCAGACCAGGCTCCAATTTGGATCTATGGCTCTGGTGTCCATCCAGAACAGTGTCCATCCAGAGACGGATCCATGGCTCTGGAGTCCATCCAGACCAGGATCCACCCACAGTGGGATCCATGGCTCTGGTGTCCATCCAGACCACTTTGCAGTTGGGATCCACGGCTCTGGTGTCCATCTGGATGCGTGGCGGTGCTGTCCATTCATACCCGGCTCCATCCACTGAGGGATGCATGGCTCTTGTGTCCATCACGAGTAGTGTGCATTCAGAGTGGGATCCATGGCTCTGGTGTCCATCCAGACCAGTGTCAAGCTGGGATCCATAGCTCTTTTGTCTATTCAGGCAAGCGTCCATCCAGAGTGGAAGCCAGGGTTCTGCTGTCTATCCTGACCAGTGTCCATCCAGAGCGGACACCATTACTCTGGTGTGCATCTCGACCTGTGTCCATCCACAGTGGCATCCATTGCTCTGGTGTCCATCTTGACAGCTGTCAATCCACTGTGGGATCCATGGCTCTGGTGTCTATTCACAGCAGCGTCCATCCAGATTGGGATCCATGGCTCTTATGTCCATGCAATTCAGTGTCCATCCACAGTGGCATCCATTGCTCTGGTGTTGATCCCCACCAGTGTCCAGCTGGAATCCATGGCTCTGGCGTCCATCTAGACCAGTGTCCATTCATAGTGGTCCATGGTCTGGTGCCCATCCAGACCACTGGCCATCCAAAGTGGGATCCAGGGCTCGGTGTCTGGCCGGACCACTATCAATACAAGGTGGGAGGAATGGCTCTGGTCACCATCTGGACCAGTGTCCATCTAGAGTTGGATCCATGGCTCTGGCTGCTATCTCAACCAGTGTCCATCCAGAGTGGAATCCATGGCCCTTGTATCCATCCAGACCAGGCTCCAATTTGGATCCATGGCTCTGGTGTCCATCCAGAACTGTGTCCATCCAGAGACGGATCCATGGCTCTGGAGTCCATCCAGACCAGGATCCACCCACAGTGGGATCCATGGCTCTGGTGTCCATCTGGAGCAGAATCCATCCAGAGTCCAATCCAAGACTCTGCTGCCAATCCAGAACACAGTCAAGCTGGGATCCAAGGCTCTGATGTCTATCCATACCAGTGTCCATCCACAGTGGGATCCACGGCTCTGGTGTCCATCCAGACCACTGTCCAGTTGGGATCCACGGCTCTGGTGTCCATCTGGATGCGTGGCTGTGCTGTCCATTCATACCAAGCTCCATCCACAGAGGGATGCATGGCTCTTGTGTCCATCACGAGTAGTGTGCATTCAGAGTGGGATCCATGGCGCTGGTGTCCATCCAGACCAGTGTCAAGCTGGGATCCATAGCTCTTTTGTCTATTCAGGCAAGCGTCCATCCAGAGTGGAAGCCAGGGTTCTGCTGTCTATCCAGACCAGTGTCCATCCAGAGCGGACACCATTACTCTGGTGTGCATTTCTACCTGTGTTCATCCACAGTGGCATCCATTGCTCTGGTGTCCATCCTGACCACTGTCAATCCACTGTGGGGTCCATGGCTCTGGTGTCTATTCACAGCAGCGTCCATCCAGATTGGGATCCGTGGCTCTTACGTCCATCCAAACCAGTGTCTATCCACAGTGTCATCCATGGCTCTGGTGTCCATCCACACCAGTATCCAGCTGGAATCCATGGCTCTGGCGTCCGTCTAGACCAGTGTCCATTCATAGGGGATCCATGGTCTGGTGCCCATCCAGACTACTGGCCATCCAGAGTGGGATGCATGCCTCGGGGCTGGCAAGACCACTATCAATACAAAGTGGGAGGAATGGCTCTGGTCACCATCTGCACCAGTCTCCATCTGGACCAGTCTCCATCTGGATTCGGATCCATGGCTCTGGTTGCTATCTCCACCAGTGTCCATCCAGAGTGGAATCCATGGCCCTTGTATCCATCCAGACCAGGCTCCAATTTGGATCTATGGCTCTGGTGTCCATCCAGAACAGTGTCCATCCAGAGACGGATCCATGGCTCTGGAGTCCATCCAGACCAGGATCCACCCACAGTGGGATCCATGGCTCTGGTGTCCATCCAGACCACTTTGCAGTTGGGATCCACGGCTCTGGTGTCCATCTGGATGCGTGGCGGTGCTGTCCATTCATACCCGGCTCCATCCACTGAGGGATGCATGGCTCTTGTGTCCATCACGAGTAGTGTGCATTCAGAGTGGGATCCATGGCTCTGGTGTCCATCCAGACCAGTGTCAAGCTGGGATCCATAGCTCTTTTGTCTATTCAGGCAAGCGTCCATCCAGAGTGGAAGCCAGGGTTCTGCTGTCTATCCAGACCAGTGTCCATCCAGAGCAGACACCATTACTCTGGTGTGCATCTCTACCTACCTGTGTCCATCCACAGTGGCATCCATTGCTCTGGTGTCCATCTTGACAGCTGTCAATCCACTGTGGGATCCATGCCTCTGGTGTCTATTCACAGCAGCGTCCATCCAGATTGGGATCCATGGCTCTTATGTCCATGCAATTCAGTGTCCATCCACAGTGGCATCCATTGCTCTGGTGTTGATCCCCACCAGTGTCCAGCTGGAATCCATGGCTCTGGCGTCCATCTAGACCAGTGTCCATTCATAGTGGTCCATGGTCTGGTGCCCATCCAGACCACTGGCCATCCAAAGTGGGATCCAGGGCTCGGTGTCTGGCCGGACCACTATCAATACAAGGTGGGAGGAATGGCTCTGGTCACCATCTGGACCAGTGTCCATCTAGAGTTGGATCCATGGCTCTGGCTGCTATCTCAACCAGTGTCCATCCAGAGTGGAATCCATGGCCCTTGTATCCATCCAGACCAGGCTCCAATTTGGATCCATGGCTCTGGTGTCCATCCAGAACTGTGTCCATCCAGAGACGGATCCATGGCTCTGGAGTCCATCCAGACCAGGATCCACCCACAGTGGGATCCATGGCTCTGGTGTCCATCTGGAGCAGAATCCATCTAGAGTCCAATCCAAGACTCTGCTGTCAATCCAGAACAGGGTCAAGCTGGGATCCAAGGCTCTGATGTCTATCCATACCAGTGTCCATCCACAGTGGGATCCACGGCTCTGGTGTCCATCCAGACCACTGTCCAGTTGGGATCCACGGCTCTGGTGTCCATCTGGATGCGTGGCTGTGCTGTCCATTCATACCAAGCTCCATCCACAGAGGGATGCATGGCTCTTGTGTCCATCACGAGTAGTGTGCATTCAGAGTGGGATCCATGGCGCTGGTGTCCATCCAGACCAGTGTCAAGCTGGGATCCATAGCTCTTTTGTCTATTCAGGCAAGCGTCCATCCAGAGTGGAAGCCAGGGTTCTGCTGTCTATCCAGACCAGTGTCCATCCAGAGCGGACACCATTACTCTGGTGTGCATCTCTACCTGTGTCCATCCACAGTGGGATCCATTGCTCTGGTGTCCATCCAGGCCACTACCCAGTTGGGATCCACGGCTCTGCTGTCCATCTGGACAAGTATCCATCTGGATACGTGGCTGTGCTGTCCATTCATACCAGGCTCCTTGTACAGATGCATGCATGACTCTTGTGTCCATCGAGAAGAGCATGCATCCAGAGAGGGATCCATGGCTCTGGCATCCATCCAGAGCATTATCCATCTGGACCAGTGTCCAGTTTGCATCCATGGCTATGCTGTCCATCTGTACCAGGGTCCATCTACAGTGGGATCCATGGCTCTGCTGTCCATCCAGACCAGTGTCCACGTGAGATCCACGGCTCTGGTGTCCATCTGGATGTGTGGCTGTGCTGTCCATTCAAACCAGGCTCCATCCACAGAGGGATGCATGGCTCTTGTGTCCATCACGAGTAGTGTGTATTCAGAGTGGGATCCATGGCGCTGGTGTCCATCCAGACCAGTGTCAAGCTGGGATCCATAGCTCTTTTGTCTATTCAGGCAAGCGTCCATCCAGAGTGGAAGCCAGGGTTCTGCTGTCTATCCAGACCAGTGTCCATCCAGAGCAGACACCATTACTCTGGTGTGCATCTCTACCTGTGTCCATCCACAGTGGCATCCATTGCTCTGGTGTCCATCCTGACCACTGTCAATCCACTGTGGGATCCATGCCTCTGGTGTCTATTCACAGCAGCGTCCATCCAGATTGGGATCCGTGGCTCTTACGTCCATCCAAATCAGTGTCCATTCACAGTGGCATCCATCCCTCTGGTGTCCATCCACACCAGTGTCCAGCTGGAATCCATGGCTCTGGCGTCCGTCTAGACCAGTGTCCATTCATAGGGGATCCATGGTCTGGTGCCCATCCAGACCACTGGCCATCCAGAGTGGGATCCATGCCTCGGGGTCTGGCAAGACCACTATCAATACAAGGTGGGAGGAATGGCTCTAGTGACCATCTGCACCAGTCTCCATCTGGACCAGTCTCCATCTGGATTCGGATCCATGACTCTGGTTGCTATGTGGAGCAGTATCCATCCAGAGTGGAATCCATGGCCCTTGTATCCATCCAGACCAGGCTCCAATTTGGATCTATGGCTCTGGTGTCCATCCAGAACAGTGTCCATCCAGAGACGGATCCATGGCTCTGGAGTCCATCCAGACCAGGATCCACCCACAGTGGGATCCATGGCTCTGGTGTCCATCTGGAGCAGAATCCATCCAGAGTCCAATCCAAGACTCTGCTGTCCATCTAGAACAGGGTCCAGCTGGGATCCAAGGCTCTGATGTCTATCCATACCAGTGTCCATCCACAGTGGGATCCATGGCTCTGGTGTCCATCCAGACCAGTGTCCACTTGAGATCCATGGCTCTGGTGTCCATCTGGATGCGTGGCTGTGCTGTCCATTCAAACCAGGCTCCATCCACAGAGGGATGCATGGCTCTTGTGTCCATCACGAGTAGTGTGCATTCAGAGTGGGATCCATGGCTCTGGTGCCCATCCAGATCAGTGTCCACTGTGGGATCCATGATTCTGCTGTCCATCTGGACAAGTATCCATCTGAATATGTGGCTGTTCTGTCCATTCCTACCAGGCTCTGTCTACCGACGGATGCATGACTCTTTTGCCCACCAAGAAGAGTGGGCATCTAGAGTGGCATCCATGGCTCTGGTGTCCATCCAGACCATTATCCATCTGGACAAGTGTCCAGTTTGCATCCATGGCCATACTGTCCATCTGTACCAGGGTCCATACACAGTGGGATCCATGGCATTGGTGTCCATGCAGACCAGTGTCCACTTGGGATCCACGGCTCTGCTGTCCATCTGGACAAGTATCCATCTGGATACGTGGCTGTGCTGTCCATTCATACCAGGCTCCATCTACAGATGCATGCATGACTCTTGTGTCCATCGAGAAGAGCATGCATCCAGAGAGGGATCCATGGCTCTGGCATCCATCCAGAGCATTATCCATCTGGAGCAGTGTCCAGTTTGCATCCATAGCTATGCTCTCCATCTGTACCAGCGTCCATCTACAGTGGGATCCATGGCTCTGGTGTCCATCCAGACCAGTGTCCACGTGAGATCCACGGCTCTGGTGTCCATCTGGATGCGTGGCTGTGCTGTGCCTTCAAACCAGGCTCCATCCACAGAGGGATGCATGGCTCTTGTGTCCATCACGAGTAGTGTGCATTCAGAGTGGGATCCATGGCGTTGGTGTCCATCCAGACCAGTGTCAAGCTGGGATCCATAGCTCTTTTGTCTATTCAGGCAAGCGTCCATCCAGAGTGGAAGCCAGGGTTCTGCTGTCTATCCAGACCAGTGTCCATCCAGAGCGGACACCATTACTTTGGTGTGCATCTCTACCTGTGTCCATCCACAGTGGCATCCATTGCTCTGGTGTCCATCCTGACCACTGTCAATCCACTGTGGGATTCATGGCTTTGGTGTCTATTCACAGCAGCGTCCATCCAGATTGGGATCCGTGCCTCTTATGTCCATCCAAACCAGTGTCCATCCACAGTGGCATCCATCCCTCTGGTGTCCATCCACACTAGTGTCCAGCTGGAATCCATGGCTCTGGCGTCCGTCTAGACCAGTGTCCATTCATAGGGGATCTATGGTCTGGTGCCCATCCAGACCACTGGCCATCCAGAGTGGGATCCATGCCTCGGGGTCTGGCAAGACCACTATCAATACAAGGTGGGAGGAATAACTCTAGTGACCATCTGCACCAGTCTCCATCTGGACCAGTCTCCATCTGGATTCGGATCCATGACTCTGGTTGCTATCTGGAGCAGAATCCATCCAGAGTTGAATCCATGGCCCTTGTATCCATCCAGACCAGGCTCCAATTTGGATCTATGGCTGTGGTGTCCATCCAGAACAGTGTCCATCCAGAGACGGATCTATGGCTCTGGAGTCCATCCAGACCAGGATCCACCCACAGTGGGATCCATGGCCCTGGTGTCCATCTGGAGCAGAATCCATCCAGAGTCCAATCCAAGACTCTGTTGTCAATCCAGAACAGGGTCCACCTGGGATCCAAGGCTAGTATGTCTATCCATAACAGTGTCCATCCACAGAGGGATCCACGGCTCTGGTGTCCATCCAGACCAGTGTCCACTTGAGATCCACGGCTCTGGTGTCCATCTGGGTGCGTGGCTGTGCTGTCCATTCAAACCAGGCTCCATCCACAGAGGGATGCATGGCTCTTGTGTCCATCACGAGTAGTGTGCATACAGAGTGGGATCCATGGCTCTGGTGTCCATCCAGACCAGTGTCAAGCTGGGATCCATAGCTCTTTTGTCTTTTCAGCCAAGCATCCATCCAGAGTGGAAGCCAGGGTTCTGCTGTCTATCCTGACCAGTGTCCATCCAGAGCGGACACCATTACTCTGGTGTGCATCTCTACCTGTGTCCATCCACAGTGGGATCCATTGCTCTGGTGTCCATCCAGGCCACTATCCAGTTGGGATCCATGGCTCTGGTGTCCATCTGGACAAGTATCCATCCAGAGTCAAATCCAAGACTCTGCTGTCCATCCAGAACAGAGTTAAGCTGGGTTCCAAGACTCTGATGTCTATCCATACCAGTGTCCATCCACAGTGGGATCCATTGCTCTGGTGTCCATCCAGGCCACGACCCAGTTGGGATCCACGGCTCTGCTGTCCATCTGGACAAGTATCCATCTGGATACGTGGCTGTGCTGTCCATTCATACCAGGCTCCATCTACAGACCCATGCATGACTCCTGTGTCCATCAAGAACAGCGTGCATCCAGAGAGGGATCCATGGCTCTGGCATCCATCCAGAGCATTATCCATCTGGACCAGTGTCCAGTTTGCATCCATGGCTATGCTGTCCATCTGTACCAGGGTCCATCTACAGTGGGATCCATGGCTCTGCTGTCCATCCAGACCATTGTCCACGTGAGATCCACGGCTCTGGTGTCCATCTGGATGTGTGGCTGTGCTGTCCATTCAAACCAGGCTCCATCCACAGAGGGATGCATGGCTCTTGTGTCCATCACGAGTAGTGTGTATTTAGAGTGGGATCCATGGCGCTGGTGTCCATCCAGACCAGTGTCAAGCTGGGATCCATAGCTCTTTTGTCTATTCAGGCAAGCGTCCATCCAGAGTGGAAGCCAGGGTTCTGCTGTCTATCCAGACCAGTGTCCATCCAGAGCGGACACCATTACTCTGGTGTGCATTTCTACCTGTGTTCATCCACAGTGGCATCCATTGCTCTGGTGTCCATCCTGACCACTGTCAATCCACTGTGGGGTCCATGGCTCTGGTGTCTATTCACAGCAGCGTCCATCCAGATTGGGATCTGTGGCTCTTACGTCCATCCAAACCAGTGTCTATCCACAGTGTCATCCATGGCTCTGGTGTCCATCCACACCAGTATCCAGCTGGAATCCATGGCTCTGGCGTCCGTCTAGACCAGTGTCCATTCATAGGGGATCCATGGTCTGGTGCCCATCCAGACTACTGGCCATCCAGAGTGGGATGCATGCCTCGGGGCTGGCAAGACCACTATCAATACAAAGTGGGAGGAATGGCTCTGGTCACCATCTGCACCAGTCTCCATCTGGACCAGTCTCCATCTGGATTCGGATCCATGGCTCTGGTTGCTATCTCCACCAGTGTCCTTCCAGAGTGGAATCCATGGCCCTTGTATCCATCCAGACCAGGCTCCAATTTGGATCTATGGCTCTGGTGTCCATCCAGAACAGTGTCCATCCAGAGACGGATCCATGGCTCTGGAGTCCATCCAGACCAGGATCCACCCACAGTGGGATCCATGGCTCTGGTGTCCATCCAGACCACTTTGCAGTTGGGATCCACGGCTCTGGTGTCCATCTGGATGCGTGGCGGTGCTGTCCATTCATACCCGGCTCCATCCACTGAGGGATGCATGGCTCTTGTGTCCATCACGAGTAGTGTGCATTCAGAGTGGGATCCATGGCTCTGGTGTCCATCCAGACCAGTGTCAAGCTGGGATCCATAGCTCTTTTGTCTATTCAGGCAAGCGTCCATCCAGAGTGGAAGCCAGGGTTCTGCTGTCTATCCTGACCAGTGTCCATCCAGAGCGGACACCATTACTCTGGTGTGCATCTCGACCTGTGTCCATCCACAGTGGCATCCATTGCTCTGGTGTCCATCTTGACAGCTGTCAATCCACTGTGGGATCCATGGCTCTGGTGTCTATTCACAGCAGCGTCCATCCAGATTGGGATCCATGGCTCTTATGTCCATGCAATTCAGTGTCCATCCACAGTGGCATCCATTGCTCTGGTGTTGATCCCCACCAGTGTCCAGCTGGAATCCATGGCTCTGGCGTCCATCTAGACCAGTGTCCATTCATAGTGGTCCATGGTCTGGTGCCCATCCAGACCACTGGCCATCCAAAGTGGGATCCAGGGCTCGGTGTCTGGCCGGACCACTATCAATACAAGGTGGGAGGAATGGCTCTGGTCACCATCTGGACCAGTGTCCATCTAGAGTTGGATCCATGGCTCTGGCTGCTATCTCAACCAGTGTCCATCCAGAGTGGAATCCATGGCCCTTGTATCCATCCAGACCAGGCTCCAATTTGGATCCATGGCTCTGGTGTCCATCCAGAACTGTGTCCATCCAGAGACGGATCCATGGCTCTGGAGTCCATCCAGACCAGGATCCACCCACAGTGGGATCCATGGCTCTGGTGTCCATCTGGAGCAGAATCCATCCAGAGTCCAATCCAAGACTCTGCTGTCAATCCAGAACAGGGTCAAGCTGGGATCCAAGGCTCTGATGTCTATCCATACCAGTGTCCATCCACAGTGGGATCCACGGCTCTGGTGTCCATCCAGACCACTGTCCAGTTGGGATCCACGGCTCTGGTGTCCATCTGGATGCGTGGCTGTGCTGTCCATTCATACCAAGCTCCATCCACAGAGGGATGCATGGCTCTTGTGTCCATCACGAGTAGTGTGCATTCAGAGTGGGATCCATGGCGCTGGTGTCCATCCAGACCAGTGTCAAGCTGGGATCCATAGCTCTTTTGTCTATTCAGGCAAGCGTCCATCCAGAGTGGAAGCCAGGGTTCTGCTGTCTATCCAGACCAGTGTCCATCCAGAGCGGACACCATTACTCTGGTGTGCATTTCTACCTGTGTTCATCCACAGTGGCATCCATTGCTCTGGTGTCCATCCTGACCACTGTCAATCCACTGTGGGGTCCATGGCTCTGGTGTCTATTCACAGCAGCGTCCATCCAGATTGGGATCCGTGGCTCTTACGTCCATCCAAACCAGTGTCTATCCACAGTGTCATCCATGGCTCTGGTGTCCATCCACACCAGTATCCAGCTGGAATCCATGGCTCTGGCGTCCGTCTAGACCAGTGTCCATTCATAGGGGATCCATGGTCTGGTGCCCATCCAGACTACTGGCCATCCAGAGTGGGATGCATGCCTCGGGGCTGGCAAGACCACTATCAATACAAAGTGGGAGGAATGGCTCTGGTCACCATCTGCACCAGTCTCCATCTGGACCAGTCTCCATCTGGATTCGGATCCATGGCTCTGGTTGCTATCTCCACCAGTGTCCATCCAGAGTGGAATCCATGGCCCTTGTATCCATCCAGACCAGGCTCCAATTTGGATCTATGGCTCTGGTGTCCATCCAGAACAGTGTCCATCCAGAGACGGATCCATGGCTCTGGAGTCCATCCAGACCAGGATCCACCCACAGTGGGATCCATGGCTCTGGTGTCCATCCAGACCACTTTGCAGTTGGGATCCACGGCTCTGGTGTCCATCTGGATGCGTGGCGGTGCTGTCCATTCATACCCGGCTCCATCCACTGAGGGATGCATGGCTCTTGTGTCCATCACGAGTAGTGTGCATTCAGAGTGGGATCCATGGCTCTGGTGTCCATCCAGACCAGTGTCAAGCTGGGATCCATAGCTCTTTTGTCTATTCAGGCAAGCGTCCATCCAGAGTGGAAGCCAGGGTTCTGCTGTCTATCCAGACCAGTGTCCATCCAGAGCAGACACCATTACTCTGGTGTGCATCTCTACCTACCTGTGTCCATCCACAGTGGCATCCATTGCTCTGGTGTCCATCTTGACAGCTGTCAATCCACTGTGGGATCCATGCCTCTGGTGTCTATTCACAGCAGCGTCCATCCAGATTGGGATCCATGGCTCTTATGTCCATGCAATTCAGTGTCCATCCACAGTGGCATCCATTGCTCTGGTGTTGATCCCCACCAGTGTCCAGCTGGAATCCATGGCTCTGGCGTCCATCTAGACCAGTGTCCATTCATAGTGGTCCATGGTCTGGTGCCCATCCAGACCACTGGCCATCCAAAGTGGGATCCAGGGCTCGGTGTCTGGCCAGACCACTATCAATACAAGGTGGGAGGAATGGCTCTGGTCACCATCTGGACCAGTGTCCATCTAGAGTTGGATCCATGGCTCTGGCTGCTATCTCAACCAGTGTCCATCCAGAGTGGAATCCATGGCCCTTGTATCCATCCAGACCAGGCTCCAATTTGGATCCATGGCTCTGGTGTCCACACAGAACTGTGTCCATCCAGAGACGGATCCATGGCTCTGGAGTCCATCCAGACCAGGATCCACCCACAGTGGGATCCATGGCTCTGGTGTCCATCTGGAGCAGAATCCATCCAGAGTCCAATCCAAGACTCTGCTGTCAATCCAGAACAGGGTCAAGCTGGGATCCAAGGCTCTGATGTCTATCCATACCAGTGTCCATCCACAGTGGGATCCACGGCTCTGGTGTCCATCCAGACCACTGTCCAGTTGGGATCCACGGCTCTGGTGTCCATCTGGATGCGTGGCTGTGCTGTCCATTCATACCAAGCTCCATCCACAGAGGGATGCATGGCTCTTGTGTCCATCACGAGTAGTGTGCATTCAGAGTGGGATCCATGGCGCTGGTGTCCATCCAGACCAGTGTCAAGCTGGGATCCATAGCTCTTTTGTCTATTCAGGCAAGCGTCCATCCAGAGTGGAAGCCAGGGTTCTGCTGTCTATCCAGACCAGTGTCCATCCAGAGCGGACACCATTACTCTGGTGTGCATCTCTACCTGTGTCCATCCACAGTGGGATCCATTGCTCTGGTGTCCATCCAGGCCACTACCCAGTTGGGATCCACGGCTCTGCTGTCCATCTGGACAAGTATCCATCTGGATACGTGGCTGTGCTGTCCATTCATACCAGGCTCCTTGTACAGATGCATGCATGACTCTGGTGTCCATCGAGAAGAGCATGCATCCAGAGAGGGATCCATGGCTCTGGCATCCATCCAGAGCATTATCCATCTGGACCAGTGTCCAGTTTGCATCCATGGCTATGCTGTCCATCTGTACCAGGGTCCATCTACAGTGGGATCCATGGCTCTGCTGTCCATCCAGACCAGTGTCCACGTGAGATCCACGGCTCTGGTGTCCATCTGGATGTGTGGCTGTGCTGTCCATTCAAACCAGGCTCCATCCACAGAGGGATGCATGGCTCTTGTGTCCATCACGAGTAGTGTGTATTCAGAGTGGGATCCATGGCGCTGGTGTCCATCCAGACCAGTGTCAAGCTGGGATCCATAGCTCTTTTGTCTATTCAGGCAAGCGTCCATCCAGAGTGGAAGCCAGGGTTCTGCTGTCTATCCAGACCAGTGTCCATCCAGAGCAGACACCATTACTCTGGTGTGCATCTCTACCTGTGTCCATCCACAGTGGCATCCATTGCTCTGGTGTCCATCCTGACCACTGTCAATCCACTGTGGGATCCATGCCTCTGGTGTCTATTCACAGCAGCGTCCATCCAGATTGGGATCCGTGGCTCTTACGTCCATCCAAATCAGTGTCCATTCACAGTGGCATCCATCCCTCTGGTGTCCATCCACACCAGTGTCCAGCTGGAATCCATGGCTCTGGCGTCCGTCTAGACCAGTGTCCATTCATAGGGGATCCATGGTCTGGTGCCCATCCAGACCACTGGCCATCCAGAGTGGGATCCATGCCTCGGGGTCTGGCAAGACCACTATCAATACAAGGTGGGAGGAATGGCTCTAGTGACCATCTGCACCAGTCTCCATCTGGACCAGTCTCCATCTGGATTCGGATCCATGACTCTGGTTGCTATGTGGAGCAGTATCCATCCAGAGTGGAATCCATGGCCCTTGTATCCATCCAGACCAGGCTCCAATTTGGATCTATGGCTCTGGTGTCCATCCAGAACAGTGTCCATCCAGAGACGGATCCATGGCTCTGGAGTCCATCCAGACCAGGATCCACCCACAGTGGGATCCATGGCTCTGGTGTCCATCTGGAGCAGAATCCATCCAGAGTCCAATCCAAGACTCTGCTGTCCATCTAGAACAGGGTCCAGCTGGGATCCAAGGCTCTGATGTCTATCCATACCAGTGTCCATCCACAGTGGGATCCATGGCTCTGGTGTCCATCCAGACCAGTGTCCACTTGAGATCCATGGCTCTGGTGTCCATCTGGATGCGTGGCTGTGCTGTCCATTCAAACCAGGCTCCATCCACAGAGGGATGCATGGCTCTTGTGTCCATCACGAGTAGTGTGCATTCAGAGTGGGATCCATGGCTCTGGTGCCCATCCAGATCAGTGTCCACTGTGGGATCCATGATTCTGCTGTCCATCTGGACAAGTATCCATCTGAATATGTGGCTGTTCTGTCCATTCCTACCAGGCTCTGTCTACCGACGGATGCATGACTCTTTTGCCCACCAAGAAGAGTGGGCATCTAGAGTGGCATCCATGGCTCTGGTGTCCATCCAGACCATTATCCATCTGGACAAGTGTCCAGTTTGCATCCATGGCCATACTGTCCATCTGTACCAGGGTCCATACACAGTGGGATCCATGGCATTGGTGTCCATGCAGACCAGTGTCCACTTGGGATCCACGGCTCTGCTGTCCATCTGGACAAGTATCCATCTGGATACGTGGCTGTGCTGTCCATTCATACCAGGCTCCATCTACAGATGCATGCATGACTCTTGTGTCCATCGAGAAGAGCATGCATCCAGAGAGGGATCCATGGCTCTGGCATCCATCCAGAGCATTATCCATCTGGAGCAGTGTCCAGTTTGCACCCATGGCTATGCTGTCCATCTGTACCAGGGTCCATCTACAGTGGGATCCATGGCTCTGCTGTCCATCCAGACCATTGTCCACGTGAGATCCACGGCTCTGGTGTCCATCTGGATGCGTGGCTGTGCTGTCCATTCAAGCCAGGCTCCATCCACAGAGGGATGCATGGCTCTTGTGTCCATCACGAGTAGTGTGTATTCAGAGTGGGATCCATGGCGCTGGTGTCCATCCAGACCAGTGTCAAGCTGGGATCCATAGCTCTTTTGTCTATTCAGGCAAGTGTCCATCCAGAGTGGAAGCCAGGGTTCTGCTGTCTATCCAGACCAGTGTCCATCCAGAGCGGACACCATTACTCTGGTGTGCATCTCTACCTGTGTCCATCCACAGTGGCATCCATTGCTCTGGTGTCCATCCTGACCACTGTCAATCCACTGTGGGATCCATGCCTCTGGTGACTTTTCACAGCAGCGTCCATCCAGATTGGAATCCGTGGCTCTTACGTCCATCCAAACCAGTGTCCATTCACAGTGGCATCCATGGCTCTGTTGTCCATCCACACCACTGTCCAGCTGGAATCCATGGCTCTGGCGTCCGTCTAGACCAGTGTCCATTCATAGGGGATCCATGGTCTGGGGCCCATCCAGACCACTGGCCATCCAGAGTGGGATCCATGCCTCGGGGTCCGGCAAGACCACTATCAATACAAAGTGGGAGGAATGGCTCTGGTCACCATCGGAACCAGTCTCCAGCTGGACCAGTCTCCATCTGGATTCGGATCCATGGCTCTGGTTGCAATCTCCACCAGTGTCCATCCAGAGTGGAATCCATGGCCCTTGTATACATCCAGACCAGGCTCCAATTTGGATCTATTCCTCTGGTGTCCATCCAGAACAGTGTCCATCCAGAGATGGATCCATGGCTCTGGAGTCCATCCAGACCAGGATCCACCCACAGTGGGATCCATGGCTCTGGTGTCCATCTGGAGCAGAATCCATCCACAGTCCAATCCAGACTCTGCTGTCTATCAAGAACAGCGTCCAGTTTGCTCCAAGGCTCTGATGTCTATCCATACCACTGTCCATCCACAGTGAGATCCATGGCGCTGGTGTCCATGCAGACCAGTGTCCACTTGGGATCCACGGCTCTGCTGTCCATCTGGACAAGTATCCATCTGGATACGTGGCTGTGCTGTCCATTCATACCAGGCTCCATCTACAGACGCATGCATGACTCTTGTGTCCATCGAGAAGAGCATGCATCCAGAGAGGGATCCATGGCTCTGGCATCCATCCAGAGTATTATCCATCCTGACCAGTGTCCAGTTTGCATCCATGGCTATGGTTTCCATCTGTACCAGGGTTCATCCACAGTGGGATCCATGGCACTGGTGTCCATCCAGACCAGTGTACAGTTGGGATCCACGGCTCTGGTGTCCATCTGGAAGCGTGGCTGTGCTGTCCATTCAAACCAGGCTCCATCCACAGAGGAATGCATGGCTCTTGTGTCCATCACGAGTAGTGTGCATTCAGAGTGGGATCCATGGCGCTGGTGTCCATCCAGACCAGTGTCAAGCTGGGATCCATAGCTCTTTTGTCTATTCAGGCAAGCGTCCATCCAGAGTGGAAGCCAGGGTTCTGCTGTCTATCCAGACCCGTGTCCATCCAGAGCGGACACCATTACTTTGGTGTGCATCTCTACCTGTGTCCATCCACAGTGGCATCCATTGCTCTGGTGTCCATCCTGACCATTGTCAATCCACTGTGGGAGCATGGCTCTGGTGTCTATTCACAGCAGCGTCCATCCAGATTGGGATCCGTGGCTCTTATGTCCATCCAAACCAGTGTCCATCCACAGTGGCATCCATCCCTCTGGTGTCCATCCACACTAGTGTCCAGCTGGAATCCATGGCTCTGGCGTCCGTCTAGACCAGTGTCCATTCATAGGGGATCCATGGTCTGGTGCCCATCCAGACCACTGGCCATCCAGAGTGGGATCCATGCCTCGGTGTCCAGCAAGACCACTATCAATACAAGGTGGGAGGAATGGCTCTAGTGACCATCTGCACCAGTCTCCATCTGGACCAGTCTCCATCTGGATTCGGATCCATGACTCTGGTTGCTATCTGGAGCAGTATCCATCCAGAGTGGCATCCATGGCCCTTGTATCCATCCAGACCAGGCTCCAATTTGGATCTATGCCTCTAGTGTCCATCCAGAACAGTGTCCATCCAGAGATGGATCCATGGCTCTGGAGTCCATCCAGACCAGGATCCATCCAAAGTGGGATCCATGGCTCTTGTGTCCATCTGGAGCAGTATCCATTCAGAGTGCAATCCAAGACTCTGCGGTCCATCCAGAATAGAGACAAGCTTTGTTCCAAGGCTCTGATGTCTATCCATACCAGTGTCCATCCACAGTGGGATCCATGGCTCTGGTGTCCATCTAGACCGGAGTACAGTTGACATCCACGGCTCTGGTGTCCATCTGGATGCGTGGCTGTGCTGTCCGTTCAAACCAGGCCCCATCCACAGAGGGATGCATGGCTCTTGTGTCCATCACGAGTAGTGTGCATTCAGAGTGGGATTCATGGCTCTGGTGTCCATCCAGACCACTGTCAAGCTGGGATCCATAGCTCTTTTGTCTATTCAGGCAAGCGTCCATCCAGAGTGGAAGCCAGGGTTCTGCTGTCTATCCAGACCAGTGTCCATCCAGAGCGGACGCCATTACTCTGGTATGCATCTCTACCTGTGTCCATCCACAGTGGCATCCATTGCTCTGGTGTCCATCCTGACCACTGTCAATCCACTGTGGGATCCATGGCTCTGGTGTCTATTCACAGCAGCGTCCATCCAGATTGGGATCCGTGCCTCTTATGTCCATCCAAACCAGTGTCCATTCACAGTGGCATCCATGGCTCTGGTGTCTATCCACACCAGTGTCCAGCTGGAATCCATGGCTCTGGCGTCCGTCTAGACCAGTGTCCATTCATAGGGGATCCATGGTCTGGTGCCCATCCAGACCACTGGCCATCCAGAGTGGGATCCATGCCTCGGTGTCCGGCAAGACCACTATCAATACAAGGTGGGAGGAATGGCTCTAGTGACCATCTGCACCAGTCTCCATCTGGACCAGTCTCCATCTGGATTCGGATCCATGACTCTGGTTGCTATCTGGAGCAGTATCCATCCAGAGTGGAATCCATGGCCCATGTATCCATCCAGACCAGGCTCCAATTTGGATCTATGGCTCTGGTGTCCATCCAGAACAGTGTCCATCCAAAGTGGGATCCAAGGCTCGGTGTCTGGCCGGACCACTTTCAATACAATGTGGGAGGAATGGCTCTAGTGACCATCTGGACCAGTGTCCATCTAGAGTGGAATCCATGGCCCTTGTATCCATCCAGACCCGGCTCCAATTTGGATCCATGGCTCTGGTGTCCATCCAGAACTGTGTCCATCCAGAGACGGATCCATGGCTCTGGAGTCCATCCAGACCAGGATCCACCCACAGTGGGATCCATGGCTCTGGTGTCCATCTGGAGCAGAATCCATCCAGTGTCCAATCCAAGACTCTGCTGTCCATGTAGAACAGAGTCAAGCTGGGATCCATAGCTCTGATGTCTATCCAAGGCCAGTGTCCATCCACAGTGGGATCTATGGCTCTGGTGCCCATCCAGACCAGTGTCCACTTGAGATCCAGAGCTCTGGTGTCCACCTGGATGCGTGGCTGTGCTGTCCATTCAAACCAGGCTCCATCCACAGAGGGATGCATGGCTCTTGTGTCCATCACATGTAGTGTGCATTCAGAGTGGGATCCATGGCGCTGGTGCCCATCCAGATCAGTGTCCACTGTGGGATCCATGATTCTGCTGTCCATCTGGACAAGTATCCATCTGGATATGTGGCTTTTCTGTCCATTCCTACCAGGCACTATCTACCGACGAATGCATGACTGTTTTGCCCATCAAGAAGAGCGTGCATCCAGAGAGGCATCCATGGCTCTGGCGTCCTTCCAGACCATTATCCATCTGGTTAAGTGTCCAGTTTGCATCCATGGCTATGCTGTCCATCTGTACCAGGGTCCATACACAGTGGGATCCATGGCACTGGTGTCCATCCAGACCAGTGTACAGTTGTGATCCACCGCTCTGGTGTCCATCTGGAGCAGTATCCCTCTAGAGTCCAATCCAAGATGCTGGTGTCCATCAAGAACAGGGTCCAGCTGGGATCCAAGGCTCTGATGTCTATCCATACCAGTGCCCATCCACAGTGGGATCCATGGCGCTGGTGTCCATGCAGACCAGTGTCCACTTGGGATCCACGGCTCTGCTGTCCATCTGGACAAGTATTCATCTGGATACGTGGCTGTGCTCTCCATTAATACCAGGCTCCATCTACAGACGCATGCATGACTCCTGTGTCCATCTAGAAGAGCGTGCATCCAGAGAGGGATCCATGGCTCTGGCATCCATCCAGACCATTATCCATCTGGACCAGTGTCCAGTCTGCATCCATGGCTATGCTGTCCATCTTTACCAGGGTCCATCCACAGTGGGATCCATGGCTCTGGTGTCCATCCAGACCAGTGTACACATGGGATCCACGGCTCTGGTGTCCATCTGGATGCGTGGCTGTGCTGTGCATTCAAACCAGGCTCCATCGACAGAGGGATGCATGGCTCTTGTGTCCATCACGAGTAGTGTGCATTCAGAGTGGGATCCATGGCGCTGCTGTCCATCCAGACCAGTGTCAAGCTGGAATTTATAGCCCTTTTGTCTATTCAGGCAAGCGTCCATCCAGAGTGGAAGCCAGGGTTCTGCTGTCTATCCTGACCAGTGTCCATCCAGAGTGGACACCATTACTCTGGTGTGCATCTCTACCTGTGTCCATCCACAGTGGCATCCATTGCTCTGGTGTCCATCCTGACCACTGTCAATCCACTGTGGGATCCATGGCTCTGGTGTCTATTCACAGCAGCGTCCATCCAGATTGGGATCTGTGGCTCTTATGTCCACACAATCCAGTGTCCATCCACAGTGGCATCCATCGCTCTGGTGTCCATCCACACCAGTGTCCAGCTGGAAACCTTGTCTCTGGCATCCATCTAGACCAGTGTCCATTCATAGGGGATCCATGGTCTGGTGCCCATCCAGACCACTGGCCATCCAGAGTGGGATCCATGCCTCGGGGTCTGGCAAGAGTCAATACAAGGTGGGAGGAATGTCTCTGGTCACAATCTGGACCAATGTCCATCTGGACCAGTGTCCATCTAGAGTCGGGTCCATGCCTCTGGTTGCTATCTCCACCAGTGTCAATCAAGAGTGGAATCCATGGCCCTTGTATCCATCCAGAACAGGCTCCAATTTGGATTCATGGCTCTGGTGTCCATCCAGAACAGTGTCCATCCAGAGACGGATCCATGGCTCTGGCGTCTATCCAGACCAGGATCCACCCACAGTGGGATCCATGGCTCTGGTGTCCATCTGGAGCAGTATCCATCCAGAGTCCAATCCGAGACTCTGCTGTCCATCCAGAACAGGGTCCAGCTGGGATCCAAGGCTCTGATGTCTATCCATACGAGTGTCCATCCACAGTGGGATCCATGGCACTGGTGTCCATGCAGACCAGTGTCCACCTGGGATCCACGGCTCTGCTGTCCATCTGGACAATTATCCATCTGGATACGTGGCTCTGCTGTCCATTCATACCAGGCTCCATCTAGACGCGGATACATGACTCTTGTGTCCATCGAGAAGAGCGTGCATCCAGAGTGGGATCCATGTCTCTGGTGTCCATCCAGTCCATTCTCCATCTGGAATAGTGTCCAGTTTGCATCCATGGCTATGCAGTCCATTTGTACCAGGGTCCATCCACAGTGGGATCCATGGCTCTGCTCTCCATCCAGACCAGTGTACCGTTGAAGTCCACGGCTCTAGTGTCCATCTGGATGCGTGGCTGGTCTGTCCATTCATCCCAGGCTCCATCTACAGACCCATGCATGACTCCTGTGTTCATCAAGAACAGCGTGCATCCAGAGTGGGATCCATGGGTCTGGCATCCATCCAGGCCATTATCCATCAGGACCAGTGTCCAGTTTGCATCCATGGCTATGCTGTCCACCTGTACCACGGTCCATCCACAGTGGGATTCGTGGCTCTGGTGTCCATCCAGACCAGTGTACAGTCGGGATCCACGGCTCTGGTGTCCATCTGGATGCGTGGCTGTGCTGTCCATTCAAACCAGGCTCCATCCACAGAGGGATGCATGGCTCTTGTGTCCATCACGAGTAGTGTGCATTCAGAGTGGGATCCATGGCGCTGGTGTCCATCCAGACCAGTGTCAAGCTGGGATCCATAGCTCTTTTCTCTATTCAGGCAAGCGTCCATCCAGAGTGGAAGCCAGGATTCTGCTGTCTATCCAGACCAGTGTACATCCAGAGCGGACACCATTACTCTGGTATGCATCTCTACCTGTGTCCATCCACAGTGGCATCCATTGCTCTGGTGTCCATCCTGACCACCGTCAATCCACTTTGGGATCCATGGCTCTGGGGTCTATTCACAGCAGCGTCCATCCAGATTGGGATCCGTGGCTCTTATGTCCATCCAAACCAGTGTCCATTCACAGTGGCATCCACCCCTCTGGTGTCAACCAACACCAGTGTCCAGCTGGAATCCATGGCTCTGGCATCCGTCTAGACCAGTGTCCATTCATAGGGGATCCATGGTCTGGTGCCCATCCTGACCACTGGCCATCCAGAGTGGGATCCATGCCTCGGTGTCCGGCAAGACCACTATCAATACAAGGTGGGAGGAATGGCTCTAGTGACCATCTGCACCAGTCTCCATCTGGACCAGTCTCCATCTGGATTCGGATCCATGACTCTGGTTGCTATCTGGAGCAGAATCCATCCAGAGTGGAATCCATGGCCCTTGAATCCATCCAGACCAGGCTCCAATTTGGATCTATGGCTCTGGTGTCCATCCAGAACAGTGTCCATCCAGAGACGGATCCATGGCTCTGGAGTCCATCCAGACCAGGATCCACCCACAGTGGGATCTATGGCTCTGGTGTCCATCCAGACCAGTGTCTTCTTGAGATCCATGGCTCTGGTGTCCATCTGGATGCGTGGCTGTGCTGTCCATTCAAACCAGGCTCCATCCACAGAGGGATGCATGGCTCTTGTGTCCATCACGAGTAGTGTGCATTCAGAGTGGGATCCATGGCGCTGGTGTCCATCCAGACCAGTGTCAAGCTGGGATCCATAGCTCTTTTGTCTATTCAGGCAAGCGTCCATCCAGAGTGGAAGCCAGGGTTCTGCTGTCTATCCTGACCTGTGTCCATCCAGAGCGGACACCATTACTCTGGTGTGCATCTCTACCTGTGTCCATCCACAGTGGGATCCATTGCTCTGGTGTCCATCCAGGCCACTATCCAGTTGGGATCCATGGCTCTGGTCTCCATCTGGACAAGTATCCATCCAGAGTCCAATCCAAGACTCTGCCGTCCATCCAGAACAGAGTTAAGCTGGGTTCCAAGACTCTGATGTCTATCCATACCAGTGTCCATCCACAGTGGGATCCATTGCTCTGATGTCCATGCAGACCAGTGTCCACTTGGGATCCACGGTTCTGCTGTCCATCTGGACAAGTATCCATCTGGATACGTGGCTGTGCTGTCCATTCATACCAGGCTCCATCTACAGATGCATGCATGACTCCTGTGTCCATCGAGAAGAGCATGCATCCAGAGAGGGATCCATGGCTCTGGCATCCATCCAGAGCATTATCCATCTGGAGCAGTGTCCAGTTTGCATCCATGGCTATGCTGTCCATCTGTACCAGGGTCCATCTACAGTGGGATCCATGGCTCTGTTGTCCATCCAGACAAGTGTACAGTCGGGATCCACGGCTCTGGTGTCCATCTGGATGTGTGGCTGTGCTGTCCATTCAAACCAGGCTCCATCCACAGAGGAATGCATGGCTCTTGTGTCCATCACGAGTAGTGTGTATTCATTGTGGGATCCATGGCGCTGGTGTCCATCCAGACCCGTGTCAAGCTGGGATCCATAGCTCTTTTGTCTATTCAGGCAAGCGTCCATCCAGAGTGGAAGCCAGGGTTCTGCTGTCTATCCAGACCAGTGTCCATCCAGAGCGGACACCATTACTCTGGTGTGCATTTCTACCTGTGTTCATCCACAGTGGCATCCATTGCTCTGGTGTCCATCCTGACCACTGTCAATCCACTGTGGGGTCCATGGCTCTGGTGTCTATTCACAGCAGCGTCCATCCAGATTGGGATCCGTGGCTCTTACGTCCATCCAAACCAGTGTCTATCCACAGTGTCATCCATGGCTCTGGTGTCCATCCACACCAGTATCCAGCTGGAATCCATGGCTCTGGCGTCCGTCTAGACCAGTGTCCATTCATAGGGGATCCATGGTCTGGTGCCCATCCAGACTACTGGCCATCCAGAGTGGGATGCATGCCTCGGGGCTGGCAAGACCACTATCAATACAAAGAGGGAGGAATGGCTCTGGTCACCATCTGCACCAGTCTCCATCTGGACCAGTCTCCATCTGGATTCGGATCCATGGCTCTGGTTGCTATCTCCACCAGTGTCCATCCAGAGTGGAATCCATGGCCCTTGTATCCATCCAGACCAGGCTCCAATTTGGATCTATGGCTCTGGTGTCCATCCAGAACAGTGTCCATCCAGAGACGGATCCATGGCTCTGGAGTCCATCCAGACCAGGATCCACCCACAGTGGGATCCATGGCTCTGGTGTCCATCCAGACCACTTTGCAGTTGGGATCCACGGCTCTGGTGTCCATCTGGATGCGTGGCGGTGCTGTCCATTCATACCCGGCTCCATCCACTGAGGGATGCATGGCTCTTGTGTCCATCACGAGTAGTGTGCATTCAGAGTGGGATCCATGGCTCTGGTGTCCATCCAGACCAGTGTCAAGCTGGGATCCATAGCTCTTTTGTCTATTCAGGCAAGCGTCCATCCAGAGTGGAAGCCAGGGTTCTGCTGTCTATCCAGACCAGTGTCCATCCAGAGCAGACACCATTACTCTGGTGTGCATCTCTACCTACCTGTGTCCATCCACAGTGGCATCCATTGCTCTGGTGTCCATCTTGACAGCTGTCAATCCACTGTGGGATCCATGCCTCTGGTGTCTATTCACAGCAGCGTCCATCCAGATTGGGATCCATGGCTCTTATGTCCATGCAATTCAGTGTCCATCCACAGTGGCATCCATTGCTCTGGTGTTGATCCCCACCAGTGTCCAGCTGGAATCCATGGCTCTGGCGTCCATCTAGACCAGTGTCCATTCATAGTGGTCCATGGTCTGGTGCCCATCCAGACCACTGGCCATCCAAAGTGGGATCCAGGGCTCGGTGTCTGGCCGGACCACTATCAATACAAGGTGGGAGGAATGGCTCTGGTCACCATCTGGACCAGTGTCCATCTAGAGTTGGATCCATGGCTCTGGCTGCTATCTCAACCAGTGTCCATCCAGAGTGGAATCCATGGCCCTTGTATCCATCCAGACCAGGCTCCAATTTGGATCCATGGCTCTGGTGTCCATCCAGAACTGTGTCCATCCAGAGACGGATCCATGGCTCTGGAGTCCATCCAGACCAGGATCCACCCACAGTGGGATCCATGGCTCTGGTGTCCATCTGGAGCAGAATCCATCCAGAGTCCAATCCAAGACTCTGCTGTCAATCCAGAACAGGGTCAAGCTGGGATCCAAGGCTCTGATGTCTATCCATACCAGTGTCCATCCACAGTGGGATCCACGGCTCTGGTGTCCATCCAGACCACTGTCCAGTTGGGATCCACGGCTCTGGTGTCCATCTGGATGCGTGGCTGTGCTGTCCATTCATACCAAGCTCCATCCACAGAGGGATGCATGGCTCTTGTGTCCATCACGAGTAGTGTGCATTCAGAGTGGGATCCATGGCGCTGGTGTCCATCCAGACCAGTGTCAAGCTGGGATCCATAGCTCTTTTGTCTATTCAGGCAAGCGTCCATCCAGAGTGGAAGCCAGGGTTCTGCTGTCTATCCAGACCAGTGTCCATCCAGAGCGGACACCATTACTCTGGTGTGCATCTCTACCTGTGTCCATCCACAGTGGGATCCATTGCTCTGGTGTCCATCCAGGCCACTACCCAGTTGGGATCCACGGCTCTGCTGTCCATCTGGACAAGTATCCATCTGGATACGTGGCTGTGCTGTCCATTCATACCAGGCTCCTTGTACAGATGCATGCATGACTCTTGTGTCCATCGAGAAGAGCATGCATCCAGAGAGGGATCCATGGCTCTGGCATCCATCCAGAGCATTATCCATCTGGACCAGTGTCCAGTTTGCATCCATGGCTATGCTGTCCATCTGTACCAGGGTCCATCTACAGTGGGATCCATGGCTCTGCTGTCCATCCAGACCAGTGTCCACGTGAGATCCACGGCTCTGGTGTCCATCTGGATGTGTGGCTGTGCTGTCCATTCAAACCAGGCTCCATCCACAGAGGGATGCATGGCTCTTGTGTCCATCACGAGTAGTGTGTATTCAGAGTGGGATCCATGGCGCTGGAGTCCATCCAGACCAGTGTCAAGCTGGGATCCATAGCTCTTTTGTCTATTCAGGCAAGCGTCCATCCAGAGTGGAAGCCAGGGTTCTGCTGTCTATCCAGACCAGTGTCCATCCAGAGCAGACACCATTACTCTGGTGTGCATCTCTACCTGTGTCCATCCACAGTGGCATCCATTGCTCTGGTGTCCATCCTGACCACTGTCAATCCACTGTGGGATCCATGCCTCTGGTGTCTATTCACAGCAGCGTCCATCCAGATTGGGATCCGTGGCTCTTACGTCCATCCAAATCAGTGTCCATTCACAGTGGCATCCATCCCTCTGGTGTCCATCCACACCAGTGTCCAGCTGGAATCCATGGCTCTGGCGTCCGTCTAGACCAGTGTCCATTCATAGGGGATCCATGGTCTGGTGCCCATCCAGACCACTGGCCATCCAGAGTGGGATCCATGCCTCGGGGTCTGGCAAGACCACTATCAATACAAGGTGGGAGGAATGGCTCTAGTGACCATCTGCACCAGTCTCCATCTGGACCAGTCTCCATCTGGATTCGGATCCATGACTCTGGTTGCTATGTGGAGCAGTATCCATCCAGAGTGGAATCCATGGCCCTTGTATCCATCCAGACCAGGCTCCAATTTGGATCTATGGCTCTGGTGTCCATCCAGAACAGTGTCCATCCAGAGACGGATCCATGGCTCTGGAGTCCATCCAGACCAGGATCCACCCACAGTGGGATCCATGGCTCTGGTGTCCATCTGGAGCAGAATCCATCCAGAGTCCAATCCAAGACTCTGCTGTCCATCTAGAACAGGGTCCAGCTGGGATCCAAGGCTCTGATGTCTATCCATACCAGTGTCCATCCACAGTGGGATCCATGGCTCTGGTGTCCATCCAGACCAGTGTCCACTTGAGATCCATGGCTCTGGTGTCCATCTGGATGCGTGGCTGTGCTGTCCATTCAAACCAGGCTCCATCCACAGAGGGATGCATGGCTCTTGTGTCCATCACGAGTAGTGTGCATTCAGAGTGGGATCCATGGCTCTGGTGCCCATCCAGATCAGTGTCCACTGTGGGATCCATGATTCTGCTGTCCATCTGGACAAGTATCCATCTGAATATGTGGCTGTTCTGTCCATTCCTACCAGGCTCTGTCTACCGACGGATGCATGACTCTTTTGCCCACCAAGAAGAGTGGGCATCTAGAGTGGCATCCATGGCTCTGGTGTCCATCCAGACCATTATCCATCTGGACAAGTGTCCAGTTTGCATCCATGGCCATACTGTCCATCTGTACCAGGGTCCATACACAGTGGGATCCATGGCATTGGTGTCCATGCAGACCAGTGTCCACTTGGGATCCACGGCTCTGCTGTCCATCTGGACAAGTATCCATCTGGATACGTGGCTGTGCTGTCCATTCATACCAGGCTCCATCTACAGATGCATGCATGACTCTTGTGTCCATCGAGAAGAGCGTGCATCCAGAGAGGGATCCATGGCTCTGGCATCCATCCAGAGCATTATCCATCTGGACCAGTGTCCAGTTTGCACCCATGGCTATGCTGTCCATCTGTACCAGGGTCCATCTACAGTGGGATCCATGGCTCTGCTGTCCATCCAGACCATTGTCCACGTGAGATCCACGGCTCTGGTGTCCATCTGGATGCGTGGCTGTGCTGTCCATTCAAGCCAGGCTCCATCCACAGAGGGATGCATGGCTCTTGTGTCCATCACGAGTAGTGTGTATTCAGAGTGGGATCCATGGCGCTGGTGTCCATCCAGACCAGTGTCAAGCTGGGATCCATAGCTCTTTTGTCTATTCAGGCAAGTGTCCATCCAGAGTGGAAGCCAGGGTTCTGCTGTCTATCCAGACCAGTGTCCATCCAGAGCGGACACCATTACTCTGGTGTGCATCTCTACCTGTGTCCATCCACAGTGGCATCCATTGCTCTGGTGTCCATCCTGACCACTGTCAATCCACTGTGGGATCCATGCCTCTGGTGACTTTTCACAGCAGCGTCCATCCAGATTGGAATCCGTGGCTCTTACGTCCATCCAAACCAGTGTCCATTCACAGTGGCATCCATGGCTCTGTTGTCCATCCACACCACTGTCCAGCTGGAATCCATGGCTCTGGCGTCCGTCTAGACCAGTGTCCATTCATAGGGGATCCATGGTCTGGGGCCCATCCAGACCACTGGCCATCCAGAGTGGGATCCATGCCTCGGGGTCCGGCAAGACCACTATCAATACAAAGTGGGAGGAATGGCTCTGGTCACCATCGGAACCAGTCTCCAGCTGGACCAGTCTCCATCTGGATTCGGATCCATGGCTCTGGTTGCAATCTCCACCAGTGTCCATCCAGAGTGGAATCCATGGCCCTTGTATACATCCAGACCAGGCTCCAATTTGGATCTATTCCTCTGGTGTCCATCCAGAACAGTGTCCATCCAGAGATGGATCCATGGCTCTGGAGTCCATCCAGACCAGGATCCACCCACAGTGGGATCCATGGCTCTGGTGTCCATCTGGAGCAGAATCCATCCACAGTCCAATCCAGACTCTGCTGTCTATCAAGAACAGCGTCCAGTTTGCTCCAAGGCTCTGATGTCTATCCATACCACTGTCCATCCACAGTGAGATCCATGGCGCTGGTGTCCATGCAGACCAGTGTCCACTTGGGATCCACGGCTCTGCTGTCCATCTGGACAAGTATCCATCTGGATACGTGGCTGTGCTGTCCATTCATACCAGGCTCCATCTACAGACGCATGCATGACTCTTGTGTCCATCGAGAAGAGCATGCATCCAGAGAGGGATCCATGGCTCTGGCATCCATCCAGAGTATTATCCATCCTGACCAGTGTCCAGTTTGCATCCATGGCTATGGTTTCCATCTGTACCAGGGTTCATCCACAGTGGGATCCATGGCACTGGTGTCCATCCAGACCAGTGTACAGTTGGGATCCACGGCTCTGGTGTCCATCTGGAAGCGTGGCTGTGCTGTCCATTCAAACCAGGCTCCATCCACAGAGGAATGCATGGCTCTTGTGTCCATCACGAGTAGTGTGCATTCAGAGTGGGATCCATGGCGCTGGTGTCCATCCAGACCAGTGTCAAGCTGGGATCCATAGCTCTTTTGTCTATTCAGGCAAGCGTCCATCCAGAGTGGAAGCCAGGGTTCTGCTGTCTATCCAGACCCGTGTCCATCCAGAGCGGACACCATTACTTTGGTGTGCATCTCTACCTGTGTCCATCCACAGTGGGATCCATTGCTCTGGTGTCCATCCTGACCATTGTCAATCCACTGTGGGAGCATGGCTCTGGTGTCTATTCACAGCAGCGTCCATCCAGATTGGGATCCGTGGCTCTTATGTCCATCCAAACCAGTGTCCATCCACAGTGGCATCCATCCCTCTGGTGTCCATCCACACTAGTGTCCAGCTGGAATCCATGGCTCTGGCGTCCGTCTAGACCAGTGTCCATTCATAGGGGATCCATGGTCTGGTGCCCATCCAGACCACTGGCCATCCAGAGTGGGATCCATGCCTCGGTGTCCAGCAAGACCACTATCAATACAAGGTGGGAGGAATGGCTCTAGTGACCATCTGCACCAGTCTCCATCTGGACCAGTCTCCATCTGGATTCGGATCCATGACTCTGGTTGCTATCTGGAGCAGTATCCATCCAGAGTGGAATCCATGGCCCTTGTATCCATCCAGACCAGGCTCCAATTTGGATCTATGCCTCTAGTGTCCATCCAGAACAGTGTCCATCCAGAGATGGATCCATGGCTCTGGAGTCCATCCGGACCAGGATCCATCCAAAGTGGGATCCATAGCTCTGGTGTCCATCTGGAGCAGTATCCATTCAGAGTGCAATCCAAGACTCTGCGGTCCATCCAGAATAGAGACAAGCTTTGTTCCAAGGCTCTGATGTCTATCCATACCAGTGTCCATCCACAGTGGGATCCCTGGCTCTGGTGTCCATCTAGACCGGAGTACAGTTGACATCCACGGCTCTGGTGTCCATCTGGATGCGTGGCTGTGCTGTCCGTTCAAACCAGGCCCCATCCACAGAGGGATGCATGGCTCTTGTGTCCATCACGAGTAGTGTGCATTCAGAGTGGGATTCATGGCTCTGGTGTCCATCCAGACCACTGTCAAGCTGGGATCCATAGCTCTTTTGTCTATTCAGGCAAGCGTCCATCCAGAGTGGAAGCCAGGGTTCTGCTGTCTATCCAGACCAGTGTCCATCCAGAGCGGACGCCATTACTCTGGTATGCATCTCTACCTGTGTCCATCCACAGTGGCATCCATTGCTCTGGTGTCCATCCTGACCACTGTCAATCCACTGTGGGATCCATGGCTCTGGTGTCTATTCACAGCAGCGTCCATCCAGATTGGGATCCGTGCCTCTTATGTCCATCCAAACCAGTGTCCATTCACAGTGGCATCCATGGCTCTGGTGTCTATCCACACCAGTGTCCAGCTGGAATCCATGGCTCTGGCGTCCGTCTAGACCAGTGTCCATTCATAGGGGATCCATGGTCTGGTGCCCATCCAGACCACTGGCCATCCAGAGTGGGATCCATGCCTCGGTGTCCGGCAAGACCACTATCAATACAAGGTGGGAGGAATGGCTCTAGTGACCATCTGCACCAGTCTCCATCTGGACCAGTCTCCATCTGGATTCGGATCAATGCCTCTGGTTGCTATCTGGAGCAGTATCCATCCAGAGTGGAATCCATGGCCCATGTATCCATCCAGACCAGGCTCCAATTTGGATCTATGGCTCTGGTGTCCATCCAGAACAGTGTCCATCCAAAGTGGGATCCAAGGCTCGGTGTCTGGCCGGACCACTTTCAATACAAGGTGGGAGGAATGGCTCTAGTGACCATCTGGACCAGTGTCCATCTAGAGTGGAATCCATGGCCCTTGTATCCATCCAGACCCGGCTCCAATTTGGATCCATGGCTCTGGTGTCCATCCAGAACTGTGTCCATCCAGAGACGGATCCATGGCTCTGGAGTCCATCCAGACCAGGATCCACCCACAGTGGGATCCATGGCTCTGGTGTCCATCTGGAGCAGAATCCATCCAGTGTCCAATCCAAGACTCTGCTGTCCATGTAGAACAGAGTCAAGCTGGGATCCATAGCTCTGATGTCTATCCAAGGCCAGTGTCCATCCACAGTGGGATCTATGGCTCTGGTGCCCATCCAGACCAGTGTCCACTTGAGATCCAGAGCTCTGGTGTCCACCTTGATGCGTGGCTGTGCTGTCCATTCAAACCAGGCTCCATCCACAGAGGGATGCATGGCTCTTGTGTCCATCACATGTAGTGTGCATTCAGAGTGGGATCCATGGCGCTGGTGCCCATCCAGATCAGTGTCCACTGTGGGATCCATGATTCTGCTGTCCATCTGGACAAGTATCCATCTGGATATGTGGCTGTTCTGTCCATTCCTACCAGGCTCTGTCTACCGACGGATGCATGACTCTTTTGCCCACCAAGAAGAGTGGGCATCTAGAGTGGCATCCATGGCTCTGGTGTCCATCCAGACCATTATCCATCTGGACAAGTGTCCAGTTTGCATCCATGGCCATACTGTCCATCTGTACCAGGGTCCATACACAGTGGGATCCATGGCATTGGTGTCCATGCAGACCAGTGTCCACTTGGGATCCACGGCTCTGCTGTCCATCTGGACAAGTATCCATCTGGATACGTGGCTGTGCTGTCCATTCATACCAGGCTCCATCTACAGATGCATGCATGACTCTTGTGTCCATCGAGAAGAGCATGCATCCAGAGAGGGATCCATGGCTCTGGCATCCATCCAGAGCATTATCCATCTGGACCAGTGTCCAGTTTGCACCCATGGCTATGCTGTCCATCTGTACCAGGGTCCATCTACAGTGGGATCCATGGCTCTGCTGTCCATCCAGACCATTGTCCACGTGAGATCCACGGCTCTGGTGTCCATCTGGATGCGTGGCTGTGCTGTCCATTCAAGCCAGGCTCCATCCACAGAGGGATGCATGGCTCTTGTGTCCATCACGAGTAGTGTGTATTCAGAGTGGGATCCATGGCGCTGGTGTCCATCCAGACCAGTGTCAAGCTGGGATCCATAGCTCTTTTGTCTATTCAGGCAAGTGTCCATCCAGAGTGGAAGCCAGGGTTCTGCTGTCTATCCAGACCAGTGTCCATCCAGAGCGGACACCATTACTCTGGTGTGCATCTCTACCTGTGTCCATCCACAGTGGCATCCATTGCTCTGGTGTCCATCCTGACCACTGTCAATCCACTGTGGGATCCATGCCTCTGGTGACTTTTCACAGCAGCGTCCATCCAGATTGGAATCCGTGGCTCTTACGTCCATCCAAACCAGTGTCCATTCACAGTGGCATCCATGGCTCTGTTGTCCATCCACACCACTGTCCAGCTGGAATCCATGGCTCTGGTGTCCATCTGGAGCAGAATCCATCCAGTGTCCAATCCAAGACTCTGCTGTCCATGTAGAACAGAGTCAAGCTGGGATCCATAGCTCTGATGTCTATCCAAGGCCAGTGTCCATCCCCAGTGGGATCTATGGCTCTGGTGCCCATCCAGACCAGTGTCCACTTGAGATCCAGAGCTCTGGTGTCCACCTTGATGCGTGGCTGTGCTGTCCATTCAAACCAGGCTCCATCCACAGAGGGATGCATGGCTCTTGTGTCCATCACATGTAGTGTGCATTCAGAGTGGGATCCATGGCGCTGGTGCCCATCCAGATCAGTGTCCACTGTGGGATCCATGATTCTGCTGTCCATCTGGACAAGTATCCATCTGGATATGTGGCTTTTCTGTCCATTCCTACCAGGCACTATCTACCGACGGATGCATGACTGTTTTGCCCATCAAGAAGAGCGTGCATCCAGAGAGGCATCCATGGCTCTGGCGTCCTTCCAGACCATTATCCATCTGGTTAAGTGTCCAGTTTGCATCCATGGCTATGCTGTCCATCTGTACCAGGGTCCATACACAGTGGGATCCATGGCACTGGTGTCCATCCAGACCAGTGTACAGTTGTGATCCACCGCTCTGGTGTCCATCTGGAGCAGTATCCCTCTAGAGTCCAATCCAAGATGCTGGTGTCCATCAAGAACAGGGTCCAGCTGGGATCCAAGGCTCTGATGTCTATCCATACCAGTGCCCATCCACAGTGGGATCCATGGCGCTGGTGTCCATGCAGACCAGTGTCCACTTGGGATCCACGGCTCTGCTGTCCATCTGGACAAGTATTCATCTGGATACGTGGCTGTGCTCTCCATTAATACCAGGCTCCATCTACAGACGCATGCATGACTCCTGTGTCCATCTAGAAGAGCGTGCATCCAGAGAGGGATCCATGGCTCTGGCATCCATCCAGACCATTATCCATCTGGACCAGTGTCCAGTCTGCATCCATGGCTACGCAGTCCATTTGTACCAGGGTCCATCCACCGTGGGATCCATGGCTCTGCTGTCCATCCAGACCAGTGTACAGTTCAAGTCCACGGCTCTAGTGTCCATCTGGATGCGTGGCTGTGCTGTCCATTCATACCAGGCTCCATCTACAGACCCATGCATGACTCATGTGTTCATCAAGAACAGCGTGCATCCAGAGTGGGATCCATGGGTCTGGCATCCATCCAGACCATTATCCATCTGGACCAGTGTCCACTTAGCATCCATGGCTATGCTGTCCATCTGTACCACGGTCCATCCACAGTGTGATCCATGGCTCTGGTGTCCATCCAGACCAGTGTACAGTTGGGATCCACGACTTTGCTTTCCATCTGGATGCGTGGCTGTGCTGTCCATTCAAACCAGGCTCCATCCACAGAGGGATGCATGGCTCTTGTGTCCATCACGAGTAGTGTGCATTCAGAGTGCGATCCATGGCGCTGGTGTCCATCCAGACCCGTGTCAAGCTGGGATCCATAGCTCTTTTGTCTATTCAGGCAAGCGTCCATCCAGAGTGGAAGCCAGGGTTCTGCTGTCTATCCAGACCAGTGTCCATCCAGAGCGGACACCATTACTCTGGTGTGCATCTCTACCTGTGTCCATCCACAGTGGCATCCATTGCTCTGGTGTCCATCCTGACCACTGTCAATCCACTGTGAGATCCATGCCTCTGGTGTCTATTCATAGCAGCGTCCATCCAGATTGGGATTCTTGGCTCTTATGTCCATCCAAACCAGTGTCCTACCAAAGTGGCAACCATCACTCTGGTGTCCATCCACACCAGTGTCCAGCTGGAATCCATGGATCTGGCGTCCATCAAGACCAGTGTCCTTTCATAGGGGATCCATGATCTGGTGCCCATCCAGACCACTGGCCATCCAAAGTGGGATCCATGGCTCGGGGTCTGGCCGGACCACTATCAATACAAGGTGGGAGGAATGGCTCTAGTGACCATCTGGACCAGTGTCCATCTAGAGTCGGATCCATGCCTCTGGTTGCTATCTTCACCAGTGTCCATCAAGAGTGGAATCCATGGCCATTGTATCCATCCAGACCAGGCTCCAATTTGGATCCATGGCTCTGATATCCATCCAGAACAGTGTCCATCCAGAGACGGATCCATGGCTCTGGAGTCTATCCAGACCAGGACCCATCCAAAGTGGGATCCATGGCTCTGGTGTCCATCTGGAGCAGTATCCATCCAGAGTCCAATCCAAGACTCTGCTGTCCTTCCAGAACAGGGTCCAACAGGGATCCAAGGGTCTGATGTCTATCCATACTAGTGTTCATCCACAGTGGGATCCATGGCTCTGGTGTACATGCATGGCAAGTACAGGACTTTACTGTAAGCCCAGCACCCTTGCTGGCACTCTGGAAATGCCAGCACAGTGTGCCAGGACAGTGGCGGCGGCCTCGGGGACATGCAGCGGGAATGTGGGGCAATGCTGACACCCCATGGCTGCTCCCGCACCACCGACGGCAGCGGCACAGCCAGCACCCCAAAGGCTGCCTGCAAATTGCCTCACGTCTCACACACCTCCCACTGAGCCCCCGGTGCTCCGACAAAACCACCTCAGCGTCCTCCTGCTCAAGCTCCAACTTCCCTGCTGCTTTGCACGCATCCAAAACACGGCGCAGCAATCGCTGGCCCTTCTGTCCAGAACACAATTAAAACTCAGATTCAGCCCACAAGGACAACTTGCAGAGCCCTGTCACCAGCAAGTCTGGCCTGATCTCACCGTGCACTTACAGACATGGCATTTCTCCTGGGGGTTAAGGAACAGAACCTGATCATTGCACGCAATCACAGACATAAGGCAAAATAAATCTGTAAGTCTCTTCAACATTTGTTGCTTAAAGCTCTTTAAACCAGCCTATTCTGTGGCTCAGAAATTAAGTGGAAAATGACAAATGCAATCACTTGCAGTGCATCTGAGCCCTGAATGACCTCATGACACAAGTCAAGCCTGTCTAGGCCCAACACCATCTTTTGAGAACATTTCATTCAAGCTGAAAGAACACTCATTTCCACCTACAAGAACCCTAAAGAAATCATTGCAGGAAAAAAGCTGTCATTAGTACCAGAACATGTCTCAAATACCTGCAATGTCATTTGGAAACTGCATTGCACCATGACAGCAACTTCTTTCTAGAACACTCTTTTGGACAGATACAATGCTATTGCACTAAAAATAACATGGGTCAAACAATGAGGAAAGGAGGATATTCTAACACAGACACAGCTTACCGTATTTGGACAATATTTCAGCATCATCTAGAAAGAAGGGAAATCTTGTTTGAAGGCCTGACAGCAAGTTAAAAGTTGAGCATTCTGGTTGGGTCACAGAGTGCAAGTAACTCAGCCACCACCACAGGCCTGCTGGCAGGAGGGCTTCCCTGCTGGCAGGAGGGCTTCCCTGGCACAGCTGATCCTCCAGAGCCTCCTGAGGCCTCCCCCTGCCCTCAGGCACAAGGCTGCTCTGCCCAGGGCCGTGCCCAGCACTGCACACTCACCCCAAACACTCCAGGAGCCCACTGGGGCCACAGCAACCGCCTGGCGCCCCCAACACTCCATGGACGTCAACCCGTTATGAGCACGGCAACAGCCTGGCATCGAAACATTCCCACCACTGCTGTCTCCTGGGAAACAGATGCAGAACCCAGCAATAGGATTACCCCTATTAGCAGTACCACAGACACAGGCTGCCATTGCTACCAGTGATAAAAATTCAACCAAAATCCCATCCATTTCATTCTGCTGCCAACCCTCTCTGATTTAGCTAAGAGAATCATCTGCATTTCCTCCCAAGATCTGATCTACTTCATAAACCATTTCTTTCCAATTTCAATCCAAACTACATGCATATCAATATTTTACAATTTCCCTAAATAATAGCCACATTTACCTGAAAACCATTAACTGCATCTCTACCACAAGTGTTGTTTCTCACAGCTGAAAGTTAATTACAAATACAGGCTCCAATTTAGCCCAACATTTCCAGCCTCTCCAAAGTGCAGTTCCAGTTGTACACTGGATTTCCATCTTATCTCAATACATAGGATGTAAAAGAAAGTACGTCATGCATTCCCTTGAATTTTATCCACAAATTTGGGGAAGACAACACCACCAAAATAAAGCAAATCCAGACTCCTACCTTGTCACTGTTGTAGATGTGCTCTCAGTAGAGCACATTTCCGCCATTTCTGCACTATTTCCTCTCTCTGCTTGATACTCTTCCTCTTCTTTTCAAAATCCTTTCACACTGAATGGACCATTCAAGTGGGATGTCACCAGTATTAGTATCAAATGCCCCTCTGCTGCAACTAAATTCTACTTTTCCTATGAATTTATCATCATTCAGGTTTTGTCCGCAAAGAGTCACACCGAATAGTCACAATAAATTTTGAAGCTTTGGTCAGAAAGAGCCTTGTAACCCAAGAATGCCCCTGCTCACAAAAAGTGCACTGAGTAATAATACACTGGTCTGTGTTAGCACAGCTCACTAAATGGCCCAGTTATTCTGCCTAACGCTGTCATCTCCCCCATTTACCAAACCATTCATTTTTATCACCCACAGTACCTGTCATTTAAGTGTTATCATTAGTTCTGGTTCAACAATGAACATATATAGAGATGCTCTGCCAGCCTGGGCAGAACATCCTGTTTCCCCCCACACACACACAACTTCTCTGAGCTCTCTATTTAAGCTCTAGGAACACTTGGAGAATAGTTTTTTAGTCTTCAATTATTGCAATTTACCCCCGTATCCACAGCACTATTAAAATGCTTTCTCTTAGCAAGATGAAATACTGCTCCTATTTCTGCAATTCATCAGCTGATAAAGGGCAGTGCTACAGAGAGCTTCTAAACCAAACACCACTGACATGACATCAGGACCAATTGAAAAGCATTTGATTTTCTAGTTGCAATTATGCTTGAACCAGATTATTCAAAAAAAAAAACAACCAAAAACCAAAAAACAACACTCGCTGCAGCCACATGACAAGCAGTCTGTAAGATGTGAACCTCAGATCAAATCATCCATTCCATTCTTAAGATTGATTAATAGCTTAAATTTCTATTTAAAATATCTCCTTCTTTAGTTATTCTTTTAGGTTTAGGGAATGTTTTCCTCAAACAAAATCTTGCACTTGTAATACACCACTCTTAAAAGAGATTTTAACTCTTATGTACCTTCCTATCTCAATTTCATAGAGGGATTATAGCAGGTTTCTTCCAGAGGGACAGCACAGGCCCCAAGATCCCAAACCCAGGGAAACAGAGAGAGTGAACACTCCCAACACTCCAGCTGTGGTTGGGAAAAGCTATAACAATGACACAAAGGACACATCTCACGTCCCAGAGCACCAGCCCTGGAATGGCAACATCACCCAGACAGGCGTCTCTGAAAGGATCCAAAAAGGTGCAGTCTACAACAGGGTTATCCCACACAGGCAGTTGCAGCTATATTAGCAAAAACATTTCCAGAAAATCTCCATTTTCTACTCTGTCCCTCATTCCCGTTCTGAAAATTCCCTTTTTTGAGCTAAAATTCATTTGAAAACATCATCTACATGCACACGGCAAGCACAGGACTTTGCAGCAAGCCCAGCACCCTTGCTGGCACTCTGGAAATGCCAGCACAGTGTGCCGGGACAGTGGCGGCGGCCTCGGGGACACGCAGCGGGAATGTGGGGCAATGCTGACACCCCATGGCTGCTCCCGCACCACCGACGGCAGCGGCACAGCCAGCACCCCAAAGGCTGCCTGCAAATTGCCTCACGTCTCACACACCTCCCACTGAGCCCCCGGTGCTCCGACAAAACCACCTCAGCGTCCTCCTGCTCAAGCTCCAACTTCCCTGCTGCTTTGCACGCATCCAAAACACGGTGCAGCAATCGCCGGCCCTTCTGTCCAGAACGCAATTAAAACTCAGATTCAGCCCACAAGGACAACTTGCAGAGCCCTGTCACCAGCAACTCTGGCCTGATCTCACCGTGCACTTACAGACATGGCATTTCTCCTGGGGGTTAAGGAACAGAACCTGATCATTGCACGCAATCACAGACATAAGGCAAAATAAATCTGTAAGTCTCTTCAACATTTGTTGCTTAAAGCTCTTTAAACCAGCCTATTCTGTGGCTCAGAAATTAAGTGGAAAATGACAAATGCAATCACTTGCAGTGCATCTGAGCCCTGGATGACCTCATGACACAAATCAAGCCTGTCTAGGCCCAACACCATCTTTTGAGAACATTTCATTCAAGCTGAAAGAACACTCATTTCCACCTACAAGAACCCTAAAGAAATCATTTCAGGAAAAAAGCTGTCATTAGTACCAGAACATGTCTCAAATACCTGCAATGTCATTTAGAAACTGCATTGCACCATGACAGCAACTTCTTTCTAGAACACTCTTTTGGACAGATACAATGCTATTGCACTAAAAATAACATGGGTCAAACAATGAGGAAAGGAGGATATTCTAACACAGACACAGTTTACCGCATTTGGACAATATTTCAGCATCATCTAGAAAGAAGGGAAATCTTGTTTGAAGGCCTGACAGCAAGTTAAAAGTTGAGCATTCTGGTTGGGTCACAGAGTGCAAGTAACTCAGCCACCACCACAGGCCTGCTGGCAGGAGGGCTTCCCTGCTGGCAGGAGGGCTTCCCTGGCACAGCTGATCCTCCAGAGCCTCCTGAGGCCTCCCCCTGCCCTCAGGCACAAGGCTGCTCTGCCCAGGGCCGTGCCCAGCACTGCACACTCACCCCAAACACTCCAGGAGCCCACTGGGGCCACAGCAACCGCCTGGCACCCCCAACACTCCATGGGCATCAACCCATTATGAGCACGGCAACAGCCTGGCACCCAAACATTCCCACCACTGCTGTCTCCTGGGAAACAGATGCAGAACCCAGCAATAGGATTACCCCTATTAGCAGTACCACTGACACAGGCTGCCATTGCTACCAGTGATAAAAATTCAACCAAAATCCCATCCATTTCATTCTGCTGCCAACCCTCTCTGATTTAGCTAAGAGAATCATCTGCATTTCCTCCCAAGATCTGATCTACTTCATAAACCATTTCTTTCCAATTTCAATCCAAACGACATGCATATCAATATTTTACAATTTCCCTAAATAATAGCCACATTTACCTGAAAACCATTTACTGCATCTCTACCATAAGTGTTGTTTCTCACAGCTGAAAGTTAATTACAAATACAGGCTCCAATTTAGCCCAACATTTCCAGCCTCTCCAAAGTGCAGTTTCATTTGTACACTGGATTTCCATCTTATCTCAATACATAGGATGTAAAAGAAAGTACGTCATGCATTCCCTTGAATTTTATCCACAAATTTGGGGAAGACAACAACACCAAAATAAAGCAAAACCAGACTCCTACCTTGTCACTGTTGTAGATGTGCTCTCAGTAGAGCACATTTCCGCCATTTCTGCACTATTTCCTCCCTCTGCTTGATACTCTTCCTCTTCTTTTCAAAATCCTTTCACACTGAATGGACCATTCAAGTGGGATGTCACCAGTATTAGTACCAAATGCCCCTCTGCTGCAACTAAATTCTACTTTTCCTATGAATTTATCATCATTCAGGTTTTGTCCGCAAAGAGTCACACCGAATAGTCACAATAAATTTTGAAGCTTTGCTCAGAAAGTGCCTTGTAACCCAAGAATGCCCCTGCTCACAAAAAGTGCACTGAGTAATAATACACTGGTCTGTGTTAGCACAGCTCACTAAATGGCCCAGTTATTCTGCCTAACGCTGTCATCTCCCCCATTTACCAAACCATTCATTTTTATCACCCACAGTACCTGTCATTTAAGTGTTATCATTAGTTCTGGTTCAACAATGAACATATATAGAGATGCTCTGCCAGCCTGGGCAGAACATCCTGTTTCCCCACACACACACACACAACTTCTCTGAGCTCTCTATTTAAGCTCTAGGAACACTTGGAGAATAGTTTTTTAATCTTCAATTATTGCAATTTACCCCCGTATCCACAGCACTATTAAAATGCTTTCTCTTAGCAAGATGAAATACTGCTCCTATTTCTGCAATTCATCAGCTGATAAAGGGCAGTGCTACAGAGAGCTTCTAAACCAAACACCACTGACATGACATCAGGACCAATTGAAAAGCATTTGATTTTCTAGTTGCAATTATGCTTGAACCAGATTATTCAAAAAAAAAAACAAACAAAAAACAAAACCCTCTGGAGCCACATGACAAGCAGTCTGTAAGATGTGAACCTCAGATCAAATCATCCATTCCATTCTTAAGATTGATTAGTAGTTTAAATTCCTATTTAAAATATCTCCTTCTTTAGTTATTCTTTTAGGTTTAGGGAATGTTTTCCTCAAACAAAATCTTGCACTTGTAATACACCACTCTTAAAAGAGATTTTAACTCTTATGTACCTTCCTATCTCAATTTCATAGAGGGATTATAGCAGGTTTCTTCCAGAGGGACAGCACAGGCCCCAAGATCCCAAACCCAGGGAAACAGAGAGAGTGAACACTCCCAACACTCCAGCTGTGGTTGGGAAAAGCTATAACAATGGCACAAAGGACACATCTCACGTCCCAGAGCACCAGCCCTGGAATGGCAACATCACCCAGACAGGCGTCTCTGAAAGGATCCAAAAAGGTGCAGTCTACAACAGGGTTATCCCACACAGGCAGTTGGAGCTACATTAGCAAAAACATTTCCAGAAAATCTCCATTTTCTACTCTGTCCCTCATTCCCGTTTTGAAAATTCCCTTTTTTGAGCTAAAATTCATTTGAAAACATCATCTACATGCACACGGCAAGCACAGGACTTTGCAGCAAGCCCAGCACCCTTGCTGGCACTCTGGAAATGCCAGCACAGTGTGCCAGGACAGTGGCGGCGGCCTCGGGGACACGCAGCGGGAATGTGGGGCAATGCTGACACCCCATGGCTGCTCCCGCACCACCGACGGCAGCGGCACAGCCAGCACCCCAAAGGCTGCCTGCAAATTGCCTCACGTCTCACACACCTCCCACTGAGCCCCCGGTGCTCCGACAAAACCACCTCAGCGTCCTCCTGCTCAGGCTCCAACTTCCCTGCTGCTTTGCACGCATCCAAAACACGGCGCAGCAATCGACGGCCCTTCTGTCCAGAACACAATTAAAACTCAGATTCAGCCCACAAGGACAACTTGCAGAGCCCTGTCACCAGCAAGTCTGGCCTGATCTCACCGTGCACTTACAGACATGGCATTTCTCCTGGGGGTTAAGGAACAGAACCTGATCATTGCACGCATTCACAGACATAAGGCAAAATAAATCTGTAAGTCTCTTCAACATTTGTTGCTTAAAGCTCTTTAAACCAGCCTATTCTGTGGCTCAGAAATTAAGTGGAAAATGACAAATGCAATCACTTGCAGTGCATCTGAGCCCTGAATGACCTCATGACACAAGTCAAGCCTGTCTAGGCCCAACACCATCTTTTGAGAACATTTCATTCAAGCTGAAAGAACACTCATTTCCACCTACAAGAACCCTAAAGAAATCATTTCAGGAAAAAAGCTGTCATTAGTACCAGAACATGTCTCAAATACCTGCAATGTCATTTAGAAACTACATTGCACCATGACAGCAACTTCTTTCTAGAACACTCTTTTGGACAGATACAATGCTATTGCACTAAAAATAACATGGGTCAAACAATGAGGAAAGGAGGATATTCTAACACAGACACAGTTTACCGCATTTGGACAATATTTCAGCGTCATCTAGAAAGAAGGGAAATCTTGTTTGAAGGCCTGACAGCAAGTTAAAAATTGAGCATTCTGGTTGGGTCACAGGGTGCAAGTAACTCACCCACCACCACAGGCCTGCTGGCAGGAGGGCTTCCCTGCTGGCAGGAGGGCTTCCCTGGCACAGCTGATCCTCCAGAGCCTCCTGAGGCCTCCCCCTGCCCTCAGGCACAAGGCTGCTCTGCCCAGGGCCGTGCCCAGCACTGCACACTCACCCCAAACACTCCAGGAGCCCACTGGGGCCACAGCAACCGCCTGGCACCCCCAACACTCCATGGGCATCAACCCGTTATGAGCACGGCAACAGCCTGGCACCCAAACATTCCCACCACTGCTGTCTCCTGGGAAACAGATGCAGAACCCAGCAATAGGATTACCCCTATTAGCAGTACCACTGACACAGGCTGCCATTGCTACCAGTGATAAAAATTCAACCAAAATCCCATCCATTTCATTCTGCTGCCAACCCTCTCTGATTTAGCTAAGAGAATCATCTGCATTTCCTCCCAAGATCTGATCTACTTCATAAACCATTTCTTTCCAATTTCAATCCAAACGACATGCATATCAATATTTTACAATTTCCCTAAATAATAGCCACATTTACCTGAAAACCATTTACTGCATCTCTACCATAAGTGTTGTTTCTCACAGCTGAAAGTTAATTACAAATACAGGCTCCAATTTAGCCCAACATTTCCAGCCTCTCCAAAGTGCAGTTTCATTTGTACACTGGATTTCCATCTTATCTCAATACATAGGATGTAAAAGAAAGTACGTCATGCATTCCCTTGAATTTTATCCACAAATTTGGGGAAGACAACAACACCAAAATAAAGCAAAACCAGACTCCTACCTTGTCACTGTTGTAGATGTGCTCTCAGTAGAGCACATTTCCGCCATTTCTGCACTATTTCCTCCCTCTGCTTGATACTCTTCCTCTTCTTTTCAAAATCCTTTCACACTGAATGGACCATTCAAGTGGGATGTCACCAGTATTAGTACCAAATGCCCCTCTGCTGCAACTAAATTCTACTTTTCCTATGAATTTATCATCATTCAGGTTTTGTCCGCAAAGAGTCACACCGAATAGTCACAATAAATTTTGAAGCTTTGCTCAGAAAGTGCCTTGTAACCCAAGAATGCCCCTGCTCACAAAAAGTTCACTGAGTAATAATACACTGGTCTGTGTTAGCACAGCTCACTAAATGGCCCAGTTATTCTGCCTAACGCTGTCATCTCCCCCATTTACCAAACCATTCATTTTTATCACCCACAGTACCTGTCATTTAAGTGTTATCATTAGTTCTGGTTCAACAATGAACATATATAGAGATGCTCTGCCAGCCTGGGCAGAACATCGTGTTTCCCCACACACACACACACAACTTCTCTGAGCTCTCTATTTAAGCTCTAGGAACACTTGGAGAATAGTTTTTTAATCTTCAATTATTGCAATTTACCCCCGTATCCACAGCACTATTAAAATGCTTTCTCTTAGCAAGATGAAATACTGCTCCTATTTCTGCAATTCATCAGCTGATAAAGGGCAGTGCTACAGAGAGCTTCTAAACCAAACACCACTGACATGACATCAGGACCAATTGAAAAGCATTTGATTTTCTAGTTGCAATTATGCTTGAACCAGATTATTAAAAAAAAAAAACAACCAAAAAACAAAACCCTCTGGAGCCACATGGCAAGCAGTCTGTAAGATGTGAACCTCAGATCAAATCATCCATTCCATTCTTAAGATTGATTAATAGTTTAAATTCCTATTTAAAATATCTCCTTCTTTAGTTATTCTTTTAGGTTTAGGGAATGTTTTCCTCAAACAAAATCTTGCACTTGTAATACACCACTCTTAAAAGAGATTTTAACTCTTATGTACCTTCCTATCTCAATTTCATAGAGGGATTATAGCAGGTTTCTTCCAGAGGGACAGCACAGGCCCCAAGATCCCAAACCCAGGGAAACAGAGAGAGTGAACACTCCCAACACTCCAGCTGTGGTTGGGAAAAGCTATAACAATGACACAAAGGACACATCTCACGTCCCAGAGCACCAGCCCTGGAATGGCAACATCACCCAGACAGGCGTCTCTGAAAGGATCCAAAAAGGTGCAGTCTACAACAGGGTTATCCCACACAGGCAGTTGCAGCTATATTAGCAAAAACATTTCCAGAAAATCTCCATTTTCTACTCTGTCCCTCATTCCCGTTCTGAAAATTCCCTTTTTTGAGCTAAAATTCATTTGAAAACATCATCTACATGCACACGGCAAGCACAGGACTTTGCAGCAAGCCCAGCACCCTTGCTGGCACTCTGGAAATGCCAGCACAGTGTGCCGGGACAGTGGCGGCGGCCTCGGGGACACGCAGCGGGAATGTGGGGCAATGCTGACACCCCATGGCTGCTCCCGCACCACCGACGGCAGCGGCACAGCCAGCACCCCAAAGGCTGCCTGCAAATTGCCTCACGTCTCACACACCTCCCACTGAGCCCCCGGTGCTCCGACAAAACCACCTCAGCGTCCTCCTGCTCAAGCTCCAACTTCCCTGCTGCTTTGCACGCATCCAAAACACGGTGCAGCAATCGCCGGCCCTTCTGTCCAGAACGCAATTAAAACTCAGATTCAGCCCACAAGGACAACTTGCAGAGCCCTGTCACCAGCAACTCTGGCCTGATCTCACCGTGCACTTACAGACATGGCATTTCTCCTGGGGGTTAAGGAACAGAACCTGATCATTGCACGCAATCACAGACATAAGGCAAAATAAATCTGTAAGTCTCTTCAACATTTGTTGCTTAAAGCTCTTTAAACCAGCCTATTCTGTGGCTCAGAAATTAAGTGGAAAATGACAAATGCAATCACTTGCAGTGCATCTGAGCCCTGGATGACCTCATGACACAAATCAAGCCTGTCTAGGCCCAACACCATCTTTTGAGAACATTTCATTCAAGCTGAAAGAACACTCATTTCCACCTACAAGAACCCTAAAGAAATCATTTCAGGAAAAAAGCTGTCATTAGTACCAGAACATGTCTCAAATACCTGCAATGTCATTTAGAAACTGCATTGCACCATGACAGCAACTTCTTTCTAGAACACTCTTTTGGACAGATACAATGCTATTGCACTAAAAATAACATGGGTCAAACAATGAGGAAAGGAGGATATTCTAACACAGACACAGCTTACCGTATTTGGACAATATTTCAGCATCATCTAGAAAGAAGGGAAATCTTGTTTGAAGGCCTGACAGCAAGTTAAAAGTTGAGCATTCTGGTTGGGTCACAGAGTGCAAGTAACTCAGCCACCACCACAGGCCTGCTGGCAGGAGGGCTTCCCTGCTGGCAGGAGGGCTTCCCTGGCACAGCTGATCCTCCAGAGCCTCCTGAGGCCTCCCCCTGCCCTCAGGCACAAGGCTGCTCTGCCCAGGGCCGTGCCCAGCACTGCACACTCACCCCAAACACTCCAGGAGCCCACTGGGGCCACAGCAACCGCCTGGCACCCCCAACACTCCATGGGCATCAACCCATTATGAGCACGGCAACAGCCTGGCACCCAAACATTCCCACCACTGCTGTCTCCTGGGAAACAGATGCAGAACCCAGCAATAGGATTACCCCTATTAGCAGTACCACTGACACAGGCTGCCATTGCTACCAGTGATAAAAATTCAACCAAAATCCCATCCATTTCATTCTGCTGCCAACCCTCTCTGATTTAGCTAAGAGAATCATCTGCATTTCCTCCCAAGATCTGATCTACTTCATAAACCATTTCTTTCCAATTTCAATCCAAACGACATGCATATCAATATTTTACAATTTCCCTAAATAATAGCCACATTTACCTGAAAACCATTTACTGCATCTCTACCATAAGTGTTGTTTCTCACAGCTGAAAGTTAATTACAAATACAGGCTCCAATTTAGCCCAACATTTCCAGCCTCTCCAAAGTGCAGTTTCATTTGTACACTGGATTTCCATCTTATCTCAATACATAGGATGTAAAAGAAAGTACGTCATGCATTCCCTTGAATTTTATCCACAAATTTGGGGAAGACAACAACACCAAAATAAAGCAAAACCAGACTCCTACCTTGTCACTGTTGTAGATGTGCTCTCAGTAGAGCACATTTCCGCCATTTCTGCACTATTTCCTCCCTCTGCTTGATACTCTTCCTCTTCTTTTCAAAATCCTTTCACACTGAATGGACCATTCAAGTGGGATGTCACCAGTATTAGTACCAAATGCCCCTCTGCTGCAACTAAATTCTACTTTTCCTATGAATTTATCATCATTCAGGTTTTGTCCGCAAAGAGTCACACCGAATAGTCACAATAAATTTTGAAGCTTTGCTCAGAAAGTGCCTTGTAACCCAAGAATGCCCCTGCTCACAAAAAGTGCACTGAGTAATAATACACTGGTCTGTGTTAGCACAGCTCACTAAATGGCCCAGTTATTCTGCCTAACGCTGTCATCTCCCCCATTTACCAAACCATTCATTTTTATCACCCACAGTACCTGTCATTTAAGTGTTATCATTAGTTCTGGTTCAACAATGAACATATATAGAGATGCTCTGCCAGCCTGGGCAGAACATCGTGTTTCCCCACACACACACACACAACTTCTCTGAGCTCTCTATTTAAGCTCTAGGAACACTTGGAGAATAGTTTTTTAATCTTCAATTATTGCAATTTACCCCCGTATCCACAGCACTATTAAAATGCTTTCTCTTAGCAAGATGAAATACTGCTCCTATTTCTGCAATTCATCAGCTGATAAAGGGCAGTGCTACAGAGAGCTTCTAAACCAAACACCACTGACATGACATCAGGACCAATTGAAAAGCATTTGATTTTCTAGTTGCAATTATGCTTGAACCAGATTATTCAAAAAAAAAAACAACCAAAAAACAAAACCCTCTGGAGCCACATGACAAGCAGTCTGTAAGATGTGAACCTCAGATCAAATCATCCATTCCATTCTTAAGATTGATTAGTAGTTTAAATTCCTATTTAAAATATCTCCTTCTTTAGTTATTCTTTTAGGTTTAGGGAATGTTTTCCTCAAACAAAATCTTGCACTTGTAATACACCACTCTTAAAAGAGATTTTAACTCTTATGTACCTTCCTATCTCAATTTCATAGAGGGATTATAGCAGGTTTCTTCCAGAGGGACAGCACAGGCCCCAAGATCCCAAACCCAGGGAAACAGAGAGAGTGAACACTCCCAACACTCCAGCTGTGGTTGGGAAAAGCTATAACAATGGCACAAAGGACACATCTCACGTCCCAGAGCACCAGCCCTGGAATGGCAACATCACCCAGACAGGCGTCTCTGAAAGGATCCAAAAAGGTGCAGTCTACAACAGGGTTATCCCACACAGGCAGTTGGAGCTACATTAGCAAAAACATTTCCAGAAAATCTCCATTTTCTACTCTGTCCCTCATTCCCGTTTTGAAAATTCCCTTTTTTGAGCTAAAATTCATTTGAAAACATCATCTACATGCACACGGCAAGCACAGGACTTTGCAGCAAGCCCAGCACCCTTGCTGGCACTCTGGAAATGCCAGCACAGTGTGCCAGGACAGTGGCGGCGGCCTCGGGGACACGCAGCGGGAATGTGGGGCAATGCTGACACCCCATGGCTGCTCCCGCACCACCGACGGCAGCGGCACAGCCAGCACCCCAAAGGCTGCCTGCAAATTGCCTCACGTCTCACACACCTCCCACTGAGCCCCCGGTGCTCCGACAAAACCACCTCAGCGTCCTCCTGCTCAGGCTCCAACTTCCCTGCTGCTTTGCACGCATCCAAAACACGGCGCAGCAATCGACGGCCCTTCTGTCCAGAACACAATTAAAACTCAGATTCAGCCCACAAGGACAACTTGCAGAGCCCTGTCACCAGCAAGTCTGGCCTGATCTCACCGTGCACTTACAGACATGGCATTTCTCCTGGGGGTTAAGGAACAGAACCTGATCATTGCACGCATTCACAGACATAAGGCAAAATAAATCTGTAAGTCTCTTCAACATTTGTTGCTTAAAGCTCTTTAAACCAGCCTATTCTGTGGCTCAGAAATTAAGTGGAAAATGACAAATGCAATCACTTGCAGTGCATCTGAGCCCTGAATGACCTCATGACACAAGTCAAGCCTGTCTAGGCCCAACACCATCTTTTGAGAACATTTCATTCAAGCTGAAAGAACACTCATTTCCACCTACAAGAACCCTAAAGAAATCATTTCAGGAAAAAAGCTGTCATTAGTACCAGAACATGTCTCAAATACCTGCAATGTCATTTAGAAACTACATTGCACCATGACAGCAACTTCTTTCTAGAACACTCTTTTGGACAGATACAATGCTATTGCACTAAAAATAACATGGGTCAAACAATGAGGAAAGGAGGATATTCTAACACAGACACAGTTTACCGCATTTGGACAATATTTCAGCGTCATCTAGAAAGAAGGGAAATCTTGTTTGAAGGCCTGACAGCAAGTTAAAAATTGAGCATTCTGGTTGGGTCACAGGGTGCAAGTAACTCACCCACCACCACAGGCCTGCTGGCAGGAGGGCTTCCCTGCTGGCAGGAGGGCTTCCCTGGCACAGCTGATCCTCCAGAGCCTCCTGAGGCCTCCCCCTGCCCTCAGGCACAAGGCTGCTCTGCCCAGGGCCGTGCCCAGCACTGCACACTCACCCCAAACACTCCAGGAGCCCACTGGGGCCACAGCAACCGCCTGGCACCCCCAACACTCCATGGGCATCAACCCGTTATGAGCACGGCAACAGCCTGGCACCCAAACATTCCCACCACTGCTGTCTCCTGGGAAACAGATGCAGAACCCAGCAATAGGATTACCCCTATTAGCAGTACCACAGACACAGGCTGCCATTGCTACCAGTGATAAAAATTCAACCAAAATCCCATCCATTTCATTCTGCTGCCAACCCTCTCTGATTTAGCTAAGAGAATCATCTGCATTTCCTCCCAAGATCTGATCTACTTCATAAACCATTTCTTTCCAATTTCAATCCAAACGACATGCATATCAATATTTTACAATTTCCCTAAATAATAGCCACATTTACCTGAAAACCATTTACTGCATCTCTACCATAAGTGTTGTTTCTCACAGCTGAAAGTTAATTACAAATACAGGCTCCAATTTAGCCCAACATTTCCAGCCTCTCCAAAGTGCAGTTTCATTTGTACACTGGATTTCCATCTTATCTCAATACATAGGATGTAAAAGAAAGTACGTCATGCATTCCCTTGAATTTTATCCACAAATTTGGGGAAGACAACAACACCAAAATAAAGCAAAACCAGACTCCTACCTTGTCACTGTTGTAGATGTGCTCTCAGTAGAGCACATTTCCGCCATTTCTGCACTATTTCCTCCCTCTGCTTGATACTCTTCCTCTTCTTTTCAAAATCCTTTCACACTGAATGGACCATTCAAGTGGGATGTCACCAGTATTAGTACCAAATGCCCCTCTGCTGCAACTAAATTCTACTTTTCCTATGAATTTATCATCATTCAGGTTTTGTCCGCAAAGAGTCACACCGAATAGTCACAATAAATTTTGAAGCTTTGCTCAGAAAGTGCCTTGTAACCCAAGAATGCCCCTGCTCACAAAAAGTTCACTGAGTAATAATACACTGGTCTGTGTTAGCACAGCTCACTAAATGGCCCAGTTATTCTGCCTAACGCTGTCATCTCCCCCATTTACCAAACCATTCATTTTTATCACCCACAGTACCTGTCATTTAAGTGTTATCATTAGTTCTGGTTCAACAATGAACATATATAGAGATGCTCTGCCAGCCTGGGCAGAACATCGTGTTTCCCCACACACACACACACAACTTCTCTGAGCTCTCTATTTAAGCTCTAGGAACACTTGGAGAATAGTTTTTTAATCTTCAATTATTGCAATTTACCCCCGTATCCACAGCACTATTAAAATGCTTTCTCTTAGCAAGATGAAATACTGCTCCTATTTCTGCAATTCATCAGCTGATAAAGGGCAGTGCTACAGAGAGCTTCTAAACCAAACACCACTGACATGACATCAGGACCAATTGAAAAGCATTTGATTTTCTAGTTGCAATTATGCTTGAACCAGATTATTAAAAAAAAAAAACAAACAAAAAACAAAACCCTCTGGAGCCACATGACAAGCAGTCTGTAAGATGTGAACCTCAGATCAAATCATCCATTCCATTCTTAAGATTGATTAGTAGTTTAAATTCCTATTTAAAATATCTCCTTCTTTAGTTATTCTTTTAGGTTTAGGGAATGTTTTCCTCAAACAAAATCTTGCACTTGTAATACACCACTCTTAAAAGAGATTTTAACTCTTATGTACCTTCCTATCTCAATTTCATAGAGGGATTATAGCAGGTTTCTTCCAGAGGGACAGCACAGGCCCCAAGATCCCAAACCCAGGGAAACAGAGAGAGTGAACACTCCCAACACTCCAGCTGTGGTTGGGAAAAGCTATAACAATGACACAAAGGACACATCTCACGTCCCAGAGCACCAGCCCTGGAATGGCAACATCACCCAGACAGGCGTCTCTGAAAGGATCCAAAAAGGTGCAGTCTACAACAGGGTTATCCCACACAGGCAGTTGCAGCTACATTAGCAAAAACATTTCCAGAAAATCTCCATTTTCTACTCTGTCCCTCATTCCCGTTTTGAAAATTCCCTTTTTTGAGCTAAAATTCATTTGAAAACATCATCTACATGCACACGGCAAGCACAGGACTTTGCAGCAAGCCCAGCACCCTTGCTGGCACTCTGGAAATGCCAGCACAGTGTGCCAGGACAGTGGCGGCGGCCTCGGGGACACGCAGCGGGAATGTGGGGCAATGCTGACACCCCATGGCTGCTCCCGCACCACCGACGGCAGCGGCACAGCCAGCACCCCAAAGGCTGCCTGCAAATTGCCTCACGTCTCACACACCTCCCACTGAGCCCCCGGTGCTCCGACAAAACCACCTCAGCGTCCTCCTGCTCAGGCTCCAACTTCCCTGCTGCTTTGCACGCATCCAAAACACGGCGCAGCAATCGACGGCCCTTCTGTCCAGAACACAATTAAAACTCAGATTCAGCCCACAAGGACAACTTGCAGAGCCCTGTCACCAGCAAGTCTGGCCTGATCTCACCGTGCACTTACAGACATGGCATTTCTCCTGGGGGTTAAGGAACAGAACCTGATCATTGCACGCATTCACAGACATAAGGCAAAATAAATCTGTAAGTCTCTTCAACATTTGTTGCTTAAAGCTCTTTAAACCAGCCTATTCTGTGGCTCAGAAATTAAGTGGAAAATGACAAATGCAATCACTTGCAGTGCATCTGAGCCCTGAATGACCTCATGACACAAGTCAAGCCTGTCTAGGCCCAACACCATCTTTTGAGAACATTTCATTCAAGCTGAAAGAACACTCATTTCCACCTACAAGAACCCTAAAGAAATCATTTCAGGAAAAAAGCTGTCATTAGTACCAGAACATGTCTCAAATACCTGCAATGTCATTTAGAAACTACATTGCACCATGACAGCAACTTCTTTCTAGAACACTCTTTTGGACAGATACAATGCTATTGCACTAAAAATAACATGGGTCAAACAATGAGGAAAGGAGGATATTCTAACACAGACAAAGCTTACCGCATTTGGACAATATTTCAGCATCATCTAGAAAGAAGGGAAATCTTGTTTGAAGGCCTGACAGCAAGTTAAAAATTGAGCATTCTGGTTGGGTCACAGGGTGCAAGTAACTCACCCACCACCACAGGCCTGCTGGCAGGAGGGCTTCCCTGCTGGCAGGAGGGCTTCCCTGGCACAGCTGATCCTCCAGAGCCTCCTGAGGCCTCCCCCTGCCCTCAGGCACAAGGCTGCTCTGCCCAGGGCCGTGCCCAGCACTGCACACTCACCCCAAACACTCCAGGAGCCCACTGGGGCCACAGCAACCGCCTGGCGCCCCCAACACTCCATGGACGTCAACCCGTTATGAGCACGGCAACAGCCTGGCACCCAAACATTGCCACCACTGCTGTCTCCTGGGAAACAGATGCAGAACCCAGCAATAGGATTACCCCTATTAGCAGTACCACAGACACAGGCTGCCATTGCTACCAGTGATAAAAATTCAACCAAAATCCCATCCATTTCATTCTGCTGCCAACCCTCTCTGATTTAGCTAAGAGAATCATCTGCATTTCCTCCCAAGATCTGATCTACTTCATAAACCATTTCTTTCCAATTTCAATCCAAACGACATGCATATCAATATTTTACAATTTCCCTAAATAATAGCCACATTTACCTGAAAACCATTAACTGCATCGCTACCATAAGTGTTGTTTCTCACAGCTGAAAGTTAATTACAAATACAGGCTCCAATTTAGCCCAACATTTCCAGCCTCTCCAAACGGCAGTTCCAGTTGTACACTGGATTTCCATCTTATCTCAATACATAGGATGTAAAAGAAAGTACATCATGCATTCCCTTGAATTTTATCCACAAATTTGGGGAAGACAACACCACCAAAATAAAGCGAACCCAGACTCCTACCTTGTCACTGTTGTAGATGTGCTCTCAGTAGAGCACATTTCCACCATTTCTGCACTATTTCCTCTCTCTGCTGGATACTCTTCCTCTTCTTTTCAAAATCCTTTCACACTGAATGGACCATTCAAGTGGGATGTCACCAGTATTAGTATCAAATGCCCCTCTGCTGCAACTAAATTCTACTTTTCCTATGAATTTATCATCATTCAGGTTTTGTCCGCAAAGAGTCACACCGAATAGTCACAATAAATTTTGAAGCTTTGCTCAGAAAGTGCCTTGTAACCCAAGTATGCCCCAGCTCACAAAAAGTGCACTGAGTAATAATACACTGGTCTGTGTTAGCACAGCTCACTAAATGGCCCAGTTATTCTGCCTAACGCTGTCATCTCCCCCATTTACCAAACCATTCATTTTTATCACCCACAGTACCTGTCATTTAAGTGTTATCATTAGTTCTGCTTCAACAATGAACATACATAGAGATGCTCTGCCAGCCTGGGCAGACCATCCTGTTTCCGACCACACACACACAACTTCTCTGAGCTCTCTATTTAAATTCTAGGAACACTTGGTGAATAGTTTTCTAATCTTCAATTATTGCACATTACCCCCGTATCCACAGCACTATTAAAATGCTTTCTCTTAGCAAGATGAAATACTGCTACTATTTCTGCAATTCATCAGCTGATAAAGGGCAGTGCTACAGAGAGCTTCTAAACCAAACACCACTGACATGACATCAGGACCAATTGAAAAGCATTTGATTTTCTAGTTGCAATTATGCTTGAACCAGATTATTAAAAAAAAAAAACAACCAAAAAACAAAACCCTCTGGAGCCACATGGCAAGCAGTCTGTAAGATGTGAACCTCAGATCAAATCATCCATTCCATTCTTAAGATTGATTAATAGTTTAAATTCCTATTTAAAATATCTCCTTCTTTAGTTATTCTTTTAGGTTTAGGGAATGTTTTCCTCAAACAAAATCTTGCACTTGTAATACACCACTCTTAAAAGAGATTTTAACTCTTATGTACCTTCCTATCTCAATTTCATAGAGGGATTATAACAGGTTTCTTCCAGAGGGACAGCACAGGCCCAAAGATCCCAAACCCAGGGAAACGGAGAGAGTGAACACTCCCAACACTCCAGCTGTGGTTGGGAAAAGCTATAACAATGACACAAAGGACACATCTCACGTCCCAGAGCACCAGCCCTGGAATGGCAACATCACCCAGACAGGCGTCTCTGAAAGGATCCAAAAAGGTGCAGTCTACAACAGGGTTATCCCACACAGGCAGTTGCAGCTACATTAGCAAAAACATTTCCAGAAAATCTCCATTTTCTACTCTGTCCCTCATTCCCGTTCTGAAAATTCCCTTTTTCCAGCTAAAATTCATTTGAAAACATCATCTACATGCACACGGCAAGCACAGGTCGTTGCAGCAAGCCCAACACCCTTGCTGGCACTCTGGAAATGCCAGCACAGTGTGCCGGGACAGTGGCGGCGGCCTCGGGGACACGCAGCGGGAACGTGGGGCAATGCTGACACCCCATGGCTGCTCCTGCACCACCGACGGCAGCGGCACAGCCAGCACCCCAAAGGCTGCCTGCAAATTGCCTCACGTCTCACACACCTCCCACTGAGCCCCCGGTGCTCCGACAAAACCACCTCAGCGTCCTCCTGCTCAAGCTCCAACTTCCCTGCTGCTTTGCACGCATCCAAAACACGGCGCAGCAATCGCCGGCCCTTCTGTCCAGAACACAATTAAAACTCAGATTCAGCCCACAAGGACAACTTGCAGAGCCCTGTCCACAGCAAGTCTGGCCTGATCTCACCGTGCGTTTACAGACATGGCATTTCTCCTGGGGGTTAAGGAACAGAACCTGATCATTGCACGCAATCACAGACATAAGGCAAAATAAATCTGTAAGTCTCTTCAACATTTGTTGCTTAAAGCTCTTTAAACCAGCCTAATCTGTGGCTCAGAAATTAAGTGGAAAATGACAAATGCAATCATTTGCAGTGCATCTGAGCCCTGAATGACCTCATGACACAAGTCGAGCCTGTCTAGGCCCATCACCATCTTTTGAGAACATTTCATTCAAGCTGAAAGAACACTCATTTCCACCTACAAGAACCCTAAAGAAATCATTGCAGGAAAAAAGCTGTCATTAGTACCAGAACATGTCTCAAATACCTGCAATGTCATTTAGAAACTACATTGCACCATGACAGCAACTTATTTCTAGAACACTCTTTTGGACAGATACAATGCTATTGCACTAAAAATAACCTGGGTCAAACAATGAGGAAAGGAGGATATTCTAACACAGACTCAGTTTACCGCATTTGGACAATATTTCAGCGTCATCTAGAAAGAAGGGAAATCTTGTTTGAAGGCCTGACAGCAAGTTAAAAATTGAGCATTCTGGTTGGGTCACAGGGTGCAAGTAACTCACCCACCACCACAGGCCTGCTGGCAGGAGGGCTTCCCTGCTGGCAGGAGGGCTTCCCTGGCACAGCTGATCCTTCAGAGCCTCCTGAGGCCTCCCCCTGCCCTCAGGCACAAGGCTGCTCTGCCCAGGGCCGTGCCCAGCACTGCACACTCACCCCAAACACTCCAGGAGCCCACTGGGGCCACAGCAACCGCCTGGCGCCCCCAACACTCCATGGACGTCAACCCGTTATGAGCACAGCAACAGCCTGGCACCCAAACATTGCCACCACTGCTGTCTCCTGGGAAACAGATGCAGAACCCAGCAATAGGATTACCCCTATTAGCAGTACCACAGACACCGGCTGCCATTGCTACCAGTGATAAAAATTCAACCAAAATCCCATCCATTTCATTCTGCTGCCAACCCTCTCTGATTTAGCTAAGAGAATCATCTGCATTTCCTCCCAAGATCTGATCTACTTCATAAACCATTTCTTTCCAATTTCAATCCAAACGACATGCATATCAATATTTTACAATTTCCCTAAATAATAGCCACATTTACCTGAAAACCATTAACTGCATCTCTACCACAAGTGTTGTTTCTCACAGCTGAAAGTTAATTACAAATACAGGCTCCAATTTAGCCCAACATTTCCAGCCTCTCCAAAGTGCAGTTCCATTTGTACACTGGATTTCCATCTTATCTCAATACATATGTAAAAGAAAGTACATCATGCATTCCCTTGAATTTTATCCACAAATTTGGGGAAGACAACACCACCAAAATAAAGCGAACCCAGACTCCTACCTTGTCACTGTTGTAGATGTGCTCTCAGTAGAGCACATTTCCACCATTTCTGCACTATTTCCTCTCTCTGCTGGATACTCTTCCTCTTCTTTTCAAAATCCTTTCACACTGAATGGACCATTCAAGTGGGATGTCACCAGTATTAGTATCAAATGCCCCTCTGCTGCAACTAAATTCTACTTTTCCTATGAATTTATCATCATTCAGGTTTTGTCCGCAAAGAGTCACACTGAATAGTCACAATAAATTTTGAAGCTTTGCTCAGAAAGTGCCTTGTAACCCAAGAATGCCCCAGCTCACAAAAAGTGCACTGAGTAATAATACACTGGTCTGTGTTAGCACAGCTCACTAAATGGCCCAGATATTCGGCCTAACGGTGTCATCTCCCCCATTTACCAAACCATTCATTTTTATCACCCAGAGTACCTGTCATTTAAGTGTTATCATTAGTTCTGGTTTAACAATGAACATACATAGAGATGCTCTGCCAGCCTGGGCAGACCATCCTGTTTCCGACCACACACACACAACTTCTCTGAGCTCTCTATTTAAATTCTAGGAACACTTGGTGAATAGTTTTCTAATCTTCAATTATTGCAATATACCCCCATATCCACAGCACTATTAAAATGCTTTCTCTTAGCAAGATGAAATACTGCTACTATTTCTGCAATTCATCAGCTGATAAAGGGCAGTGCTACAGAGAGCTTCTAAACCAAACACCACTGACATGACATCAGGACCAATTGAAAAGCATTTGATTTTCTAGTTGCAATTATGCTTGAACCAGATTATTCAAAAAAAAAAAAAAAAAAACAAAAAACAAAACCCTCTGGAGCCACATGACAAGCAGTCTGTAAGATGTGAAGCTCAGATCAAATCATCCATTCCATTCTTAAGATTGATTAATAGTTTAAATTCCTATTTAAAATATCTCCTTCTTTAGTTATTCTTTTAGGTTTAGGGAATGTTTTCCTCAAACAAAATCTTGCACTTGTAATACACCGCTCTTAAAAGAGATTTTAACTCTTATGTACCTTCCTATCTCAATTTCATAGAGGGATTATAACAGGTTTCTTCCAGAGGGACAGCACAGGCCCAAAGATCCCAAACCCAGGGAAACGGAGAGAGTGAACACTCCCAACACTCCAGCTGTGGTTGGGAAAAGCTATAACAATGACACAAAGGACACATCTCACGTCCCAGAGCACCAGCCCTGGAATGGCAACATCACCCAGACAGGCGTCTCTGAAAGGATCCAAAAAGGTGCAGTCTACAACAGGGTTATCCCACACAGGCAGTTGCAGCTACATTAGCAAAAACATTTCCAGAAAATCTCCATTTTCTACTCTGTCCCTCATTCCCGTTCTGAAAATTCCCTTTTTCCAGCTAAAATTCATTTGAAAACATCATCTACATGCACACGGCAAGCACAGGACGTTGCAGCAAGCCCAACACCCTTGCTGGCACTCTGGAAATGCCAGCACAGTGTGCCAGGACAGTGGCAGCGGCCTCGGGGACACGCAGCGGGAAGGTGGGGCAATGCTGACACCCCATGGCTGCTCCTGCACCACCGACGGCAGCGGCACAGCCAGCACCCCAAAGGCTGCCTGCAAATTGCCTCACGTCTCACACACCTCCCACTGAGCCCCCGGTGCTCCGACAAAACCACCTCAGCGTCCTCCTGCTCAAGCTCCAACTTCCCTGCTGCTTTGCACGCATCCAAAACACGGCGCAGCAATCGCCGGCCCTTCTGTCCAGAACACAATTAAAACTCGGATTCAGACCACAAGGACAACTTGCAGAGCCCTGTCCACAGCAAGTCTGGCCTGATCTCACCGTGCACTTACAGACATGGCATTTCTCCTGGGGGTTAAGGAACAGAACCTGATCATTGCACGCAATCACAGACATAAGGCAAAATAAATCTGTAAGTCTCTTCAACATTTGTTGCTTAAAGCTCTTTAAACCAGCCTAATCTGTGGCTCAGAAATTAAGTGGAAAATGACAAATGCAATCACTTGCAGTGCATCTGAGCCCTGAATGACCTCATGACACAAGTCGAGCCTGTCTAGGCCCAACACCATCTTTTGAGAACATTTCATTCAAGCTGAAAGAACACTCATTTCCACCTACAAGAACCCTAAAGAAATCATTTCAGGAAAAAAGCTGTCATTAGTACCAGAACATGTCTCAAATACCTGCAATGTCATTTAGAAACTACATTGCACCATGACAGCAACTTATTTCTAGAACACTCTTTTGGACAGATACAATGCTATTGCACTAAAAATAACCTGGGTCAAACAATGAGGAAAGGAGGATATTCTAACACAGACACAGTTTACCGCATTTGGACAATATTTCAGCGTCATCTAGAAAGAAGGGAAATCTTGTTTGAAGGCCTGACAGCAAGTTTAAAATTGAGCATTCTGGTTGGGTCACAGGGTGCAAGTAACTCAGCCACCACCACAGGCCTGCTGGCAGGAGGGCTTCCCTGCTGGCAGGAGGGCTTCCCTGGCACAGCTGATCCTCCAGAGCCTCCTGAGGCCTCCCCCTGCCCTCAGGCACAAGGCTGCTCTGCCCAGGGCCGTGCCCAGCACTGCACACTCACCCCAAACACTCCAGGAGCCCACTGGGGCCACAGCAACCGCCTGGCGCCCCCAACACTCCATGGACGTCAACCCGTTATGAGCACAGCAACAGCCTGGCACCCAAACATTCCCACCACTGCTGTCTCCTGGGAAACAGATGCAGAACCCAGCAATAGGATTACCCCTATTAGCAGTACCACAGACACAGGCTGCCATTGCTACCAGTGATAAAAAATTGAACCAAAATCCCATCCATTTCATTCTGCTGCCAACCCTCTCTGATTTAGCTAAGAGAATCATCTGCATTTCCTCCCAAGATCTGATCTACTTCATAAACCATTTCTTTCCAATTTCAATCCAAACGACATGCATATCAATATTTTACAATTTCCCTAAATAATAGCCACATTTACCTGAAAACCATTAACTGCATCTCTACCACAAGTGTTGTTTCTCACAGCTGAAAGTTAATTACAAATACAGGCTCCAATTTAGCCCAACATTTCCAGCCTCTCCAAAGTGCAGTTCCATTTGTACACTGGATTTCCATCTTATCTCAATACATAGGATGTAAAAGAAAGTACATCATGCATTCCCTTGAATTTTATCCACAAATTTGGGGAAGACAACACCACCAAAATAAAGCGAATCCAGACTCCTACCTTGTCACTGTTGTAGATGTGCTCTCAGTAGAGCACATTTCCACCATTTCTGCACTATTTCCTCCCTCTGCTTGATACTCTTCCTCTTCTTTTCAAAATCCTTTCACACTGAATGGACCATTCAAGTGGGATGTCACCAGTATTAGTATCAAATGCCCCTCTGCTGCAACTAAATTCTACTTTTCCTATGAATTTATCATCATTCAGGTTTTGTCCGCAAAGAGTCACACTGAATAGTCACAATAAATTTTGAAGCTTTGCTCAGAAAGTGCCTTGTAACCCAAGAATGCCCCTGCTCACAAAAAGTGCACTGAGTAATAATACACTGGTCTGTGTTAGCACAGCTCACTAAATGGTCCAGTTATTCTGCCTAACGCTGTCATCTCCCCCATTTACCAAACCATTCATTTTTATCACCCAGAGTACCTGTCATTTAAGTGTTATCATTAGTTCTGGTTTAACAATGAACATACATAGAGATGCTCTGCCAGCCTGGGCAGACCATCCTGTTTCCGACCACACACACACAACTTCTCTGAGCTCTCTATTTAAATTCTAGGAACACTTGGTGAATAGTTTTCTAATCTTCAATTATTGCATTTTACCCCCGTATCCACAGCACTATTAAAATGCTTTCTCTTAGCAAGATGAAATACTGCTACTATTTCTGCAATTCATCAGCTGATAAAGGGCAGTGCTACAGAGAGCTTCTAAACCAAACACCACTGACATGACATCAGGACCAATTGAAAAGCATTTGATTTTCTAGTTGCAATTATGCTTGAACCAGATTATTCAAAAAAAAAAAAAAAAACCAAAAAACAAAACCCTCTGGAGCCACATGACAAGCAGTCTGTAAGATGTGAAGCTCAGATCAAATCATCCATTCCGTTCTTAAGATTGATTAATAGTTTAAATTCCTATTTAAAATATCTCCTTCTTTAGTTATTCTTTTAGGTTTAGGGAATGTTTTCCTCAAACAAAATCTTGCACTTGTAATACACCGCTCTTAAAAGAGATTTTAACTCTTATGTACCTTCCTATCTCAATTTCATAGAGGGATTATAACAGGTTTCTTCCAGAGGGACAGCACAGGCCCAAAGATCCCAAACCCAGGGAAACGGAGAGAGTGAACACTCCCAACACTCCAGCTGTGGTTGGGAAAAGCTATAACAATGACACAAAGGACACATCTCACGTCCCAGAGCACCAGCCCTGGAATGGCAACATCACCCAGACAGGCGTCTCTGAAAGGATCCAAAAAGGTGCAGTCTACAACAGGGTTATCCCACACAGGCAGTTGCAGCTACATTAGCAAAAACATTTCCAGAAAATCTCCATTTTCTACTCTGTCCCTCATTCCCGTTCTGAAAATTCCCTTTTTCCAGCTAAAATTCATTTGAAAACATCATCTACATGCACACGGCAAGCACAGGACGTTGCAGCAAGCCCAACACCCTTGCTGGCACTCTGGAAATGCCAGCACAGTGTGCCGGGACAGTGGCGGCGGCCTCGGGGACACGCAGCGGGAAGGTGGGGCAATGCTGACACCCCATGGCTGCTCCCGCACCACCGACGGCAGCGGCACAGCCAGCACCCCAAAGGCTGCCTGCAAATTGCCTCACGTCTCACACACCTCCCACTGAGCCCCCGGTGCTCCGACAAAACCACCTCAGCGTCCTCCTGCTCAGGCTCCAACTTCCCTGCTGCTTTGCACGCATCCAAAACACGGCGCAGCAATCGACGGCCCTTCTGTCCAGAACACAATTAAAACTCAGATTCAGCCCACAAGGACAACTTGCAGAGCCCTGTCACCAGCAAGTCTGGCCTGATCTCACCGTGCACTTACAGACATGGCATTTCTCCTGGGGGTTAAGGAACAGAACCTGATCATTGCACGCATTCACAGACATAAGGCAAAATAAATCTGTAAGTCTCTTCAACATTTGTTGCTTAAAGCTCTTTAAACCAGCCTATTCTGTGGCTCAGAAATTAAGTGGAAAATGACAAATGCAATCACTTGCAGTGCATCTGAGCCCTGAATGACCTCATGACACAAGTCAAGCCTGTCTAGGCCCAACACCATCTTTTGAGAACATTTCATTCAAGCTGAAAGAACACTCATTTCCACCTACAAGAACCCTAAAGAAATCATTTCAGGAAAAAAGCTGTCATTAGTACCAGAACATGTCTCAAATACCTGCAATGTCATTTAGAAACTACATTGCACCATGACAGCAACTTCTTTCTAGAACACTCTTTTGGACAGATACAATGCTATTGCACTAAAAATAACATGGGTCAAACAATGAGGAAAGGAGGATATTCTAACACAGACACAGTTTACCGCATTTGGACAATATTTCAGCGTCATCTAGAAAGAAGGGAAATCTTGTTTGAAGGCCTGACAGCAAGTTAAAAGTTGAGCATTCTGGTTGGGTCACAGGGTGCAAGTAACTCACCCACCACCACAGGCCTGCTGGCAGGAGGGCTTCCCTGCTGGCAGGAGGGCTTCCCTGGCACAGCTGATCCTCCAGAGCCTCCTGAGGCCTCCCCCTGCCCTCAGGCACAAGGCTGCTCTGCCCAGGGCCGTGCCCAGCACTGCACACTCACCCCAAACACTCCAGGAGCCCACTGGGGCCACAGCAACCGCCTGGCGCCCCCAACACTCCATGGACGTCAACCCGTTATGAGCACGGCAACAGCCTGGCACCCAAACATTGCCACCACTGCTGTCTCCTGGGAAACAGATGCAGAACCCAGCAATAGGATTACCCCTATTAGCAGTACCACAGACACAGGCTGCCATTGCTACCAGTGATAAAAATTCAACCAAAATCCCATCCATTTCATTCTGCTGCCAACCCTCTCTGATTTAGCTAAGAGAATCATCTGCATTTCCTCCCAAGATCTGATCTACTTCATAAACCATTTCTTTCCAATTTCAATCCAAACGACATGCATATCAATATTTTACAATTTCCCTAAATAATAGCCACATTTACCTGAAAACCATTAACTGCATCGCTACCATAAGTGTTGTTTCTCACAGCTGAAAGTTAATTACAAATACAGGCTCCAATTTAGCCCAACATTTCCAGCCTCTCCAAACGGCAGTTCCAGTTGTACACTGGATTTCCATCTTATCTCAATACATAGGATGTAAAAGAAAGTACATCATGCATTCCCTTGAATTTTATCCACAAATTTGGGGAAGACAACACCACCAAAATAAAGCGAACCCAGACTCCTACCTTGTCACTGTTGTAGATGTGCTCTCAGTAGAGCACATTTCCACCATTTCTGCACTATTTCCTCTCTCTGCTGGATACTCTTCCTCTTCTTTTCAAAATCCTTTCACACTGAATGGACCATTCAAGTGGGATGTCACCAGTATTAGTATCAAATGCCCCTCTGCTGCAACTAAATTCTACTTTTCCTATGAATTTATCATCATTCAGGTTTTGTCCGCAAAGAGTCACACCGAATAGTCACAATAAATTTTGAAGCTTTGCTCAGAAAGTGCCTTGTAACCCAAGTATGCCCCAGCTCACAAAAAGTGCACTGAGTAATAATACACTGGTCTGTGTTAGCACAGCTCACTAAATGGCCCAGTTATTCTGCCTAACGCTGTCATCTCCCCCATTTACCAAACCATTCATTTTTATCACCCACAGTACCTGTCATTTAAGTGTTATCATTAGTTCTGCTTCAACAATGAACATACATAGAGATGCTCTGCCAGCCTGGGCAGACCATCCTGTTTCCGACCACACACACACAACTTCTCTGAGCTCTCTATTTAAATTCTAGGAACACTTGGTGAATAGTTTTCTAATCTTCAATTATTGCACATTACCCCCGTATCCACAGCACTATTAAAATGCTTTCTCTTAGCAAGATGAAATACTGCTACTATTTCTGCAATTCATCAGCTGATAAAGGGCAGTGCTACAGAGAGCTTCTAAACCAAACACCACTGACATGACATCAGGACCAATTGAAAAGCATTTGATTTTCTAGTTGCAATTATGCTTGAACCAGATTATTAAAAAAAAAAAACAACCAAAAAACAAAACCCTCTGGAGCCACATGGCAAGCAGTCTGTAAGATGTGAACCTCAGATCAAATCATCCATTCCATTCTTAAGATTGATTAATAGTTTAAATTCCTATTTAAAATATCTCCTTCTTTAGTTATTCTTTTTGGTTTAGGGAATGTTTTCCTCAAACAAAATCTTGCACTTGTAATACACCACTCTTAAAAGAGATTTTAACTCTTATGTACCTTCCTATCTCAATTTCATAGAGGGATTATAACAGGTTTCTTCCAGAGGGACAGCACAGGCCCAAAGATCCCAAACCCAGGGAAACGGAGAGAGTGAACACTCCCAACACTCCAGCTGTGGTTGGGAAAAGCTATAACAATGACACAAAGGACACATCTCACGTCCCAGAGCACCAGCCCTGGAATGGCAACATCACCCAGACAGGCGTCTCTGAAAGGATCCAAAAAGGTGCAGTCTACAACAGGGTTATCCCACACAGGCAGTTGCAGCTACATTAGCAAAAACATTTCCAGAAAATCTCCATTTTCTACTCTGTCCCTCATTCCCGTTCTGAAAATTCCCTTTTTCCAGCTAAAATTCATTTGAAAACATCATCTACA